>NW_022105855.1:4172080-4249904 GCF_000313985.2 Echinops telfairi
TTAAGTGGAGAGGAAATGTTTTGAGAATGATGAGGGCAATGAATGTACAAATGCGATTTGCACAATTGATGTACGTATGGATTGTGATACGAGTTGTATGAGCCCCTAATAAAATGATTAGAAAGAAAAGGAAATCAAAGTACGAGTACATTTACTACATAAGACCTTTGTAGGGTACTGAGAAGCATGAATGTTACTTTGATGACTAAGGTGCACCTGTCCCAGTCCATGTATTCTCCATTGCCTCCTATTCATGTGAACATTGGGTATTGAATAAGGAAGACCAAAGAAGAATGGTTGCATTTGAATTGTAGTGTTGGAGAGACTGTTGAAAGCACCTTGAACTGCTAGTGGGCAAACAAGTCTGTCTAGGAGTGGTGAAACAGAGTGCTCCTTAGAGTTAAGGAGAGCAAGACTTTGTCTTACGTACTTTGAACAGATCAGGAGAAATCTGTAGCTAGAGAAGAATATCATGGGTGTAGAGTGGAGCTTATGGAAAAAGAGAAAGACCTGCAACGAAATGGGTGGACCGAGTGACTGCAACACTGGGCTCAGGCATAGGGTCAGTCGTGAGCATGGCTCGGTTTGGTGCAGTGTTTTTGCTGTGGGTGTGCGTAGGGTCACTCTGGGTCAAAACTCACTCGATAGCACCTAACAGCAACAACAACAAATCTGTTCCTGGGCATCTTTATTGTTTTAAGCTTTACAGTTAGGTTCTTGATTCATATTAAGTTCATTTTTGTATATAATGTGAGAGGTCCTGTGTCTTTTTTCTAGGAATTACTATCCAGGGTTTTTTTTTAGTTTTCTTTTTTTTAATTTAATTTAATTTTATTTTATTTTTAGACATTTTATTAGGGGCTCATACAACTCTTATCACAATCCCTACACACATCAATTGTGTAAAGCGCATTTGTACTTCAGTCTCAAAACATTTTCTCTCCACTTAAACCCCCGACATTAGGTCCTCATTTTTCCCCTCCCTCCCCGCTCCCCCCTCCCTCATGAGCCCTTGATAGTTTATAAATTATTATTTTGTCATATCTTGCCCTGTCCGACGTATCCAGTTTTGCCATCACCATTTGTTGAGGAGACTTTCACTTCCCCATGTAATGAGCTCCAATGCTTTCTTAAAGTCCAGCTGTCCATAGGCGGACGGACTGTTTCGGGGTCTCAATTGTGCCGCCTTGTTCTATGTGTCTGTGGTTCTATGTGTCTGGGGTTGTGCTAAGGCATGGTTGTTTGGACTGCCGAACGATGTACTAGGTTTGAGATTTGCCATCTAAGTATTTCCATTTTATTCAAATATGTTTTACCATTTTCATTTTTCCTATTGCCCAATATTTTAAGGCAGGCATCATTTAATTTAAGTGTATTTAATTTTTTTCTTAATCTTATTAATTTCTAATTTTAAAGCATTTTGCCTTAAATTGACTGAGGGTTGCTTTTTTGGCGTAGCATGTGGTCTCTTGTGGAGATAATTCCACGTTCACTGAAAGAATGCATGTAGTACTGTCCTTGCTGGTTGTTTTCAGTTCTTTTGTGTATTTAGCATTTCTATCCGCTGTGTGCTTTGTCAAAATTAACATGACAGGCTCCTACGCTTATTGTGAAGTTGTCTACTTCCCTTTTCAATTCTGTTAACGTTTTCATTAATGTATTTTAAGCGTCACTCATTGTGTGCATAGATATTTATCATGGCGATAGCCTTTTGCTCAATTAACCCTTAACTATTGTGTGACACCTTCCTCATCTCTGATGCTGATCTGTGTCTTAAAAACCATTTTATCATATATTAATATTTGCATTCTTGGTCATTTTCACTGCCATATGCTTGTTGTAGTTCTTCCCATTTTAAAATTTTTAATCTATTTTTGACTTCATGCATAAGTTGTGTCTCCTGTGGAGAGCAAATCGACAGACAGGCTTTGTATTCTTTTCTGTTCTACTATTCTCGGTCTCTTGATTTGTTCCTGTTATTGATTTAGATTTATTCTAATTATCGATAGGGATGACTTTATTATTATTTTTTTCGCTGTGTGCATTTTATTTGTGGTGTTGCTTGTTTCTTCCACATAATATTCTGTGTTAATCAATTGTTTTAGGATCTCATTTTCATTTCCTTTCTTGTGGTTATTTAAATTTTTTCTATAATTTTCTTCCTTTCTTTTTTGACCTGAAGTTTCATTGATTTTATTTGAAATTACTTCGCATGTTAGTTTGCTGTTCCTCAGCTTTAAATTTTGTTTTAAAACTTTAATGCTGTTTAAAGCTTTCCATTTTAAGCTTTACTTTGAAAACAACTTGATCTCCTCTCCATGTGGAATTTCTGTAACTACACAATTTATTGCCTCTTTTTGATTTGTATTTGTCTTCATTTACAAGATGATATGCTTGGTTTCAGGCTTTTTAGTTTATTTTACTTTAAAAACTCACTGCCATCTAGTCAATGCTGACTCATTCCAAGCCTTCTTCTCTTTTGATAGGGAAAGTTTTGATGATTTTATTTTAGTCTTTCTTTTAGGATTTATCCAGCTTTTGTAAATTATATTTTCTTATGCTTCCTGGTATTAGAAAATGTCTTGTCCGGTAGGGCTGTTCTTGTTCTGGGATCCTCCTGTACTTGAGTTTGTTTGTTTCTTTGTTTGTTTGGCAATGTCCCACATAATTGTTAGACTTTGCTCTTCTGTTTTTGGTCTATTTTCTGGTTGATCCTCTAAGATCATCATTGAGAATGGTACAAGCCCCCAATAAAATGATTTTTAAAAAAGAAAAGAAAAAAAGAGAGGTTTATCTTCAATGTTGCTAGTTCTTTCTTTGATTGATTAAACCATGCTCCTATGTTTTAAAAGCTCATGATCTGTTATTGAAATGTTAGTACTAATCTTTTGGATTTCTCATTGCCATTTCTGTATGGTTTGTAATTTTTCATTATTTTGTCAGTTCGTTCTTGTAGTGTTTTCCTCAATTCTTTGACTGTTTTTCAGTATTTCCTTGTGACGATTTACAGCGTTAGAAAGTGTAATGGGCAGTTTGTTCTTTTGGCTCATGATGAGTTAGAGTCAACTTGATGGCATTGAATTTTTTATTTAGCCCAGATCAGGGGCTGTTTCAGGAAGTTAAAATGGCCAAGATGAGGGCAGCAAGCCAATACAGCACCCCTTCTGATTGCATCCTCCCTTTCCCTTCTATTCAGCTTCTATTCTTAATGAATATTTTTGATCTAATGTTTTATACTTAATTCTGAAACTCAGGTTTCCCAGATTATCATCCCTAACTGTTTCATTTGTTCTTTTGGATCTTTATTGACTAAACAGATGTCTGGTTAGTCAGGCAGCTAGTATCTTATAATTCTTTTGTTTGTTTTATTTGAGATGAACTAATTTGTCACTAAAGACTCCAAGGCAATTTCAGTTTTACTTTTTCTTCCTTTTTTGTCACTCAGACCTTTATTTAAGTTTCAAGGATAAGGAATCTGGAAGGTTTTGTTTCACTTTGCTTTTTAAGAAACAGATAGATAGATAGATAGATAGATAGATAGATAGATAGATCCATCTCAAGAACTGAACTCATCAACAGTATCCTGTTACCCCCTCCATATATACAGTTCTTCCACCACCCCATCCTTCCTCTTTCTATCCTCAATAACCTTTCTTTCCCTTTTCCTTGATCCCACCCCAGTAGCTGGCCTCCTTTTAGTCATCGAAGTCTTGTTTATTGGTGTATAAACCACATACATTTTCTTTGTTTTCCTTTTAACAATGGTGTTATTAAATTTTTATTTTTGTAACATTGACTGAGTTTGGTAAGCATCATTCCGGAAGTCCTTATAAGTGTCTTCTATGAAAAACTTGTTTATATGTTCTTTCTCTTCTTTATCATCATTATCCTAGGAGTGGAATCATTGGGTGTTGTGACATACGAAAAGTTAACTTTACATTACAATTACAAAATATTTTCCAATATGATGTTAGCGCATATTGCTAACTTTTTAACTAGTTAAGAAGTTTAAAGGCTATGCCTTTGATATCACCTAGTATGAAATAGATTTGAGCTTTTATGCACAAAGTCAGCAGGTCAACCCACTGGCTACTCTGTGGGGAAAATATTGGGCTTTCTGTTCCTGTAAAGATTTACAGCGTCAGCAACCCAAAGGAGAAATTCTACCCTACCATATAGGGTCACTATGAATTGAAATGGACTCTGTTGCCATGATTTTGACCTTGACTTAGATCTCTATTCTTGGTTTTCTCATTATTTTTGTTAAATGAATAGTTTATAAAATGATATTTCATATGACCTTTGTTTGAATTTCCTATATTTCTGGTGAGATTTAGTATATGTTTCAATGTATTTATTAGTCACATGTATTTTTCATACATAAAACATTTGTTCTTATTTCCACCTCCATCTTTTCTTTAAAGAATTTGTGTTTATTTAATGATTTTCAAGAATACTTATTTGTTGTTTGTACTAAACGTTTGCACATATCATCACTATATTTGAGGTTTATTTTTCATGATATTTAAAGTGTACTTTCATGAATAGGAATTCTAAATCTAGTGGTTATATTTGCATGTTTATGTGTAGATAGGTTCACACCTTTAAAAATTATCACCACTTTTATTGATAATCTTCATCAATTTAAGACTGATTCAGCCAATGGTAATTTTGCGCTTTCATTTTTTCTCTGTACAATGGAGCTGTATCTGGCTTTTAAAATTTTATTGTAGGTAGGTGTTTGGAGAAATCAAATCAGTACTTATTGAGGACCATTTGTGGCAAATGTTTTTGTTTCTGTTTGGCTTCACGAGTGACACTAGTGGTTCTCATTTGTTTGCAGCACTTCATTGCTGCCCAATTCAGTTACTATTATTGGGTTGGATCATATGAAATAGGAAAACAGCACCGGTGGCAATGGCTCAAAAGTGGCTCAGAACTTTCAAAAACCATGTAAGTTTTCATCTTACTTTCTTCTGCCTTAAATTATCTCTCAGTGATTGATAAATTATAGATCTAGAAAGGAAAATTATGGAGTAGGGAGGACAGACCAAGTTATATAGTTTGTCAGAAGTTCATAAATGCTATGGAATGCTATGGAGTCCCTTAACTTTCCTGTGAGTAGCTGAGTGTGTACAGTAAGGGAGAAGCAGATTTTACTCTTGTACTACAATGGCCATAGAATGGATTTCTGGTATTTGTTCCTTACTTGGAAAAGATGACTCAGTTGGTTCTATGGGGAGTGCAATGGAAAAAAATTCCTAGCAAAAGAACAACTCATGTAATGACCTTGAACCGAAAGTGCATTTGCATGTTTAGGGAATAGGAGGACAGCTTGTGAGTAGAGTGATCACTAGGAGAGAAGTTGGAGGTCAGAAAGGCATAAGAGTACCATTAGAGGGAGAGGCCATTATAAGGACTTTGAATTTTTCAAGAGTGTAATCAGAAGTTATTGGATAGTTTTTAGTAGAGGAGTGACAACAATAGGATTCTTTTAAAAAGGTGTATCATATTCAATCATTTCAGATTATATTGGGTGTATTAGAGGTAAAGGTAATAAATTGAGATGCTATGAATTTAATTCAGACAATACCGAAATTAGCCAAATGAGAAATGATGGTGCCTTGATTAAGAGTAGTAGAGATACAGAAATTCCAGACATGTTTACGTCATATGTGAAAGGAAGACAATTCAAGGATGATTCGAAGATTTTCAGCCCAGCAATTTAAGAATGATGATACTTGCCAACAAATGATGGGGATATCAGTTTAGTTTTAAATGTTAGATTGATAAATGTATTTGACAGATTTGTATGGAAATCTCACAAGATATTTTGGTATATAATTCTGAATTTCAAGTGAAATGGTATGTGCTTGAAATACTACTTTAGCATGCATTAGGTTAGAAAGGAACCCATAGGTACAGGCATTTGCAATTGGTTGTTAACTTAAAGGTTGTCATTTTTAACCCACATAGTTTTGTCACTGAAGAAAATGCCAGGTGATTTGATTTTAGCCTAGAAAACTTTAGAGTTATTACAGTTCTCTTTTGTAATATATGAGGTTGTCATGAATTGGCAGCTGACTTGACATTCGCTAAGAAGAATAGTTCAGAGATGGTATTACTACTAAAAAAGTGATTGTGAAAAAATTCAAAGAATTGGTGAGGATAACCAGAAAATGTTAATGAAAAAAGTGATCAAAGATAATAGAGGAAAACTAGGGTATCTTCAAAAGGGTGTTACATGAAGAGTAAGTAGAATATATAAATTTGGGGCCTTAACCTAATTAATTTTTAAATTGAAATTATTATTTAGGATCAATTATGTTCATGAATATTGGGAAAATGAAATCTAGCCTTATTATTTTTAATCCATGTTCTTTATCTCAATTAGTTTCACAAATTTGAATGTTTGGTGCCTAAGGCACTTGGCTCTGAAAATAGAGACACATTTGCATACAAGCAAATAACTTGGAAGCTGAAAGTGAGGCTAGGACTGGAGGCTTTGCACAATGATCTGTGTAACAATGAACTGTAATGTGCCTCTTTAGCTAGTTAATTAGGCCACATTTAGTCACTTTGAAAAGTTTTAGCATTTTCAGAAGAACAATTTTCCAAATGTATGTCAAAATTACATGTATGTCCCCCGCTCGGCTCGACTTACATCTTCCTCATCCACTATATTCAACTTACAATACAACCCTTTGTTTAATAGTGATATGCTATGATTTAATTATTATAAACTTAATACATCTCACAAGATTTTTATGTGTGCTGAATAATTCCGTGCACTGATATTATGATATTGAAATGTTGTTTAAGAGTGGCTTTCTAACATGTATATATCCTCTGATATAGGGACGAGCAGATGTCTACAAGTGAGGCAAAATGTGGATACATGAAGTCAACAGCTATTATAGATGATGTCTGTACTAATAAACATTATTATATCTGTAAAAGGAAAATTTCCAGCCTAAAGGATTAAAATAATGACTGCATTTGAAGTCTGAATGTTTTCTTTCTTTAATAGTTATAGTAAAAAATAATTAGATTAATAACTCTATTCAGTTGACTGTGCCTGGATAAGAAGAATAGGATTGTTCAAATTACCACTTAGTATGGGTAAAATAAGGCTTATATGTAGTATAATTAAATAAATCCCAGAAATACATATATTATTTATTTATTTGAAGTGTTAAGCACCAATAGGTCAGAAAAAATGAAATCTATTGAAGGCAAATTTATTATTATTGTATGAAAGATTCTATATTGTTTTTTCATTAACCATTTCATTAGATTGACTTGAATGGAAAAATAATATAGCCACATTACTAAAAATGAAGAAGGTTGAAAATGTGGAACTGTGAATACATGTTCTCCTTTCAGCTCTTGACCTATAGTCACTTAGTGCCCTCTTGTACACAAACGAGTAACTAGTTTCTTGGTTATCATTCCAGTGCTACTCCAGGAAAGTGCGAGATTATAAATTATATTTATTAAGACAAATACTACGTTACCATAAAATATACTTGATCCTTATTTTTTATTTAAAGAACTATCATACAGATTGTTCGGTATCAGTTTATAAGAAGCAGCCTCATTCTTTTAGCAACGGCATGTATTGAACTAGATGAGTTACAAAACAAAAAAAAAGACTCAATTTTATTTTAATGGATATTTAGTTTGTTGCCAGCATTTTTCTTTTGTGTAAAATATTAGCATGACTAATGTATCTGGAGTAAAATCTGCAATGTCTATCGAAACTCCGAACTCAGTGGCATCAAGTCAATGCCAACTCAGTGACTGCATTGGACTGGGTAGATTTGCCCTTGAGTTTCCAAGACTGTAACTCTTTATGGGAGTAGAAAGCCCAGTCTTTCTCCCATGGAGAAATGGTGGTTTCGATCTGCTGACCTTGACTTAGTAGCTAAAAGTATAACCAATATGCCACAAAGACATATATCAGGGGTAAATCTTTAGCTGTGTAATTTCTATGTCATAAGGCATGTGCATTAACCATGGTTTGGAAAACAAAGTGTCAAAACCAAGGATGTTACTTTGAGGACCAAGGTGCACTCTACCCTGGCCAGGGTATTTTCAATAGTCTTATATACATATGAAAGTTGGACATTAAATTAAAAAGGCAGCAGAAAATGGATACATTTGAATTATTGTGCTGGCAAATAATACTGAGAGTACCATGGGTTGTCAAAGAACAAAGAAATATATTTGGGGAGAAGTACAACCAGAGTGTACCTTACAGGCAAGGAAGGCAAGACTTCGTCTCAAGCACTTAGAACACATTGTCAGGAGAGCCCAGTCCCTTGTGAAAGACATCATGGTTGGCAAACTAAGTGGGCTGGAAAAAAGAGAGGAAGACCTAGGAAAAGCGGCCTCGACACAGTGGCTGCATCGATGATCTCAACGAAAAGCACACATGTGAGGAAGGCCCTGAACTGAGCTGTCTTTATTCTTTTGTACATCGAGTCACCGTGAGCAGTAACCAATGCAAAGTTACCTAATAACCACAGCAGCAGCACACTGACCAGCAGAAAGATATGTGATGATTACAATCTTTACATTTTTGGTATGTAAAAGTATTATCAAAGATGATTCATGATCTTTACATTTATTTTCTGTGGTGATTTTTATGGGCTCTTCCTGAATGGTGGAAGCAGATCTTGACGGTTTTATGGTTATCTCTTCAGAATCCCCATGATTACCTATTTGGAACCATATTTTAACATCTTTTACCAGGATAAGGTTACTGTTATGAAACTGGCGACCCCCACAGGTTGAGAACCGCTGTATTAGAAGATTAAAGATTGTCAAAATGAGTACAGAAACTTATGTTTTAATTGTTCCTGAGCAACAATTGTACAAGGTTTTGAAGGGAAGTAGATCCACCTGATTTATAATTTGTTATTAAAGGGAATATAAATTGGTAAACCCACGTTAGAAAACACTTTTATGACCTAAAGTTAAATATGACTAAATAAATATTTCCTATTTTGAGTATATGTCCTAGAGAAATATTCGCATATGTACCCTATCACACATTTACAGGAGTTTACATAGCAGTGCTATTTAAAATATTTTTTAAATTCTCAAAACTATACAAATTATCAATAAGTTTGGGGTAAATGAATTATCTGTGATATAGTCACAAAACAATATTGTACTTAAGTCAAAACAAATGAACTACAATGGTATGTAACTCTGTGAATGAATTTCAGATAGATAACAAGACAATGAATTTCAGATAAATAAGACATTAAAAAGGAAGTGTCCCCATTTTTTAATATATTGTATCTTTTTAATAAACTTAAACATTTTAAAGATACCGTCATTAAAATTTCTACAAATATGTAACTAGAATTATATATGCATATATTGTCATCCATATATACGAGTGGGGATCAACTTCATGGCAATGCATTTGTGTTGAATATCTATCTCTATATTTTTATCAAAACACACTGCCATCGAGTCATTGCTGACTCATAACGACTGCAGTGGGTTTTGAGACTGTTTACAGGAGTGTAAAGCCCAATCCCGCTCTCGCTCCTGCTCTCTTCCCATACAAGCCCTGGTTGTTGTGCAGTAGTTAGGCATTGAGCTGCAATCTTTTTTTTTTTTTTTAACATTTTATTAGGGGCTCATACAACTGTTATCCCAATCCATACACACATCCATTGGGTAAAGCGCATTTGTACATCGTTTCTCAAAACATTTTCTCTCCATTTAAACCCCCGACATTAGGTCCTCATTTTTCCCCTCCCTCCCCGCTCCCCCCTCCCGCATGTGCCCTTGATAGTTTATAAATGGGTATTTTGTCATATCTTGCCCTGTCCGACGTCTCCCTTCATCCACTTTTCGGTTGTCTGTCCCCCAGGGAGGAGGTCACACACAGTTCCATGTAATCGGTTCCCTCTTTCCTACCCATTCTCCCCCTACCCTCCCTGTTTTGCCACTCACACCACTGGTCCTATAGGGCTCATCCGTCCTGGATTCCCTGTATTTTCAGTTCCTATCTGTACCAGTGTACCTCCTCTGGTCTAGGCAGTCTTGCAAGATCGAATTCGAGTCATGGTAGTGGGAGCGGGGAGGAAACCTTTAGGAACTAGAGGAAAGTTGTATTTCTCATCATTGTTACATCGCACCCTGACTGGCTCATCTCCTCCCCGAGACCCCTCTGCAAGGGGATCTCCAGTGGCCTACTAATGGGCTTTGGATCTCCACTCCGCACTCCCCCCATCATTCACTATGGTAAGATTTTTTGTTCTGATGATGCCTTACACTTGATCCCTTCGACACCTCGTGGTTGCATAGGCTGGTGTGCTTCTTCCATGTGGGCTTTGTTGCTTCTGAGCTTGATGGCCGGCCGCTTGATTACCTTCAAGCCTTTCCCGGTTGGCAGTGCAAAACCGCCACCAGCAGCTTCGCAGGAGAAAGAAAGCTGTCTACTTCTGTTAAGTTACAGTCCCTGAAACTCAACTAGGGGACGCTATGGGTCAACAGTGACCCGATGACAGTGAATTTTTAAATGAATATCCCTATTTCTATCCCTAGTGCTACTTTGATTACTGTAACTATTAATATTCATATTTCTATAAACCAAACAAATCTAAGCGACATGGAGTGGATTCTTGCTCATAGCAATTGTATAGGGCCAAGTACAGCGACCTTCTAGGGCTACGACCTTCTAGGGCTATGAGTCTTTTAAGAAATAGGGAACCAAATCTTTCTCTTGTTGAATAACTTGTATAATTGAAACTTGTGATTTCATACATTCATATATAACATATTTTTAATTGTGCTGGATATTTCAGGAATATATAGACATATATTTGAAAAATTATGATTAAAATAGAGTTAACTTGATAATTACATGTTTGGGAAAGATAGAATGAGAAAGAGAGAAATATGAATATACATGAATCACTGTAGCGATGAATGTCTTATTATAGTTTTGAATAGTTAGCAAATTGTTTAAATAAATAAATGACCAGATGATCCTATTGTTGGAGCTGCTGTGAGAAAACGTCACAAGAATTAAGGACTATGAATAATCTTGTTCTGGGGCCCGAAGTATCAATATTATTAAGAAACAACTTTATTACATAGAGTTTTTTTTAAAAAGGACACACATTTGGGGATTTGAGATTTTCAAATGCAAGATTTTCATTTCCACTAAAACATTAGTGGAACATTTTGAGGCTATAGGAGAGACATGAAATAATTGAATAACATTTAATAAGGGTAGAATGGAGAAGGAAATTGAGACCTATTCCAACCTGATTAGTGGAATAATGGGAATTTTGGTTAGCATTATTGGAAGGTACAGCCTTGTTAAGTAAGAAGTTAAAATTTCTTCTTAAAAGAGAAATGGAATTTCCTAGTTGAGTTTAATGCGATGTGCACTTAATTGTGATATTCTGGCTCAAACCTGCAGTAGCTCTAAGGCAGACATGTGAACAAGCACATACATGACAACAATAATTGATTAAAAAGATTAAGTGTTATAATAACTTTCATTTTCTCTGATTATCCATTTAGTTAGATGATTCATTTTTTAATTTAAAATTATGTCATCTGTCTTACTAAACTGACCTTCAAGTAAAGTCATTCAGGAACTTTATTTTATAAAAATGGATTGAACTTTTTCATAGCTTTTCTGAATGCAAAAGACAGTATATGGAGCACACAAAAGAAAAAAATATTTTCTCACAAGAAATTCAAGCTCACTCAATTGTTACACCACGTGCAGGCATGTGCCGAACACTTCAGGTAACAGCTGAGAGTTTTTTTCTTGTTTTAATGGCATTATTCTGTCTCAATTCAATCTGTCACTTTTCACCCTTACTTGAAATTTATTTTATTCACTTTTCCTTATTGTATTCATATTCTTTATTATATTTAATTGAATCTTTGACCTCTATAAAAGGAAAGTATTATGCCTCTGCTGTGTTGGAATTTCTTACCTTTTACTCTTGGTTAGATTAATTTGAATGTTTATTTTTAAAATATTCTTTAGGGTTGGGTATGACATTCTCTAAAGTAGAGAACTATTGAAATTAATAGCATACCGCAGCTTTATAATACTGTACTTGGTTTATAGGCAATAATTAGAGATTTCCCAGTGCAACCTTTACAATGGCCTTGGTTTTGACTGAGACAATATCTGGTTCAACCAAGTTTCTCCCTTCAGAACTGGCAGTGAGCTTATCCCAACCTCTATGCTCTTGCAGATAGAGAAATCACTTATTCGCTGAAGAAACAGAGTGAAATAAACATAACTGAGCGGTCCTGGTGCTGGGATGATTGTGTTGTTTTTGTTTGTAAGGAAAAGCCTATAGCTCCTGTCAAAGAAAATGGTCCTGTTGTGGAGAAAACTGTTATTATTTTTCAAAAGAAGAGAAAATTTGGATTGACAGTAAGAAGTCACGTGAAAGCTTAGATTCTAGTCCCCTTAAGATTAATGAAAAAGATGAGGTGGCAGGTTCAATTTGCGAGACCAGAGTGAGTGCTTACAGTCTGAAAGAGGATAATGGTTTAGGCTTTCCTGGGACCTTATTTGACCCATTTGGTAGATGCACTTATGCATAATGATTCAAATGTATCTAGAGAGAAGTGGTTTTTGACAATAAAGAGGACGTGGTGGACTCTTTCTTCTTAAACAGGAGAAATACCATTGCTCTGTGTGCCTTGAAAATATTTTAAAATAGTTTTATTATAGTTCACATTCTAGTATACAGGAGGTTAATTAATGTATAGCCTTTTGGCAAGTAGAAGGGTCAAAGAGTACTGCATCTCATGACATGAGTAGTCTAAAAGAAATAACTTCTCTATTTACTGAGTCTACTAATTTTTCCAAAAATATTTGGAAAAGACCACACATATTTTGGAAAGCAAATCTGTAACTGTCATGGTCATAGGAAAAATTAGATGAAAAATAAAGTGAATAAATATAGCTGGAATTATTATTCACAAATACATTTGTTCCACTCATAACCATACGGAGTGGAGACACTTCACTTTTACATATTTGCCCCACTTGCCATGATTTATAAGACAGAAATATAAAACCAACCTAACAGCTTCCTTTTAATTGTTTAATTCAGGAACAGAATGATTAATTATTATATAATTATCAGTCATATATTAAAATTATGTATGATAAATATATAATTAATGTTTATTTTAGCAATAATATTTCTGTTCATTTTTGATGAAGGTGATTTAAAATTTTGTATGAAGGGCTTCAAACGGTTCAAAGAAAACTTCCATTACTTTAACCATATGCTTATGATTTTTTGAAGGCCCCTCATGTTTAGTTACTTACATATTTTAATACAAAAGCAATATCCATAAATCATTTTTACTAGAAGAAACATAAAAATACAATAGAATATAGTTGTTGTTGTTGTAATTATGCAACGTCAAATTGGTTCAGGCTCATCGTTAACCTTTGGAAGCTGGAAGGAAATATTAGTGGATTCTGTGCCATCCTCACAACTGTTCTAAGTTTGATACCACTGTCACAGCTCCTGCATGAATCCATATTGTCAGGGGCCATACCCTTTTGTATGGTCCCTCTACTTTACCGAGCATGATGTCCTTCTGAGAGGACTGGTCTCTCCTGACAACATATCCAAAGTGTGCTGAGACAGTCTCATCGTCCTTCCTGTAAGGAGCAATCTGGCTATATTCCTTCCAAGACAGATTTGTTTGTTCTTTCGGCAGTCCCTGGTATGTCCAGTATTCTTGACTAGCGTCCTCCTTCTTCTCAAGGGCTCCTTATTATCTCAAGGGCCCAATTACCACATGCATATTGAGATGATTGAAAACACCACGGCTTGGGGCAGGCACATACATTTTAGACCTCAATGTCACGTTCGCAGCAGATTTACCCAATACGATACATTGTTTGATCTTTTACTACTGTTTCCCTAAGCATTGCTTGTGGATCCAAGCAGGGTAAAATCTTTCACAACTTCACCCTTTCCTCCATTTCATGATGTTCCTGAGTGGTCCAGTTGTGAAGATGTTGGTTTTCTTTATTTCGAGTTGAAATCCACACTAAAGACTGCCATCTTCGGTCTTCACAAGCAAGTGCCTCAAGCCCTCTTCACTTTCAACAAGCAATGGGGGATCTGCGCGTTGCAGGGTATTAGTAAGCCGTCCTCGAAATCTGATGCTGCATTCTTCTTCAGATAAACCAGCTTCTCTGATGTTTTGCTAAGCTTGAAGACTGAGTCAGAATTGTGAGAGGGTAGAACCCTGTCACATATCTTTCCCTGTGTTACATTACAGTATTCCATGTTCTGCTTGCTCACTGCCTCTTTGTCCATTTACATGTTTTCCATGAGCATCATTAAGTCTTCTGCAATTCTCATTTTTCTCACGGTTTGTCATGACACATACAAAGGAATGCCTTCCATAGTCAATAAAACACAAGTAAACGTCTTTCTCGTGTTCTCTGCTGTCAGGCAAGGTACTTCTGACATTAGCAATGATCTCCCATGTCCCACATTCTCTTCTGAATCCAGCCTGAACTCCTGGCATCTCCCTGCCAATGGACTACTGTGGTTGGGTGATCTTCAGCAGTTTACTGCATGTGTTCCCAGGGATATGGTCTCATAGTTTGAGCATTCTTTTCAGTCACCTCTCTTTGGAATGGGTCCAAAATAAATATCTTCCGGTTAGTTGGTCAAGTAGCTGTTTTCCAAATTTCCTGACAGCTTCATCAGCTTGTTCAAACATTTCAGTTGGTATTCCACCAGTCCTGGAGTTTTTGGCTAATGCTTTCAGTGCAGCTTGAACTTCTTCCTTCAGCACCGCTGATCTGTGTTCATATGCTACCTCCTGAAAGTGCAATGTCGACTGGTTCATTTTGGCCCAGTGACTGTGTGGTTTCCAATCTTCTTTTGATGAAAGAACATCAAATCATTCAATGTTTTTCCTCCTGGAGTCTTTTTAATATTACAACTCAAGGCTCTTTGCCGACTTCTACATTAGGTTGTTTTTCTTATTCAGATGTTAACATTTTCTATATATTTTAAAGATGATTCTCTTGTGCAACAGTTCACAGCCCCCCAAATTTCCCACTATTTGGTCTTCTCTATTCTTTTGGTTTGTATTTGTCTTTATTTACAGACTGTTATGTTTGGTTTCAATTTACTTTATTTCTGTATCTGGGTTGACTTCTACTTATTATTATCATTGGTATTAATCTTAACTTATTTTCTGTCATTTTAAGCTCTCTATCTGAATAATTTCCTTTTTACCTATTATATTTCCAGTAAGCTTGTTCTATTCCATACAGATTCATTTTTATCTGGAAATGCCCTAGTTTTCCCATCATATTTTAAGTACATATGTGATGGGCTGAAATAGACAAGCATATGCCTCCACATTTAAGCAGAACTGTCAGAGAAGTTCACTCCCCAAAGCATCCTCCCTGGGCCCCCTGGTTGGCCTGAGGTAATCTGCTTTAACATCACAATGGAATGGACAGGGGGCTAACAGGATCTCAAAACAAAGTGCCTGAAACTGTACGTAAATATATTTTTATTTTACCTCCATCAATACCACTTACTTAGTGATATATGAACTTTAACTTGCGTTTTCTTCTGCTTTCTGTAGTCTGCCCTCCTTGAACATCCTCTCTGCATCCCGGGCTAGCCCAATAAAAATAAAGACTTCACTTAATTAAAATTGGACCTTGTAGTGGTCTTCATGTGCTTGAACCCTCAGCAGGCAGTGGAGGCCTGGTTGTGTAGTGGTTATGCGTTGGGCTGATAACTGCTAGATCTGCAGCTCAAAATTACCAGCCACTCTTTCAGAAACACAAGGAGCATGCTGCTCCTGTAGGGCTACAGTCTGAGACGCTTACCCAGGCAGTTTTACCTGGCCCCATAGGGTTGCTATGAGTCAGTGTCCACTCCAGGGCAGTGAGAGAAAGGATGCATGTTCATTGAATTGCTTTTACTAGCATAATTTTTGCTGAGAAATTCGTCTCCTTAGTGCTTTTTGTTTGTTTTTATTTTCTGAGTTGCTCAGAATTCTTCTTGTCTTCTGATTAGGAAAGTTGGACGGATTAATTTAGGAATATTTCCTGTTCATGGTTCAGTCAGCTTTTTAAAGTTTATATCTTCTCATCTTCTGTGCTATTAGAAAAAATTTTCCCCAGATAATCTTCTGCAACTTTCTTCATGCTCCTTTAAAATTTATCAATTCCTGTTCTGGAATTCATCTAACATGTACAATTTTCATTTGGTAATGTCTCCCATCATTCTTTGACTTTCTTCTTTTCTTCCTCGGGCTCCTCCTCTTGCATTTTCTTCTGCTTCCTGTATTGTGCCCTCCCTGAATAATATAAAAGAGGCTTGGCCGAAGAAGATGGAGACTGCAGTATGGTGGATAGGCCCTCCTTCTTCTTGTTCTATTTTTTGTTTGATCCTCTAACAGATCAGCATTGAGTGGTTTGTCTTCAATGTTGTTAAATCCATCTTTGTTGATTCAATTCTACTCCCTTGTCCTTTCAACTCAGAATCTGTTTCTGAAATTTTAATACTAATTTTCTGGATTTCTTTTTGCTATTTTTCAATAGTTTGTAACTTTTTATATATTTTTCTCAGTTTGTTTTGCAACTTTTTCCTGAATTCTTCTTAGTTTTTTCCCCTGTGTTTCTTTATTTTGGCTGCAATTTCCTCTATAGATCTCTTGTTTAATAATCTGTCGTATTTTTAGTTTGAATTGAGGTTTTCTGTTGTCTCTGTGACACGGTGGGGTTATATTCGTATTGGTTGATTTTTATATGTGATTGTATTAATCAATTAATATATGTAATTGAACTCAAAGGGGCTTCCCCTCTAGCGTTGGCCAGTCCAGCGTATGACTAATATCAGAGTCCATCCAGAGTGTGTTTCAAGCCCGGGAGCGATACTGTGTGCATTACCAACTGTGGGGATGAGAGGGGCTCTATGCCCAATCCTTAGGGGGCATCACTGACCTCAGGTGAAACTGGGGCTGTGTGGCTGTCTGGATGTCTTCAACTGTTGGGTCAGGAACAGTGTTGGCTGGCCACACTTCTTATCACTGCGCAGGTGTATGCACTAGTGTGGCCCAAGTCAAGTGGAACCTAGTGGTGTGTTTGCTTATGGGTTGGGCTGCACATTGCAAAGTCAGTAGTTTGAACCCAGCTGCTGCTTGAGAGAGGAAGATGAGATTACCTAGGAAAGATTTACCATGTCATAAACTCTACAGAGACAGTTGTATTCTTTTTAATAGTCACTAGGGTTAGACTTAGTCTGATAGCACTGAGATTTTGGTTCAGTAGGCCTGAGTAAACGCTGTTAGAAGATGTTTAAATAACCAAGGTGTGTTCAGTAAGCCAATAATTCACACCTTCCATCTGCTTACTTTCTTGCACTTTTGTTGAACTTCTTTGCTGAGTCAATATTTGACCAACTTTTATACTTACCTCTAAAGCTCAGGATTCCAGGATTATCAACTATATCTATTTCATTTGCTTTCCTGTACCTTTTTGTAGTGGTTTGGGTAGACAATCTGTCTAGTATGCCATCTTGCTGGCAGTCGTTATCAATATCTTGTAGGAAAAACTTGTTTTTATATCCTCTCTTCTGTTTGTTATAATTACCCTTGAAATGGAATCGCTGGGCAATGTGACTTAAAAAAATACCAACTTTATATGGCAATTAGAAATTTTTCCAGTATTATTTTAGCACCAGTTTAAACGATATTCCTTCCTATTGAGCACTAGGTCAGCAGGTATAATAAACCCATCAGCTACTCATTGGGAGAAACATTAGTCTTTCAGCTCTTTAGAGATTTGTACTTTCAGAAACTCGAACCTTGCCCTTTTCAGTGGTTATGAATTGGAATTTATTCTGTTGCAGTGAGTTTGAATTGGAATTTGACCCTAGACTTGGTTTTGTTATTCTTTTTGTCAATTGAATTGTTGTAAAATGATATTTCCTGTGACCTTATTTGAATTTCCATAATCTCTAGTGAGATGAAATATATTTAAATGTGTTTGAACATATTCATTAACCAGAAAGATATATATTATGAAATAAAGTTTTGTTCTTGTTTCTTCCTCCATGTTTTCTTTGCATAATTTGTGTTTTCTTATTGATCTATAATTTATATTTTTGTACATCTGTATCATTCCCTTCCTTGCTCATCTACCTTCATGGAAGACTGGTTCTGTGGAGGAGACTTTTGTACTTCCTTTCTTCTCTGCAGTATGGGGCTGTCTCTTCCTTTTGTTATGCGCCAGAGGCAGGGGCGTTTGGATAAATGAGATCAGGTGATTTTTGATTTGTATGTTTTAAGATTCTTCTGTCGGCAAAATGTTTTCCTTGCCTTCAGGACTGACACTACTGATTCTATTTTTCCCACAGCACTTTATTGAAGCACAGATCAGTTCCAGTGATTGAGTTGGAGCATAGACAAAGAGAAATACTCATGGCAAGGGCTGAATGGTGCCACAGAACATCCCAGAAGCAAGTGGGTTTTCATTTTATGATTTTCTGCCTTTCTTTCTCAGTAACTGATGATGTATAGGAAATGAAAGGAAAATAATAGAGGGGTGATAACAAACCAAGGAGAACAAGTGAGTTATATGGTCTGTGAGGACACCATAACTGTGGTGGGATGGCGTGTTGTCCCTCAGCTTTCCTGAGAGTAGGTAGTTATGTGTGCATGGCAGTGAGAAGCAGAGCTGTCACTGTTTTAATAGGGTAACCAGAGAATGCCTCCTTCAGAGAGTGGCATTTCTCACTAAGTAGGAGAAGATAATTGATTAAGTCTTTAGGGTGACCTGTTGGAATAGCATCCTGTCATGCTATTGACTGAGTGCAGTTAGCGGGTCTGGGAATGGCCGTGAAGTCTGTGAGCAGAGTGAGCACTAGCACAGAAGCAAACGGGCAACCAGGATGTGGGGATATAAGGATGGGCTATTTTAAAATCTCTAATTCTTTCAAGGGTGCAATGGGAAGTTAATGGAGAATTTTTCGTTTAAGAGTGATAATAATAAGCTACATTTTAAGAAAGGGTTTTACCCTGGTTACTCTTTTGATATTAGATTGTGTTTATTGGAAGTGGGGGTAAAAAAAACGATAAGCTCGTAGTTTAGTTAAGATTCTATTTGAATTAGCCAGATTAAGGATGGTTCTGGTTTGATTAAGATGAATAGAGGTATTGTCATTGAAAACTGGTCAGATTCCAAACCTGTTTGGATGATGTGTGTGAGACTTAGACAATTTAGGAATGATACCAAGATTTTTGATCAAGTAATTTTAAGAATGACGTTTCTTACCATCAAATAGTGGGAGATCTTAGCTCAGTTTTAAATAATAGGCTGATAAATGCATTCGACAGAGTAATGTGGAAATCTTATATAGGTATATCAAATCTTATATAGGTATATCAATAGGTCTATGGTCAGAGTCCTAATTTAGCATGCCTCTTTGTATAGAAAGGAACTCAGAGGTGGAAGTCATTTACAAATTGGCGATTAACTTAAAGATTGTCATTTTGTACTTACTTAGTGGTTCCACTGGAAAAAATGCCATGTCATCTACTTCTGTAGGACTTTAGCCAAGACATCTTCATCCTTTATTGGAATTCTCTTCTGTAACACATGAGGTTATCATGAATTGGCAGCTGACTTGAATCAGTAAAAAACAACAGTGTATAAATGGTGTTACTACTAAGAAGCTTGTAGTGATCTTGAAAATATTCAAAGACTGATGGGGGTAACCAGAAAATGTTACTGAGAAAGTGACTAAAGATATAAAGAATAAACCAGGAGTGTCTTAAAAAAGAGAGCTACTGAAGTAATGCATATAATTCACAAGTTTGGTGACTTAGCCCAAATAGTCTTTTTACTTGGAATTATTACATAGGCTTGATTATACTCCTGAATATTGGGAGAAATTTAATCTATCATTATTATTTATAATCAATATCCTTATTCTCATTTAGTTCTACAAATCTGTAATTCTGATGTATAAGGTATTAAACTCAGTAAGAAAAGAAGATACATTTGAAATTTAAATAAACAGCTTGTATGCAGAAAAGAAGGGTAGAACTGGAGCCTTTGCACATTAATCTGTGTAATAATAAACTATGCAATTTTTCATATCTAGATAATTTTGTTGAATTTATTCATTTTCATGATTTTTTTAATTTCAGAGGAATTCTTTTTCAAATACACATCTAACCTATACATACTCTTCTACACTATTCTTACTCCTCCCTCCTCTGCTATACTGGATTTGATTTAATAAATACTTAAATGCCATTATGTAGTTGCCATATATATCTCACAAGAGTTTTCTGCCCATTGAAATGATTAACATAGACACTGATGTTTTAATACTGACATTGTGCTTATGCATGGCTTTCTAACATGATTTATCCTCTGATGCAGGGACGTTCAACAGATGTCTCCAAATGTTGCAAAATGTGTTACGCGAAGTCAACAGCTATTGTGAATGATGTCTGTGCTAAAAAACATTCTCACATTTGTAAAATGAAGGTTTCCAACCTTACTAGTTAAAACAATTATTAAATTTGAATTTTTAATATTTTCATTCTTTAATATCATAACCAAAAAAACCCCTTAGGTTAGTAAATCTAATCAGTAGGTTATAAATGGTTAATGAAGAGTTATTTTTTTCAAATCATCCCTTAGTAAGGATAAAATAACAAGTGTTATATATAATACAAATAAATAAACACTAGAATACATGTATTATTTATTTTTTGAAATATCTAGAGTCAAGAAATCAGAAAAAAATTGAATTTACCTGAAACAAATCCATTGTTTTTAGGTGAAATACTCTATTTATTTTCTAATAATTATTTCATTGGATTTATATGATTGGGTATGTAATATTTTCACATAGCTCCAAATAAAAGATGTGCAAAATGAAAAACTGTGAATATCTATTCTCCTTTCACCACTTAGTCCCCTCTCCCAAGAAAACACACTGGCTTCTTGCTTATCATTCCAGGGATATTCTATTAAAGTATACACATGAATGATATTTGTTAAGCCAAATGCTACATGATCATAGGGTTGATATTTATTAAAGATGTACCTTAAAGATTGTCTCATATTAGTTAATAAGGATCACTATTTCTAGAAATTGCAAGCATCATACTAAATGAACGTACAAAAATGGACGTAAGCAGTTTTATGTTGAACTGGTTTCAAGATGTACAAAAACAGGGGAGATGCATGGCTTAAGAGCACTGGAGAGGGGAGCGATCTCATTCCTTGGGAGACTATGTGGAAGATTACAATGACCTGAGAACATAAGTCAGACAGGAATCTTTTTTAAAATTGCTTTATTAATGAATAATTGATTGAAAGAACTTACATACATAGTTTTCACATATGTACACATTTTGGAAGCCAATACAGCGAGTTCTTTAAACTTGTAGTAGCTTCCTTCTGCGTCTGGGACCTCCATCTGCATGTTTCCACTAAAAGGACAGCATTCTGTCATTAATTTTTATTTAATAGAATTTTATGCTCTATATCCATGTTCCAGTGCATGAATGGAATGCTATCGTATGTATAATGCACTCTTTGTTTCTGTCTTTGTTCCTTCAGCATGTGTAGTTTTAGAGTCACACCCGGTGCATGTTAGTAGTTCCTTCTTTTTATTTTTAGAAATAGCAATCACATCAACTGAATGAAATAGTTAATAAATATATGTTGGCAAATATTTTCTTCCCATAAGTTTCTTGTCTTTGTGCATTTGGTTAACAGTATCTGTTGAAGAGATTAAAAAAATTTATACAAAGTCCAACTTACCTTTTTATTATTTTATGGATGGCAGTTTTAGAATTAACTGCCGAACCTACTGTACCAAAGATTGTTTCTTTTCTGGAAGCTTTATAGTTACAAACTTTACATAGAGATTTTATATACCCTTAGCTGTATGAGCAATCTTGAGTGAAGTCTGTCTAAGGTATAAAGTAGGACTTCCGGCCCACCCACACCCATTTTCTGGAGGGGAGGATTCTGGTATCCACTTGTGCCAGCACTATCTTTTGAAAGATAGTGACTTGTAATTGCATTGCTCTTGTTCCATACTCAACAATCATTTGCCCATATATTCTCTAGAGAATAAGTCATGTTATTCTTCTATTGGTCCATATTTCTTTCCTTTTAATCATCGATTTACACAAAGATACAAAAATGCTGATTGATTTAATTGTATTCATTTTGTCTTTAGTTGGCATGATTGGTAAAAATGCAAATTACTTTGTGAGAGAAGGGCATGCTTGAAAGAAGTACAGCCAGGGTTACTGAGCCTGGTCCTGGCAGCTTTATGTAGGCAATACATGTGTATTTGTGGACCTGTGATGTAATGCATTTATAGGTCTCTGGTCTATCAGGTCAGAGGAGTTTACGAGCTAACATTCAATTGGCAAGAATAAGTGATATTATGTAATGTGGGAAAGTAAGGAAAAAATCATACATTAATGGTGGACTGTAAATTTTTATTAAAACTTTAGAACCTGGCTTTATTTTTTTAATTGGATTATTAGAATATTCTGTAAAAACACTGACAAGTAGACATTTCTATGATGTGTACAATTTTCTTTTTCTATGCTTCCCATATGGAAATTATTAGATGTTTGTAGATATTGAACAACTGAAATGCGAATACAGTGACTGAAGGGATTAAAATTGTCATGAACTTTATTTCAATTAATTTGGATGTCCTGAGCAATCCTATGATATTCTTTTTTTTTTTTTTTAAATCATTTCATTGGGGGCTCGCACAATTATTATCACAATCCATCCACCAATCCATTGTGTCAAACAAATTTGTACATTTGTTGCCATCATCATTCTCAAAACATTTGCTTTCTACTGGAACCCTTAATATCAGCTCCTCATTTTCCCCTTCCCTTCCCACTGTCCCTTCCCTCATGAATCATTGATAATTTATAAATAATTATTATTTGGTCACATCTTACACAGTCTGATGTCTCCCTTCACCCACTTTTCTGTTGTTCATCCCCTCAGGGAGGAGGTTATATGTAGATCCTTGTAAACGGTTCCCCCGTTCTACCCTACCTTTCCTGAACCCTCCAGGTATCGCCACTCTAACCACTGGCTGAATGGTTCATTTGTCCTGGATTCCCTGTTTCCAGTTCCTATCCATACCAATGTACATCCTCTGGTCTAGCCAGATTTGTAAGGTAGCATTGGGATCATGATAGTGGGGGGATTAAGCATTTAAGAACTAGAGGAAAGTTGTATGTTTCATTGTTGCTACCCTGCACCCTGACTGGTTTGTCTCCTCCCTGCTACCCTTCAGTAAGGGGGTGTCCAGTTGCCTACAGATGGGCTTAGGGTCTCCACTCTTCACTCACCCTCATTTACAATGACATGAATTTTTGTTCTTTGATGCCTGATACCTGATCCCTTTGACACCTCATGGTCACACAGGGGGTGTGCTTCTTCCAGTGGACTTTGTTGCTTCTGAGCTAGATGGCCACTTGTTTATATTCAATCCTTTAAGACACCAGACACTATATCTTTTGATAGTCGGGCACCATCAGCTTTCTTCACCACATTTGCTTATGCACACATTTGTCTTCAGCAATCATGTTTTTAAATTTTATAATGAAAGGAAAAGACATGGGCCTATATACAAAGTCAAATTTCATGAACTAACATTTGCAAAACTATTCTTCATTTATAAAGACTGGAATATTCCTCTTTATTTAATGATTTATAAATTTTGAGTTTATTTTCGATGGTGATTCTCTTTCATGGGTTCTCCCTGGTTGATGCAAGCATCCCCTCTTAATGGTCTTGTGGTTATCTCTTTAGAATCTCTAAGATTACTCATTTGGAGCCATATTTTTACATCAGTTATTAGGCAAAGATATTGGCTTGAGGATTAGCAATGAGTAATTAGTTAAGACCAAAGAAGCTCATTCCGAAGATTGTTTAGATTTCCTTTCTTTCCCAGTGTGAGCAATAATCTGTTATGTTGCATGATTCAGTTGTTGTATAAAAAAGTGTTTGGTTATTAAACACTTTATTATTAGACAAAATAAAGAGGGCAAGAATGCTGACAAAATTCCACCACCAAAATCAAGCAACTGAGATATACATAACAAGGAGGTACCTCTCCAAACCCAGGATTTTCTTTTTCAATGCTATGTATTACAATATTTTTTTTCTCACAAAACAATGTTATCACCTTCAAAGTACTCTCCATTACACTTAATACATTTGCCAAATATGCGATTCGATTTTTGGTAATATTTTTCAAACTCACCTGTTTGGATGGCTGACAGCATCTCCACGTTATTTTCTTCACCTTTTCTATGACCTTCAAATCCCTGTCCTTTCATGTCCCTCTTCATTCATGGAAACAAAAAGCGGTTGCACAGAGTGAGGCCAGTTGAGTGAGGTGTGTGGGGTAAGAGAAGCATGCTGTTTTTTTACAAAAAACTGGCACACTGAGATGGCTGTGTGAGCAGGTGCATTGTTGTCGTGACAAAACCAGTCCCATCACAAATAGCATACATGTGAAATTGAGAAATTAACCTCACTAAAATATTAATTCTCAAAAAAATTAATAATTTATAGATTCAGTGAAACATCACTTAAGACATTCATGTTAATGTCCATGTGTGTATGATTGATTCTAGAACTTAAAATAGCCAGTAATATTTGAGACAATGTTTAGTAAAATTAATAATGTAAGAGAATTTGTGATTACTAGACAGCAAGACTTATTTTAAGGATATAAAAATTGAAAGTGTCCTATAAATGTAAGCATAGGAAAATTAATCAGTGGGATAGAATAGGATCCATGAATTGATTCATGCCTAAAAATTCTTGTTTTAAGAAAGTTGATAGTGAACTGCAAAAGGAAAGTGTGGGTTTTTCAATAAGTAATATAAGCTAAACTAGATATATATGGATAATTATTTTAATGACACTTCCCATATAACAGAAAGATTAATTTTAGATGGATGGTAACTTTAAATATAAAAGAAATAATGACAAATAGCAAAAGATATAAATCATACTATAACAAAGGGGAAAAGATACATTGGGCTGTATTAAAAGTAGAACTGCTCACAATTAGGAGAATTAAGAGAACACACAAATAATGTTTTAAAAAAATTATTTTTAAGAGATAACTAATAAAAAATATGGAATTCATTAATTTATATAGAACTCCAACACATCAGTAAGTAAGATAGATAACCCAACAGAAAAATACACAAAAGAGGATGGAATAGATAGGATAACAAAAAAGCCAATATTTCTGAATAAATTATGACTAGTTCCTAACTGAATCTTTAAAAATAGGGTTACAATATATGTTCAAATCATACAAATATAATATTGATCTAAAGAAGCTTGGCAGGCAACATAACTGGGTAGACTAGAGAAACAAATCCATGGGCACACGAATGTGTATAAGAAAGAGATTTATACACAAGAACAATTGTACATTGAGAAAACATCCCAGCCAAGTCTAGATCACGTCCATAAGTCTGATATTAGTCCACATGTCCGATACCAATCTTTAAAGTCCTCTTCTGACTTACGAAACATGTAATGAGACCAAATGTAGAAGATCACAGGCCAGTGTGTAGAAAGTCTTCGGATCCAGTGGCATTGGAAACATCTCAGTGCTGGTAGGGGTCTCTGCATAGCTTCTCCAGCACTCAGGGC
This sequence comes from Echinops telfairi, assembly GCF_000313985.2. Classification (NCBI taxonomy): domain Eukaryota; kingdom Metazoa; phylum Chordata; class Mammalia; order Afrosoricida; family Tenrecidae; genus Echinops; species Echinops telfairi. The sequence continues at coordinate 4,197,846 of NW_022105855.1, forward strand.
TGCATCAGGGTGGGTTCATGCATCTTCCCAGCTGCTATGTCTCCCAGGGTGTGAGCAGAGAGTGTCCCACCTCCAAGGAGGAAATACCAGAATTGCCAGAATCCTTAGGGGAAGGCTATGCCCACAGAAGCCTCATTGGCTATGACCTGATTGAGAGGCTAGACTCCACCCCTACACGCTTAATTCTTAAATTGACAATTCTATAACTACCACAATAACACATACATGATCCCCACACTATACAGATCTATTATAATATTTTACCTTAGATATGTTGTTTTGAATAGTTTTGAAATTATGCTAGAGATAAAATTCTTGAGTCAGTGATTAAATCCACACTGGAAGCACTCTGACTATTGGGTTGTTATAGTGGACCACTATACCCACAGTAAGCATGCTTATAATTAACAACTAGTGAGAGCCCTTATGACACTGAGACTGTAATCTTATTCAAAGTGGTCAATCTTTATATATTGTTAAACTTGTAGCTAATTTCATCCTGTGTGCCATACAGAGCCGTCTCTTGCAATTCCAAATTGTTGTCACACTGTCCCCAGAATGCAGCCCCCTGAATGGTTGTGTGGCATCATGTGTTTGCTCCAGGTGGGTGTGACTATTATAAAAGCTTTATAACTGCTCTTTGGAGCTGTCTGACCATTCCATTCATGCATGGTGTTATGATGAAAACATCTGCACAAACTTCACCCTACACACACACACACACACACACACACACACACACACACAGGCACACACACACACACACACACTCCAGTTCATGCATGCATAAGTTTAATTCAAATATTTCTACTCCGTCTTAATTCTATTATTTAAAGAGAAAATGTATTTCATTAAGTAATTAATAGATTAACAAGAGAAAAGTTGATCAGCCCCTTATTTGAGATATGCATATTGACCATAACCATATCAAGACTGTGGATGCACTGAGGGTATTAAGATAAAATACAGGACAAAGTTTACATATTGTTATCACATCTGAGGGGCCTTCAGAATTTATAAAAATATTCAAGCATCTTTTAATTATATTTTCGTGATAATTTTGAAGCCCCTTGTATAGAGCAGTTGTCATCTAACCTCATTTATAATAGAAAAAATATTTCATGTCACTGGAACCTGAAATTTCTTTTACAGGTTTTAATTTTTGTGGCTAGTTGTTTTGTTTTTAAGCTTATGAAATTCTGAAATTCTTTTTCAAGCCCTATGGTATCTGCTGAAACTCCAGTTGGAATTATTCTCCCATTGTCCTTCAAATTGCCCATTTTTAGAATTCTATGACTGGTGACTGATACAGAATGTGAGAGCATGGTATGAGACTGCCACCAGTGTGAGCTCTGTGGGAAGATGCAACGTTGTATGACCATCAGTTTTTTTGTAATGCGGCTGCCCTGAGGGCAAGTCTTATCTAACAGTATCTCTTATTCTCAACACAGTGGTGGAAAGCCAACAAAGGCAGCACATTGTTGCTGTGTTCCTCTCGAGTTTCTCCTGCACCTGGCGAAACCTCTGGGCACAGATACAGGTACTGTCAGGGGGAGTGTGTGATCCAGGTCTCTACTATCACACTCTAAAAAATGAAGGATAAAACAGAACTTGCACAGTGAGCTGGGTGGACAGTTGGGGGAGTTTAAGATTTGTAGAAGGAATTCATCTTGGGGTCCATGCTAACTAATTCCTAAATTATCTTTGTTCTACAGAGGAAGATGGGGATATATCAGAATGAAATGCAGAATATGACTTCTTTATTTGAGATATTTCTTGAAATAAGTAATTTTATGGGTGCTGCCTAAAAGGTCAAAAAATACATGATCTAAAGTTCAAATTCTCTCATCATGAAGTTAAATGTAATTAAAAGGTGTTAAATGCTTTTGTTATATAAATTATATTTATATTAAAAGAAATCCTATTCCATAAGACAAATTTATTTTCTTTTTACTTACTTTTTACTTACAAACAAATGAAAAATAGATTTCTAGGAAAATATATGTCCTCATAGCTAGGTTTACCCTATAATTTGGCATTTTACTAGAGAAAAATGTTCATTGAAAAATTGTAGCTTATTTAAATATTTAAAAAGCAATTTTTCTAGAATTACAAAGTAATCAAATAGTGAACTATTAAGTTACTAGAAAGGTATGAAATACCAAATATCTTTCAAATAGATAATCACTTGTAACTAAAGAAGAACAGTGTTTTGAGTCTGTCTCTAAAAATACCAAAACTATTCCTTAAAAAATATCTTTTAAATATCAATAGTATCTTAGATTTAATTAGCTATTAAGTTTATATTAATCCATGAACATAATAAAATATCTTAATTACTGATATTCTTATTTTATATTATTCATTTGATTATATGAATTCAATTAGCTTACTTATTTTTTATATATTATAAGTTGATATATAATCAGAATATATTATTTGGAAAAGAAAGAGATGGAAGTTACTCTCAAATCTTTATTGAACCCGTAATATATACTGTGTCGTATACTATGAAGGCTAGGCAGACAGAACCTCACCTCCTGAATGACTCTGTCCATGAAGACCCATAGTAAAGAAGATATAAAAATGTATGGATCCATTTGAGCAAATATCATGGAGTTAACATGTAAGAACAAATAACAAAATCATTTCAAACTACACTTAATATTTTAAATTTCTTCTTTGGCTTTATTTTATATTTTATTAGCTTTTACAATGTACACACAACTCTACAGTTAAAATAATTTTCTTTAAACTACAGTGTTTTTACACAAGAAGTTAATTTTAGACTAAAAATTTTATGTGATATATAGTTTTCCATATTAACATAGAGCATTCCATTATATAGATATAACCTAGTTTTATTGAAACATAGTTGGATGTAGTGTGCTATAGGTGAAGAAATCAGATGGTGCCTTGGTATCAGAAAGAATAGCATCTGGGGTCTTAAAGGCGTGTCTTAAAACAAGTAGGCATCTAAGTGAGGTGACAGCTAAATCCACAAAGAAGTACACCAGCCTGTGTGATCCAATGGTTGTAAAGAGTAAAATCCAAGACCGAGGTATTCAATATTCACAGCCGATTAGAGTCAATTCCAGCTCAGAGTGACTGCAGGACGGGAGTAGAACTGCCCTTGTGGGTTCAAGCGCGGCTCTTTAAGGAAGTAGAAGGCTTCATCTTTGTCCGGAGGAGAGGCTGGTGATTTTCAACTGCTGACCTTGTGATTAGTTGCCCAATGTGTAACCCACTGGGCCTATTGCATTAGAGCTTCAATTCTGAGCACCCGGTTTGCAGAAGGCTATGCATTACCGTCAAGACCCCAAATCCTCATGTGGATTGTCTGGGTGGTGAATCCCTTCTCACCACAGACCAGGGTTGTGAACAGCCTTCCTACCAGACATAGTGCATTGTAAACAGGACAAATGCACATGTAGTTAGCTTAAAATTCAACTAAAATTTACCATTACTTTTTCCTTTTGACCTTGTTCTCCTTTCTAACTTATTCTCTCTTTTAGAATGGGAGTTTTCTGTTTGGTTTGTTTGCTTGATTTGTTTTCTTATAATTGTAGGATTCTTCAGTGATTTTCTTTATATGAAACTCAGGATGGGTAAACCTGCAGTGAATTCGGGGGGAAATGTGGAGCTAATAATGAGTATAAAAATGAAACTATTCTAAAATTGATTGTGGTGATGGTAGCACAGTTATTTTTAATATATTTTTCATATATTTAAGCCACTGAATTTTATGAAGTGTAAATGATATGTGAACAAAAAGTTAACATTTAAAAAATTATTTTGAGTCATATAGATCACACACTCTTAAAATAGCTTGTTCATTTAATATCTGTTTCATTTCAGAAAAAAATTATATTCCTTAAATGCCCACCAAAGTCTTGCTAGAAAGAAAATATTTGTCCTATCCTTAGCACTATTATATTCATATTAATAGTTAACTAAGAAAAAAGAACCTTTCTATTAATTCCAAATCTTTTTTCCTATTAATCAGTTAGTTGTTCTTAAGACGAGTAGTTATCTCACATTCATAGAAGCGTTACTTTATGTGTTAAATATAGATAAATATTTATATATATACCGGCGCTCCGCAGATTGTGAATGAGATGTATTCCTAAGTATCAAAGCAGGTGAATGGGATTCTTACTTCGCTTTACTTTTGTCCAGGGCTTTGAAGCAGTTTGTTTCAGTTGGAACCGCTGCTAAGAGTGTGCATGTCTATCCTGCATATCCTGAACCAGAATCTTCACTTTAATGAGGTCTCTAGATGGTTGTTAGAAATCTTATTAAAATGTTGTTTCAAAGTTATATTTGAATGATTTAAAAATTGCATGTGTGGCAAGTAAAGGGGAAAATGTGAAAAAACATTTGTGCTTAGGGGTGGATTTCCACCCCTTTGCTTTTGTTGGTTTGTATGAACTGTGGTGGTCCATGTGCTACTGTGCTATTTTATGTGTTAAAGAGTAAAGATGTCACCTGAAAAGTTAGGTGTACCTGATCTAAGCCAGGTATTTTCTTCCAATTCATATGCATGTTAAGTTTAACAATAAAGAAGGAAGAACAAAAAATGACTGCTGAATTTAAATGATGGTGTTGGTGAAGAATATAGAAAATACAGTGGACCACCAGAACAAACAAATCTGCCATGGAATAAGTAAAGCCAAGATGAAATGAGTATAGCAAGACTTCCTCTTAGCCACTTTGGAACTGTTATCAGGAGAGACCTGTCCCTGGGGGAAAAAAAATCATCATCCTTACTAGCGGGTCATGGAAAAAGATCCTTCATGAGATGGATTGACAGAGTGACTGCCAACATGGGTGCAAGCTAAACAGCCCTTGTGAGGTGGTTCGGGACCCCCTAGTCACAAAGAGTTTCAACCCACTATAGGGCACCTATCCCCCACACAGTGGTTGGTGCAATTCTTTAAAGGTGAGGAGAATTTTGCATCATTTTAATATAACTTTTATTTACATAATATAAAGTATCAGTTGTTAGTAAGTTCACAACCCTAAAGTTTTATTGTATCTTTATTTAAGCTAAAAAAGATCCAATGTTGACTTTTTGGCTTTGGGAACATGCGTTATGCTCTTTAAGGCTAAGTTTTTTTCCCTGCTGAAGGAAAAGTATCATCACTGTGCAGGGTTGTTGGTATTATAAATGATGTGATTCCCCGAATCTCCATTTTCTTGATCTCTTGGCGTCTTCATTTGCTTATACTTTCTAATATTGCTGTTCATTGTTACTTGCTTTCCAGCGAGGTTAGACTTTCCTGTCCAACAGGAGCAAATGCTGCCTGGTTCTGTACCTTCGTCACAGTTTTTTTCTTTTTTTAAAAATCGTTTTATTAGGGGCTCATACAACTCTTATCACAACCCATACATACATCAATTGTGTAAAGCACATTTGTACATTCATTGACCTCATCATGCTCAAAACATTTGCTCTCCACTTAAGCCCCCGGCATCAGCTCCTCATTTTCCCCCTCCCTCCCCGCTCCCCCCTCCCTCATGAACCCTTGATAATTTCTGTTCTTATTTTGTCATATCTTGCATTGTCCGACGTCTCCCTTCAACCACTTTTCTGTTGTTTGTCCCCCAGGGAGGAGGTTATGTGTAGATCCTTGTAATCGGTTCCCCCTTTCCAACACACCCTCCCTCTACCCTCCCAGTATCACCACTCATGCCACTGGTCCTGAAGGGATCATCCGCCCTGGATTCCCTGTGTTTCTAGTTCCTATCTGTACCAGTGTACATCTTCTGGTCTAGTCAGATTTGTAAGGTAGAATTGGGATCATGATAGTGGGGGTGTGGGGGTGGGAGAAGGAAACATTTAGGAACTGGAGGAAAGTTGTATGTTTCATCATTGCTACATCACACCCTGACTGGCTTATCTCCTCCCTGAGACTTTTCTGTAAGGGGATGTCCAGTGGCCTACAAATGGGCTCCACTCTGCCCCCCGCCTCATTCACAATGATATGATTTTTTGTTCTGATGATGTCTGATACCTGATCCCTTCGACACCTCGTGATCGCACAGGCCTGTGTGCTTCTTCCATGTTGGCTTTATTGCTTCTGTGCTAGATGGCTGCTTGTTTACCTTTAAGCCTTTAAGACCCGAGATGCTATATCTTTTGATAGCCTGGCACCATCAGCTTTCTTCACTACTTTGCTTGTTCACCCGCTTTGTCTTCACCGATTGTGGTGGGAAAGTGAGCACCATGGAATGCCAGTTTAATAGAAGAAAGTATTCTTGCATTGAGGGAGTACTTGAGTGGAGGCCCAATGTCCATCTGCTACCTTAATTCTAAACCTATAAATATATGCACATAGGTCTATTTCCCCATCCTCATATGCAAATATATTTTACATATATATATTTACATATGATGCCTGTATTTAGACCTCTGTAAATGCCCTTTGCTTCCCAGCTCTTTCCTCCATTTCCTTTGACTTTCCCCTTATTCTACTATCATGATCATTTTTCATTTGGGCTTCAGTAATTCCTCTTGGTTACATTACCCATCTTCACAATTTTTATTAGGTGAGTCCATTGTTTGAATTTATTGTTGAAGTCACTGTGTTAATCCATTGTCATAATGTTGTTCATTTTTATTATGGACATTCTACCTTACTAAGCATGCTGTTCTTTTTCAGGAACAACTTGAGCCTGATAACACATATCCACATCTGATTTTACTTATTCCAAGACAGATTTGTTTGTTCTTATAGGCCATTGTACTTTCAATATACCAGTTACTTCAGTTTTATTTATTTATTGTCCGACTTTCACACGTGTATAAGGCAACTGAAACTGCCTCGATATTTCACCACGGCCTCCAGAAGCATCACCTTATCTTTGAAGTGATGTCTGTGTGCTTCAATGGTTTAAAGAGCTCTTGGGAAGCAGATTTGCCCAATGTCATACATGTTTAGACTCTTGACTTATCCTTCTGTGAACATTGATTGTGGATCCTAGCAAAGAGAACTTGTTGATACCTTAAATCATTTCTCTCCTGAACTGAAATCCTGCTGACACTGTAAGCACTGCCAGCCACCAGGAAAGTGAACCACCAGCCTCTCTGTCAGTGATAGAGAAAGCGCTCTCCTCCAACAGGGATTTATGGCCACGGATACCCTAGAAAGAGAGCCAATGAGTCTACCTCGACTCAATGACAATGCGTTAAAATTGTAATGAGGTGCCAGGCACTCCAGTGTCTATACACTTACAATGATAAGATTAGTAAGTAAACAGAGTCTGGAATAATATAATTTGACAAGTTGGTGTGTTTGTCAAATTGGAGTATGTGTGTTTGTCGCTCTGAAATTGGAAGATATTACTCAGTGACAGAATATGGTTGCCATTTCAATAGCTGTTAAGGAACACATGGCACAGTCAACTACAAAGTCATTGCTTGAAAGTCACAACCTCTACGTGGAATACAGATGAAACTGCTTGCTCCCATAAAAAAAATAATAATTACAGCCTTGAAAACCCTATGTAGATTCACTATGAGTCAGACATGACTGGATAGAAGCATATTTTAAGTGATCATAAATAATTTTTTAAGGGAAGGTCTGAATTTAGATTTTTAGTAATTCAATTCTTTAAAAGCATTCTGGAAACTAACATTATGTCCAGGAACAGTATGACTTTTTTCTAAAGTAGGGGTGTCAAACTGGCTGCATACATTTTTTGTGGCCCACTATGCCCTGAAATAAAATGACAATAGAAAAAAAATTGTTATGAAGAAAATAGCGCTTAGGGGAGATCGAGGCAATACCATACACACAATTCCCTCGTTAACCCTTTAACTGCTGAAGATGTCTTGGGCCAATGCCATTCCCGAGGGGCCTGTGCATGTGTATAAATGCGCTGACTCAGTTCCGGCAACGATTGGAAACAATCTGTCTGTCACTCTCAGTGTCACGTCATGTAAACAGATCCCAATAGCGAAAAGGTTAAAAAGGCACTCTGGGTTGTTATGAATCATACCTAGCGGCAGCACTAGTTAACATTTTGGGGGGGAAGCCATTAAAGGATTGTGCATAACTTTTATCAGCTGTCCAACATTTTGTGTTTTTTATTAGTTACTTGTTATATTTTCCGGTCACAACATAAGAGGTAAGTGAAAACTAGTAGGAGGAAAGCACTGGCAAGTTTCGGGTCAAAAAAATAATTTTAGTTTTATAAATACATTAAATAAAATAAATGTTTAAATGAAAGCAATTATATAATGTTTTTATTATCCTATCCATATTCCTGAATCCTCACTTCAAAATATAAGTTTAGCAAACTTTGTCAATGTGATGTGGCCCGCGTGAATGAATCTTGCCTGTTGCACCAAATGGCCCGCGTTTCCATTGAGTTTGACGCCCCTGCTCTAGAGGATCGCAGAGTAGTTTTGAATGATTCTTTCTGAGCTGTACAATGAATCAGTTATTTTAATTCACTCAGTTGAAACCATCGTAGTTATCGCTTACTTAAGATCTTATTTCATGTCAAAGTTTTCATTTTTAATCGGATTGATGATGCCACATGGAACATTGAAGAGGACTCTTTCTGTGGTCTTGGCTTGTAGCCCTCTAAAATGAACGAGGAAAAAGAGCTATATGCAAATCTGAAAATATCCTTTGCAAAGCAGCAAAAAGAAAAATCAGATTCAGCTAAAAAATGGAAAGGTAAGTTTTTTTCTTTTGCCTCCTGGAATATAAAATTAAGAAAGAAATATAAATATGATATCAGAATGATAGTGTCAATATATGTTTGTATTGTATACCTGTTTTCTCAAAGTTAAGAGATAACATTTTATGTAATATTGAATGTATGTATAATGAGAATAAAAATGATATTCATCTTAAACTCCAGAATATATTTTTATTTTGTTCTAATTTTGAGGCCCTGGCTTTTCTGATTCTGTAATCTGCCTTTTGATTTTGTTCAGGATTTAAGTGGCATATTGTTGCCTTTTTCCTGGGTATCCTATGTATGCTTCTCCTGCTGACAACCATGATTTTAGGACATATGTGTGAGTATTAAGTACTCATAATTCTTACAAGAATAGTGAGTCAGGAAGAAAAGTGAAATACTATGATTGATGAATTGATTTTGAATCTTTGTAAATTATAACATTTTATAGAAATTAATTATCATGATGGTGATGCTGATGATAATGATGTCAATTCTTTTTTTATTATTTTGTTAATATCCAGTTTTTACAAAATACAATATAGTCCATAGCTGTTATTTTACCAAAAATAATAGGCAGATAATTTGTGAATCACAGATATATTCCAACTTATTTTTGGTGTAGAATGGGGTTTGCTGTATGAAAAGAGAGTTGGGAAAATGTTTGACAATTTTTATATACTATTTTACTACAAAATGTTTAAATCATACATGAGAATAAACACAGTACATTTTCTATGTAACTAAAATGTTGCCCATCAGTTTTTATATATGTTGTTGCTCAGTAAAGTGGAGGGACAGCCACAGGCGGAAGACACTCCAAAAGGTGGATTGATACAGTGGCTGCAACAAAGATCTACACAACATAACAATAATTGTGAGGAGAGCAGTGTATTGTTCCCTTGCACATAGGTTTGCTTCAATTCCGAACTAGTTTGTTAGCACCTCACAACAACATATATATTACACTGAAGAGAATGTTTCAGATGAATTATTTTTAGAATATCAATATGTTAAAGTTGTTGAAAGATATGTAAGCAGTGAGGATAATGAGAATCTGGAATTGAAGTAGTAGGAAATAAAATACATCATAACATCATGAAAAGTGGGCTAAAGATCATCCAAACAGGGCAGGATGATCAAGGAATACTTTGACTAAAATAAGTTTGTTGAGTTTAGAAATTAGAAACATCTATTGATATTTGGTTGGCTCCATTCATTGGAGGGGGTGAATAGTCAAATGTGGTCAAAGCCAGAATGAAATTGGTTATAAACATATTGTTAAAATAGGGATTAAGGAAATGATTATGGAAAATTATTTTTAAATTTTATTCCTAACTAAAAATTATACCAAATCTTGAAGCGAAGTTGATCCACATGATTTCTAATATTTTGTGAAAGGAAATACAAATTGGGAAAATCACATTGGAAAAGTTTATTGTTATTGTCTTCTGAAATTGAGCATGAGCATGTGCATTCAGAGTATATCCAAGAGAAATACTCGTACATGCTCATTAGCACAGCAGCACAGGACTTTTCTTAACAGCGCTATTTACAATGTAAAATATCAACTTTCTAAATTACTATTAATTTAAGGATTATATTAGAATCATCTGTAATGTATTCACGAAATGGAATATTGTCAAAACTAATGAATCATAAGGTAGTTCTGTAAATGAATCTTAGATAATATGAAATAAAAAAGTGCACCAAATATTTTTATACTATGGTATATTTTAATAAATTTAAAAATTAGAAAGATATATTTGAAATATATAGTTAATAAAGATTTTATAAATATGTAATTAGTATTATACACATATGCATATATTATAATGTATATATGAATTGAAATATAACCAAACTCACTGCCATCATTTCATTTCCAATTCATATGTAGATTATAATATACACGTGCATGTATAATACTAATTATGTATTTATATAACAGTAACTATATGTTATATATTTTATATGTATATGTATGTATATATATATGTGTGTGTGTGTATATATATATACACATAAACTCACTGCTATTGAGTGGATTCCGACAAATAGCAACCAGGGTATAGGATAGGTAGAACTTTCCTTGTGAGTTTCCTAGATTGTAACTCTTTACCAAAGTAGAAAGCCTTGTCTTTCACCACAGAGCAGCTGTGGGTTTCAAACTTCTGGTTTTGCAATTGCAGCAAGATACATAATCCACTATGCCACCACATCTCCTATATATTCCCATTCCCATTCATATATACAGTCCTAGCACTAGTCCTTTCTTTTCATGCTCATATTCATATTTTTTATTAACTGAAATACATGGAGTGGGACCCTATTTATGGCTATACTGTAGAAGAGAGTAGCACTTTAGAGTAATGAGACTGTAAATCTTTATGAGAACAAAGAACCCAATCTTTCATATGTTGAGTGGCTGGGAGGTTTAAATCTTGTGGTTATTTATATGTAATTCAAAGAGATTACAGCAATTTATTTAGGTTCATTGTTATATTTTGTGGAGCTACAGGAGAATGGGAAGGAGAAAAATATCTATACAAATACATATAATGGTTAATATCTTATTATAGTTTTTAGTAACTACAAATTAACGAAATAATAAAATGAAAAAAGTATCCATTCTTGGAATTGTGAGAGAATGTTTTATGAATGAGGAATTATGAATAATTTTATTCTGGGAACCATAGGTATAAAGATTATCAAGAAACAACTTCATTACGAAAAGTTAAAAGTAGAAGAACAGAAATTTGGGAACAGTATGGTTTGAGATTTCTCTGCAGGAAACTGAAACATTAGTGAAAAACATTTGAGGATACAGGAAAGAAATAGAGCAATTGAATAACATGATTCATAAGGGTGGAAATTGAGATGCGTTCTATTCTAATTAGTGGAATAGTGAGAGTTTCCATTAGCAGTATTGGGGGGAAGCTTTGCTCAGTAGGAAGTGAAATTTTGTTCTAAAAAGATGAATGCAATTACATGGTTTGCCTTATGGCACTATGTCTGCTTCATTGTGATATTGAGGAATCCAACCTGTAACCTCTCCAAAGGAGATTTTTCAACAAGCATATAAGTGAAAAGAAGTAAGACATTTTATTATTTTCCTACATCTTATCCTATCCCTAGAAGCAAATTTCTCATTTGAATATTATTCACATATCATACAATTCAATATTTTAAATGCATCAAGAAGAGTTGTATAATCGTCCCCACAATCAATTTTCTTCCTTCTTGTAGTTATTTTTGTTAGCTCCTCATTTCAAAACAACTTTCCCAACCATATGCCTAGGTAATTATTAATCCAGTTACTATCATTATAGATTTAACTATCCTGGATTCATATGCAGAAAATGCATACAAACCAAGTTCAGCATACAAACAAAATGCTGAACAACAATGACAAAATAAAACAGAAATACCTCAATCCCTCAAGAAAGAAGAAAACATTAACATTATTATTAAAATATTAAAAACTAGAATATATTTTAAATGGGTCAAAAGGAAGATCAAATGATAAAGTATTTCCTTTTAACCTAGCTTCATTTGCCATGCTCCATTTCCCAGTGCTTGATGTTTGATAGCAAAGCTGTCCACATCCCACAGTATTGTCACAGGGATTTCACCACAGAATTAATCCTCATGGGGATTTGGAGGTCCAATGTCATCCAAAGCTTTCTGAAAACTGGGTGTTCAGAAGTTAAGCTCTGATATCATTCCATCCTTTGGATCTGGATCGTATTATTTACAGTCTTTGAATCACCTGGCTGTTGTGCTTCTTCAGTGGGGATTACTTGACACCTCACTTAGGTGACTGTTTGTTGTAGGACAAGCTTTTAAAAACACAGGTGCTATATTTTTTTGTGGGGGAGGGTTTCCTAATCCATGTAACTTTTATATCAAAGTGTAACCTTTTAAGTGTGCAATAGCATTATGAAAAAATTGAAGTATTGTGAGAATCTCCAAAATGTGGCACAAAGACTCAAAATGAGACCAGGATGTTGGAAAAACAAGTCCAAAAGACTTGTTGGCTACAGGTTGCCACTTTCAATTTATGACAATGTGTTTTCTGTGAAGTGCAATAAAACAGCCGATACCTGAACTTTTTAAAAATGACTGTATCTGAAATGATTATGGGAGAAAATCATGCACCATTTCTTGAGTTCTGAGAGTTATTGACATTCTACCTGATTGAGTCAATAAATCTTTGGATTGAACAAAATGGATAGACTTGCATTATAGGAAGAGGCACAAGAAGATAAGAAAATTTGTGCATAATGTTTATTTCCAGGTAATGAGGGGACCACATCCTGAGAGGAAATGTTCAGGTGTTGTCCATCATTTATGACAAAGATGAAATGCTTACAGTGACTTTGGTCTTCTCAGATAATACTACATTTATTTGGATAATTAGTTTGTTTTTAAAATTACATAAAATTATCATAATAAATTGTTTTTCACGTAAAGCCATTCATGATCTTAATTTTATCCTATGCATTGAAGTTTATCAGAGCTCTTCTGAATGCAAAACACAGCACATGGAAGACCAACAAGAAAAAAACATTTCTTCACAAGAAGTTCAATATCGCTCAGTTGTACCACATAGTGCAGGTATGTGCTACATACTCAGGTAATAGCTGAGAGATTTTTATTTTAAACGGCATTATTCCTTCTGTCTCATTTCAATATGTAATTTTAACTTTTTATCTTGAACATTGAGAGGATGGTACCTTTTCTTATTGTATTCATTTTCTTTATTATATCTAATTGAATACTTGACTTCCATTAAAGTCAACTAATATGCCCCTGTGGTGTTGTCATTTTTTACACTTTTACATTGCTTTTTAGTATTGATGAGATTATTTAAATTTATATTTAAAAAGAATTTTTTAGAATCAGGAATTATATTTCCTAAAGTTTAAAATAATAATAAAATGACTTTAAGAAAAGCATTCATAATCAGGATTTTGTAATATGGATTGAAGTTCTTTAGATCTTTTCTGAATGCAAAATACAACATATGGAAGACCAAAAAGAACAAAAAAATTCCTCACAAGAAATCCAAGATCACTCAATAATTGTACCACCTAGTACAGACTACAGGGTTTCTCAGTGGACCTGAACAATGGCTTTGGGTAGGATGAAACAGTATCTGGCCAACCAAGTTCTTAACTTCAGAACTGCCAGTGACCTAGTCCCACCTGTATGCTTTTGGAGGCAAGAGAAATCACCTCGTCTCTGATAAGTCAGTCTGAACCCAAAGGAACTAAACATAACTGAGTGGTCTCGGTGCTGGGGTGATGTGCTGTCTTTTTCTTTGTTTTCAAGGAAAAGTCTATGGCTCATGTCAAAGAGAATGGTCCTGCTGTGGAGAAAACTGTTACTATATTTCAAAAGAAGAGAAAACTTGGATGGACAGTAAGAAGTCATGTGACCACCTGGATTCTAGTCTCATTAAAGTTAATAGTAGAAATGAGGTGGTATGTTAATTTTATTAGACCTTAATGTGTCCTTTGAGAACCAAAGTAGGATAATTGTCTATACTTTTCTGGGATCTTGTACAAAATTACTCAGATGAAACTATAAAGAAGAGATTGTGGGCATTATAAAGGACTGGGAGGCTATTTATTTTGCTCTGGGTGTCAAAATTATTTTAAAATATTTTCATTATATTTCACATTATAGTATACATAGGTTATTCAAGGCCTAGCCTTTTGCAGGAGTAAAGTTTAAAAGAAAAACTGTATCCGAGGAGATGAATAGTCCAGAAGAAATGACTGTTAGTTTATTGTGTCCTTTTCTTTCACCAGAAATATTTGAGAAAGACCACACGGTTTTGGGAAAAGACATTTGTGCCTGGCAAGATCACAGGAAAACTGGGGAGGGGGGGCGGGGAGAATAAAGGGAATTAATATATCTGGAATTATTCTTCACAAATAAATTTTTGTTTTCACTCATGACCATAATAATTGAGGAAACTTCACTGTTCCAGATTTACCAAGCTTCTCATTACTTTTAAAACTGGCTATAATTGATGTTTTTTAACCTAGTTTCTACCCAGACCTTGGTAATTCAGGCCATGTACTGGGCTTCTAGACTCTGCCCTTCCGAGGTTTGCAACAACCTTCATAGGCACTCCAGAGGATTCAATATGAAAAATCCATTAAATGAACTGCTTTCCTTTAAACTTACCTGTAGCACATTTAAGGAGCCCACTCCTTAATAATCCCTTGGACTTAAGACTGAAAAGCTATATTATGAGAAAAAGCAAATGACAGCTCTCCCAGGACATGGTATTGTCAGTCTTTGGACTTTGGTTTGATGATGCCCAATGTCCCAAGACTATAATATATTTATTCTTTTAATGCTCCTCTTGCTTTATTATATGGATTAATTTGTTAGGCAGGGTTCTGTCTTTGTAAATGACTTATTGAAGTGCTGCCCTATCACCAACCCCACTGTTGATGTAAATAGTGTACAGTTACTTAAGAATTAATCTGTTTAAGTCAACAATTCATGTATTATTGTCTGAGGCCAGGCTATATTTGTTCAGTTTCTTTTTATCAACACTGTTTTAAATCCTATATCATTGGCTAAATTAATGACACCATTATGGAATTATGCATCATGGGGATGATTTATAATGTTCTCTAGAAAATGAATTATGTCTCTAAAGTGAACCAGACACACATATAAATCATAGTTATATGAACGGGTTTGGTTTGCACTTAATTCTAGCCCCAACTGAAAAACAATGAGTACTTATGCATGTTCCTTCTTTATCTCATCTCATGATGATATTTATGCATAAAGATGTGATGAAGAAACCATATGGTGCCTGCCTGGTTATTAGAAGAAATAGATTATTGAGCTTAAAGGCTTGTCTTAAAATAAGCATTTAAGTGAGGCACTAACAAAGTCCACATGGAAGAAGCATACCAGCCTGTGCTATCTGAGGATTGTAACTAATACAAGTCAAATCTGAAGAATGGAATGGTATCAGAGCTTTAATTGTGAACACTCAAGTCCATTTGCAGTGTCCCTACATGGATTAAGCCTCCTATGAATTCCCTTTGACCATAGTCAATGGATGTATATAGCCTTTCTATCAGACAGAGAGCATTATAAAGTCGTTATGGAAAATGTAGATATGTTAAAATGATCTTTCTTTTAACCCATTTTAGATTTTTTTTTAAGTTTTCAGCTTTCTGTTTCTCTGTGATTGGGGATTTTTCATTTTGTCTAGTCATTGCTTTTGGTTTTTTGTTTGTTTGCTTCTTGTTTGTATTTGTATGATTTTCAGTGTATAAAATTGATGATAGGTAGATTTATAGAGTAACTGAATTGATAATGCCTAGGAACATTGCAGAGGAAAATTAGAAGGAAATGAGTAGTTAACAAGTACTAGAACAATATGCTCTGAAATTTATTTTGATCATCTTAATATGCCTGAATGATTAAATTGTATGGTATATGAGCAAAATGCCAACAAATCTATGAAAAATATGACACACAAAACATTTAGGATTATTAAATCAATCTAACAACTTCCTTCTAATCATTCAATTTAGGAAATAATTCATTTTTAATGTTTAGGTTTAACAATAATATTTCTATTCATTCTTCAGGATGGCTGATTTAAATGTGCTTATATGAAGGAGCTTCAAAATGTTCATAGAAATATTACTTTTCCAAGCCACATACGCATGAATTATTGAAGAGCCCTTATATTTTCTTACTGGTAAAATCTTATGTTAAAGTAACAATATTCATAATTGTTATTCACTTTAAGGAACAAATAAAAATAAATAAGATATTGTTGTTGCTGTCAGTTCTGACTCACATCAAACCTGTGCACAATGGGAGAAACCATGGAGCTGGTGCAACATTTCAATTGTGTATTCTATCAGTTCCAGAAGACTTGCTTGTGGCTAACGCTTTCAGGATAGCTTGAACTTCTTTCGTTATGGTTCGTGCTCATATGCTGCCTCCTGAATATTGGAATGCCGACTAGCTCTTTTTGATAGCCAGGACTCTAAGGTGTATGCTTTCTATCTTCTCTTGAGGCTTCCTGAATCATTCGACATTTGCCCCACAGATTTGTCAGAGTTTCAATTGGAGCCTTGAATTATTTCTTGAGCTCATTCAGTTTAAAATATGCTGTGCTCTTCATTTTTAGTGTCATAATTTTGCTTTATCTTCTTTAGTTGCCCTTTGACATTTTCTATTCAGTTTTTCATTTATATTCTAGCTCTTTATTCAGACTTCCTTATTTATTTCTTTTGCTTTAGCTACTATGGTCAAGAGCAAGTTATAAATTCTCTTCTGACATCTACTAGGATCTTTTTTTCTCCATTGTGTTTTAAATGACACTTTCCTTTCTTAATCAATGATATTCTTGATGTCCCCTCACAGCTCATCATGGCTTCTTTCATTAGTGTTCAATGAATCAAATTTTTTCTTGAGATTTTCTACAAATTCAATTGGGATAAACTCAGGGCCTTATTTTGGCTCTGGTTAATTTGTTTGACTCTTCTTCAGCTCTAATGTGAACTGATATATGACCAATTCATGTTCCACTCCATAGTCAGCCCCATCCTGGTTTTAGCTGCTGATATATAGCTTCTCCATCATCTCTTCCTACAAAAGACATCAATTTGATCTCTATGTGTTCCGTCTATAGAAATTCTTTGTGTTGTTGAAAAAAATATTTACTATGAACATGTCATTAGTCTTGCAAAATTTTGTCATATGATCTTCAGCCGTTTATATCACCAAGACTATATTTTCCAACTACTATTCCTTCTTTTTGCTTCCAACATCTGCATTCTAATTACCCATAATTATCAGTGTGTCTTGATTGTATGTTTGATCAATTTCTGACTGAGCATTTGGTAGAAAATTTCAATTTTTTCATCACTAGCTTTTGTAACTTTTACATACATTTGAATAATAGGTGTATTGATTAGATATCTTTGAATGTGCATAGATAGAATCCTATGACCGAGAGCACAATATTGATTTTACAATGTTCTTCTTGACTGTGAATGCCACATCCCCCTCCTGGATTATGCTATTCCTGACAGAGAAAATCTTATGATTTTCTAATAAAAATGGCCAATACCAGTCCATTTCAGCTCAATACTGCCTAGGATATTGTGTCATTTCATTTTTTTTTATTTAAACATTTTATTAGGGGCTCATACAACTGTTATTGCAATCCATACACACATCAATTGTGTAAAGCGCATTTGTACATCATTCTCAAATCTTTTTCTCTCCACTTAAACCCCCGACATTAGGTCCTCATTTTTCCCCTCCCTCCCCGCTCCGCCCTCCCTCATGAGCCCTTGATAGTTTATAAATTGGTATTTTGTCATATCTTGCCCTGTCCAACGTCTCCCTTCACCCACTTTTCAGTTGTCTGTCCCCCAGGGAGGAGGTCACATATAGTTCCTTGTAATCGGTTCCCTCTTTCCTACCCACTCTCCCTCTACCCTCCCTGTTTCGCCACTCACACCACTAGTCCTGTAGGGCTCATCCACCCTGGATTCCCTGGATTTTCAGTTCCTATCTGTACCAGTGTACATCCTCTGGTCTAGCCAGACTTGCAAGGTCAAATTCGAGTCATGGTAGTGGGAGCGGGGAGGAAACATTTTTGATGGCTTCAATTTCCTAATTTTCAAAATTCTGATCATTAGTTGATTATTGTAACTATTTCTCCTTACTTTAATCCATGTCCCATCAGCAAATGACGCTCTTGAAGGGTCCTTCTCAGGGGCTTTACCTGACAGACTTAACCGTGGTCTACTCCACTCTGAGAAAGCAGATCCTCCTCTGATCTGAGGGGACCATTTTCCGGAACCATCTCCGACAATGTTCGATTTCCATTCATTATGTGTTCAATATCAGACAATGTTTTGAAGCTATCACAAAGTTCTCAGTGGCTACTCCCTCTGAAGTGGGTAGCCAACTCCTTTTTCATTGTTTTAGTCTGGATGCACCAGTGAAACGGGTTCCATTTGAATGATCCTGCTGATATTTGAAAGTCCAGTGGCATAGCTTCTAGGATCACAGCAACAAACAAGCCATCACAGAACTATAAACGACAGACAAGGGAGTGGACAAGCCCTCTTTAGAATGTTGAAAAGCAAGGATGTTACTTTGAGGATTCAGGTGGGTCTGACCCACACCATGGCATTTTCAATAGCCTCATTTGAATGTGAGAATCTGAACTTGAACAAGGAAGGCTGAAGAGTTGATGCATTTGCCTTGTGGTGTTGGTAAAATATATTGAACGTATGGTGACAAACATGTGTTTTAGAAGAAATATGTCCAGAGTGCTTCTTAGAAACAAGGATGGTGAGACTTACTTATACATACTTTGGACATGGGATCAAGAGAATACAGCTTGTGTAGAACATTGTGCATGGTAAAGCAGAGGTGCAGCAAAAAGAGGGAAGGCCCTCCAGGAGATGCATTGGGACAGTGACAATTGAATCATAGGGACATTGGGACAATTGTGAAGAAGATGCAGAGGCAGGTGTGCTTCATTTTGTTATGCATAGGGCAGCTATTGGTAGGAACCCAATCAATAACACCTAACAACAACAACTTTGCTAAGCATAATGCCCTTTCCAGGGACTGGACTCTCCTGACAACATATCCAACATATGTGAATGAAGTCTCTCCATGCTTGCCTCTAGGGAACTGGCTAGGGTTCTAGCACTATTTTCCAAGAGA
Organism: Echinops telfairi; assembly: GCF_000313985.2. Classification (NCBI taxonomy): domain Eukaryota; kingdom Metazoa; phylum Chordata; class Mammalia; order Afrosoricida; family Tenrecidae; genus Echinops; species Echinops telfairi. Next base: position 4,217,295 of record NW_022105855.1, read on the forward strand.
GATTTCTTAGTTATTTTAGTAGCCTCTGACACTTTCAATATTCTTCACTAACACTGTAATCCAAATGCATTAATGCTTCTTTTATCTTCCTTATTCAATGTCCAACTTTCACATGCATATGAAGAAATTAAAAATGCTATGGCTAGGATCAGGCAGATGTTTGACCTCAAAGAAACAGCCTCCATTTCAATGTATTAAACACGTCTGTGTTCCAGATGTACCCAAGGCAATGTGTTGTTTGATTTCTTCATTGCTGCCTCCATTAGTATTTATTGTGTACCAAAGCAAGACACATCCCGGACAACTTCATCTTTTCTCCATATATCATTATGCTACCTATTGATCCAGTTGTGAGGATTTTGGTCTTCCTTACATTGAGTTGTAATTCATACTGAAGGCTAAAATCCTTGATCTTCATCAAGTGCTTCAATTCTTCTTCCCATTCAGCAAGAAAGATTGTGTTATCTGCATGCTGAAAGTTGTTAATATACCCCCTTCAATCCTGATGCCACACTCTTTTTCATATACCCAGCTTCTTGGATGATTTGAACAGCATATAAATTGAACAAGTATGCTGAAAGGACACAAATCTGATGCACAGTTTTCCTGATTTTAAATCATGCAATGTTCCCTTGTGCTCTTTGCACACGTTCCAAATGAGCAAAAGGAAGTGTTCCGAAATTCCCATTCTTCTCAAGGTCATCCAAAGTTTATTATAGTTCACAAGTAAGCTTCCTTCTGGTATTCTCTGCTTTGAGCCAAAGACATCTGACATCGCCAATGATGTCCCTGGTTCCACATTCTCTTCTGAACGTGGCCTGAACTTCTGGCAGTTCCCTGTCAATGCACTGCTGCATACCACTGCTGGAAAATCTTAAACAGCATTTTACTTGTGTGTGATATCCATGATGTCTGTCTATAGTTTGAGTATTCTGATGGTCACCTTTCTTTAGAAAGTGCACAGAAATGGGTCTCTTCCAGTCAGAGGCCAAGAGGCTGTCTTCCAGATTTCCCAGCATAGACAAGTGAATGCTTCCAGTGCTTCTGCACTTTCTGAATCATTTCAGCGGATGTTCTGTCAATTCCTGGAGCCTTGTTTTTGATGAATTCAGTGAATATATTCCTTCATCATCATTGGTTCTTGCTCATATGCTACCTCCTGAAATGTGGGACTGTCAACTAGCTCTTTTTGGTACAGTGACTCCATGTATTCTATCCATGTCTTGATGCTTCCTGCATCAGTCAGTATTTTGGCTGAAGAATCTTTCAAAATGAATGTTTGCTGGAGTCCTTCTAGTTTCAGATATGTGAAGTGCATTCCTTCATTTTGGTTTCCTCATTCTAGATCCTTGCTCATTTCGTTAAATGACTTAGCATTGTCTTCTCAAGTTGGCCTTTGGAATTTTCTGTTCATAACTAGAGATAGTTTCATTTATTCTTTGACAATTTGGATGCCTTTTATTTTCCTCATTTGCCTATTGCTTTACTAGTGTTTGTAGTATAATATTGAATAGGAATGGTCATAAAGAGCATTTTTATCTAGTTTAAAATTGCAAGTAAAATGCTTTCAGGATATTTCCACTGAGACTAATGGTTTCTATTGGTTTTGTATATATGCCTTAAGTATATTGCCATAATTTTCCTTCTATTCTTGTTTACTCAGAGTAAACAAGTTGGATTTTATCAAATATATGTTTTGCATGGTTTGATATGACCATGTAGTTATTTTTTTAATGTATGTGATAACTGGTGCAGATGAATTTTGCTGTTTATTTAATATAGAACCACCCTTGCTTACCTAGTGTGAATCATAAAAGTTATGATGTTTTATTTTTATGATATGTTGTTGGATACTGTTGCCTAAGAGTTTGTTGAGAATTTCTTTGTAAATGTTCTTTTTTTTTCTTTTGAGCTATTGTTTTTCCTTTTTAAAGTATGTCTTTACCTGGTTTGAGTATCAAGGTTATGCTACCTTCATCAAATAGATTCAGGAATAGATATCACTTTTGTTTAATGCTCAGAAATAGTTTCGGTACAATCAGTGTTAGTTGTCCTCTGAATGGTTGGTAAAATTCACCAGTGAAGTTTGCTGCGCTGCACAAGGAAAAATTTTATTGGGATTTAAAAATAACCTGTTTAACTTCTTTTGTTATTGATGTGGTCAAAATTTCCAACTCTCTGTGTTAGTCTAGGTAGATAGTATTTTTCTCAAACTTTAAAAAGTTTCCTATATTTTAAATTTTAGTATGACGTTTTTCATAGTATTCTGTTATTAACTTTACATTTTGGTTGGTTCTAGTGTGATATCAGTTCATTTCCTCATTATTTGCACCTTCACCTCTTCCTTTCTAAGATTTGCAGAAAGCTAATATCTAGTCTTGTGAATTCGTTCTATAATTTTTCTGTATTATGTTTCATTTCTCTTTTCCCTAATATTTATTAATTATTTTCTTCTATGAACATAGACTTATTTGGTGACCTTTTAAAAAGTGTTGGTGATGTTGGGTTACTGTGTGTATTTTTATTCACTTTCTTCCCTTTCTAATGTGTGTGTTTATTGCTACGAGTTGCTCTCTGGGCTCTGCTTTTGCTATGTCACAAAGGTTTTGGTACTTCATGCTTTTACGTCCATTTGATTCAAAGAATTTTTTTCATTTTCTCTGTTACTCAGTGTTTTAAGTAGGATGAGATTCAACTTCTCAGCATTTTTTTTCTTGATCTCTTATTTATTTCTGATTTGGTAGCATTATGGTCTTAAAGGGTGCTTTGTGGTGTTTCAATGCTTTCAGATTTATTGAATCCTGTGTTTTGGCCTGACATATGGTGCATTGTGAGACAATTCATGTATACCAAAAATAATGGAAGTTGTGTTGTATGGAATGCTCTTTAAATGTCTAAGTGGTCAATTTGGTTAATTGTGTTTAATTCCTCTCTGGCTATTATGCTCTTTGTCCAAAAGGATGTATGAAATACTCTTATTGTAGAGTTGTTTATTTCTCTATTCATGTCCGTTAAATTTTGATTTATATATTTTAAACCTCTTTCAATGGGTACATAGACACTTAATGGTTCATTCCTTTGGTTCAATTGACCTGGTGAAACATTGTATAATGACCCTCCTTGTCTCTTATGCTGGCTTGGTTTGTACCTTAAAATCTATTTTATCAGAAATTAATATTGTCATTCCTGCTTCTTTTTTTACTGCCATAAACTTGATACAGTTATTCCCATCCTTTGAATTTTACCCTGTTTTTGTCTTTGTGTGTAAGGTATGTCTCCTAGCAATGGAGTCAGTATTCTTATACATTCTGCCATTTGCTGTATCTTGTCTAGTGAATTTTATCTGTTTAAACACAGTGTAATTATTGATAAGAATAAATTTATTGCTGTGATTTTGCTGTTAATTTTTTTTTGTTATTGTTGTTTTGTGTGTGCTGCTTCTTGCTTCTTTGTTCCACATAATGTTCTCTGTTTATGTTATTTTATTTTGGGGTAGTCCTATCATTTGTTTCCTTTCCATTGTTCTAGTGTTTATTGAACCATAATTTTCCTTTTTTATTTTGGTTTAAATGTTTATTTTCTTTAGATGATTTTCCTATTTCTTATGCATTTATCCTGTTGAAAACATTATATTTTACCTTGAAAATAAATCTATTTCTTCTTCATTTGGAAGTTATGGAACTACACTATTATTGCCTCTTTTTAGTTTGTATTTGTCTTCATTTACAAATTTATATGTTTGGTTTCAATTGTATATGTATACTTCAGAAATTTCTGTATCTGAGTTGATTTCTTGTTACTATTATCATCGGTGTTAATCTCAGTGTATTTTCGGCTGTTGTGGGTTCTCTGTCTCAAGCATTTCCTCATTTACCTTTTATATTTCCAGTAAGGTTGTTCTAATTCAAACAAATTTATTCTTTACTGGAAATACCCACATTTCCTCGTCATATTAAAAGTTCTTATATGATGATTAAATGTTGGGCTCATAACTGCAAGATTAACAGTTCAAAATCACCAACAACTACTTGGGAGAGAGTTGGGCTTTCAACTCCTGTAGAATTAACATCTCAGAAAATCATCAAGGGAGGTGAACCCTGCCCTACAGGGTTTTGATAAGTTAGCAGCAACTTGATGGCAGTGAGAGAAATAATGGATATGTAATCCTTTGTTGGTATTATTTTTCAGAGTTTTGCTTAAGCTATTCCATTCATTTTCACCTGCATCGATTTTGCTGATAAATTTGTACTTAATCTTTTAAATTTTTTGTAACTGCCTTCCCCCCCTGCCCCCCCAAGCTGCACTCAGGATTCTTTTCTTGTCTTTTAATTTGAAAATTTTGATGATATTATTTGTAATCTTTCTTATTTGTGGTTCATTCCTGATATTAGAAAATTTTTTCAGCCAATCTTCTGTAACTTTTGATTTTTTTAAAAAATTTATCAATTCTTGTTCTAGAATTCATCTTACAAGTAAACTTTTCAGTTGGCGATATCTCACATAATTCTTTAATTTTCTTCTTCTCTTTTTGTTTCATTTTCTGGTTGATCCTCTAACAAGGGTCCTCAAACTTTTTAAAGAGGGGGCCAGTTCATTCTCCCTCAGACCCATTGGAGGGCTGAACTATAGTTAAAAAAAACCCAAAAACTATGAACAAATTCCTATGCACACTGCACATATTTTATTTTGAAGTTAAAAAACAAACAGGGGAAAAACACCTGGCCGGCCGGAAAGTCCTTTGCGGGCCACATGTGGCCTGTGCGCCGTACTTTGAGGATGCCTGCAACAGATTAGCATCAAGAGGTTTGTCTTTGATGTTGCTAATTCCATCTTTGTGTATTTAACTCAACTCTTTTGTCCTTTCAACTCATGATCTGTTTCCGAAATCCTAATACACCTCTTTTAGGGTTTTTTTGGATGGTTTGCATTTTAAAATTTATTTTGCCAGTTTGTTCTTGTAGTGCTTACCTGAAATATTCTAGTGGGGTCTTTCCCCCGTTTCCTCCATGTTGTCTGTAATTTCCTCTGTATTTCTCCCAATATAGTAACATTACCAAGCATTATCATTCTTTTGAGAACTTTATCAGCTCATTCCAACACCATGTCTATCAGGAAAAAGTTCCTACCTCTTTATTTTGATCACTAGTTTCAGACACTGTCTTATTCTTAATTTGAACTGAAGCTGTCTATTGTCTCTGTGACATTATGTGCTATAATTGCATTTCATTGGTTATTTATCTGTAGTTAGAATCTTAGGTACTCACCACCTATCTCCTCATTGTATGAGAGTGGATGGGGCTGTTTCTGAAATTTTGTATGTGTTACTTATGTAGCATCATTGAGCTGGTACAGGCTTCCTTCTATGGTTGTGCAGGCAATGCAAGAGCAAACGTGGCTTTTGCCCAGTGGGTTGGTCTGCAGAAGGTTTGCAAGGGTGGGCAGTCATTTCTGGTTCCCACCAAGTGATAAAAGCAGAAGCAAAACAAAGCACACTAGATGCAAAATAAAAACAGATAAATAACTTCAAAACAGAAAATGATAAAATATAATACATAATTACAAAAAGAACACTAGTGGGTGGGAAAGCAAAGTCCTACAGCAAGATAAAAGAAAATAATAAGTAAAAATAAAAATAATAAATGGAAGAAATAGAAAAGAGGAAAAGGATTCCAGCAACCCCTAGTGCCCTGGGAAGCTTCCTGTAGAAAACTGTCACAGTGAACTCGGGCCTTCACAGACAACATGAATTGGAAATCTCATTGGGCAAACTGGACTTTGCCTTGATCTCCCTGGAGCAGAACTAAGGAACTGAAGTACTCCTTGAACTCAAAGCCAGAACACCCAGTTGGGAGAAGAAGCAGTGAGTCACTATCTCAAGTTTGGGAATTGATGTTCATTGGACTTTGAATGGGTTTGGATCTATTGCTTTGAAGCTGCCAAATGGAAAACAATCCAAGACCAACACATAGTTGCTGTTTCCAAGCTCTCTCTGCCTTTTTGTGACATGTAATAGTCAACCAGACATGGTACTGCCTTTGTACATGAATGCAATGGAAAGTACAGCATATGTCTAGCACTCGTGGTAAGAACATAGATAGCAGGCTATATGGCATAATTAGTGTCAACGCCCTCAAGTTGTGAAGACATACAAGTTAACAATTCATGCATTAGAGACTAATAAGTTGGCCTACACATACATAACATACAATGTCTTATCATTGACTACAATAATGTTACATTCAATAGAATTACCTTATGCTCCATAGGGATAATCTATAATATACTAAAAATATGATAAATATGTCTCCAAAATTGAACCAGGGAAATATAGAATCCATAATTATTTGAATGGATTTTGAGCTCTCTGTTAGTAATAGCATTACTATAAGAAAAATGCGTTCTTGTGACATGGTCTGTGAGGAGATCAGTGAAGATATGCGTGTCATAGAAAAGTGTTGTAAACAAATCAGATGGTGTCTGGCTATATGAAAAATAGCATCTGAATTCTTAAAGGTTTGTCTCAAAACAAGTAGCCCTATAATTGAAGCCTCAGCTAAGTCAACACAGACAAAGACACCAGGATTTTGGATGCATTGATTTTAAACAATAAGATCCAAACATGGATGCAAGCATATCAGTGCCTAAATTCTAAACACCTGTTTTGCAGAATGCTGTAGATGATAGTGGAAGCCTAAAATCCATTTGCAGAATCCCTGTGTGAATTGAGTCCCTGGTGATTCGCCATTGCTCACAGACTATGAATGTGACCAGCCCTAACATCAGATAGAAAACTCTAAACCCAACTCCCTGCCGTTAAATCAATGCTGACTCATAGCGGCCCCTGTGGGTTTCCAAGACTGAAACCGTTTACAGGAAGCCCAGTCTTTATTCTGCAGAGCTGCTGGTGAGGATTGCACCCCAATGCAAAACCACTACACCCCCCAGGAATCCTCAAAAACAGAACATGGGAAAGTGCTCCTTAGCAACTGTACTTAGAGGAAATGTAACGCTTGCCATTCGATCTTCCTTTGGATCCACTTTCTTTTCTTTTATTTAAATCATTTTATTATGGGTTCAGACAATGCTTATCACAATCCATACATACATCAATTGTGTAAAGCACATTTGTACATTCATTGCCCTCATCATTCTCAAAACATTTGCTCTCCACTTAAGCCCGGGCATCAGCTCCTCATTTTTTCCCCTCCCTCCCCGCTCCCCACTCCTGCATGAACCCTTGATAATTTATGAATTATTATTTTGTCATATCTTGCCCTGTCTGATGTCTCCCTTCATCCACTTTTCTGTTGTCCATCCCCCAGGGAGGAGGTTATATGTGGATCCTTGTAATTGGTTGGATCCACTTTCAACTTATCATAAATTGTTAAAATTGTTTGTTTTTTCTTATATTGAGGTCTTTCACTGTTTAATATGATCCTAATTGCTGGATCCTTGAGGGGGGGTTCTTTACATTTTCCTTGTTTCATTAGTTTTTGTATATAGGAAAGCCAGGATTTATAATTGCCGTAAATGAAGTAATAATTCCCTGATGGCATGAAATGGGAGGGTGGGAGAAATGGAAAGTCAATGCCATGGGCACAAGAAGGAAGAAAATGTTTCAAAGCTGACTGTGCTTATGATGATACAATCTTTGTTGTCATTATTCCAGGAATGGACTCAATGGGAAAAGTGTTATATAAAAAGTCAATTTTATTTGACAACTACAAATTATGTATAAAGTGTCATGCAAATCACAAATGATTTGTAGTATAATGCCTTGTAATATGATTTTAGCACCAGTTTAAACGAGAATCCTTTGACCCCTAGCTAGTGACCTGCTGAACACAGTCTGTGGTTCTGACAAGTCCACCATCTACTCTGTGAGAAAAAGATGAGATGCTCTGCTCTTGCAGTGATTTATGGTCTCAGAAACCCAAAGGAGAAATTCTGCCCTGCCCTGCGGGTGTGTATCAGTTGTAATTCATTCTGAGGTCGTGAGTTTGAGTTTGACCCCTAGACTTGGCTTTGTTGTTTGTTTTGTCAATTGAATTGTCATAAAATGATATTTATTGTGGCCCTGTTTGGGGTTTCTCTTATCTTTAGTGACATTGCCATAGTTAAATATGCTTAAGTCCTTGTAGTGAGTGGTCAAGCCTTGGGCAGAAATCTACATGGTCAGCAGTTCCAATCCACCCAGAGCTTGGTGGGAGAAATAGGGCTTCCTACTTCCATAAACAGTTTGTCTCAGAAACCCACAGAGGATCAGTTGACTCAATGGCAGTGTTTTGTTTTTAAGTTTTGAAGCATTTATTTGTCAGAGATATATCTTATATGTAAAACATTTGTTCTTATTTCTATCTCCATGTTTTTTTTGATAATCTGTTTTCTTATTGATTTATAAGAACATTTTATTTGCTGTTTTTCCTAAATTGTTGTACATATCATCATCATATTTGAAGCTTATCTATCATGATCTTCAAAGTGTACTTTGATGAAGAGACATTATAAGCCAAGTAGTTATATTTGCACGTCTATATATGATGAATTTTATATCTTATCAAAATGTATCCCTCCCGTTCTTGGTAATCTTCATCCAGTGAAGCCTGGTTGTGTTATTGACGTCTTCACATTTCCTTTCTTTTCTGCCCAATAGAGCTGTTTCTTCCTTAAGGATTATAGGTAGAGATGTTTGGATAAATCAGATTGGTACTTTTTCAGAGTCTCTCTGGGCCAAATGTTTTCATTGCCTTCATGATGGAGACCACGGATTCTGTTTTCCCCACAGCGCTTTATTGAAGCACGGATTCGCTACAGTTATTGGATTGGATCATATAAAATAGGAAAAAATCACCCATGGCAATGGCTGAACGAAGGCCCAGAACATTATAAAAACAGGTATGTTTTCATTTTATACTCTTCTACCTTTCTTTCTCAGTAACTGATAAACTACAGGTCAAGAAAGGAAAATGACAGAGGGGTGATTCCAAACTAATGTAAACAAATAAGTTATACAAGGTGTTTGAACTTAATCAATGCTATGGTATGTTATATTGTCCCTTAGCTCTCCCGAGTGTAGTTATGTCTGCGTGTGGCAGTGAGAGGCAGAAAGTTTACTGTTTTAATAGAGTGGCCAGAAAATGTCTCCTTGAGACAGTGGCATTGCTCAATAACTAGGAGAAGGCAATTGAGTTCGGCAGGACCTTTGGATTACCTGACGGAATAGCTGCCCGTCAAGGGACCAACTCATCTCAGTATGTTTGGCAGATCCAGGGAGTGGAAGGACAGTTTGTGAGCACTGGGAGAGAAGCAGAGAAGCAATCAGAGTGTGTCATATTAGGGCTTATTTTTTCAAGAGTGTAATGAGAAGTTAATTTTTAATAGAGGAATGACAATAGTGGGATTCATTTTTAAAAGAAAGATTTACCTTGGTTAATCTTTTGATCTTAGATTGTGTGTTGAAAACAGGGATAATAAACTGATAAACTGGGTGTTTAGTTAAGATTCTATTGGAAGTAGCCAGGTTAGGGATGATTATGGCTTGATTAAGATGAATAGCAGTGGCGACATTGAAAATTGGTCACATTCCAAACATGTTTAAATGATGCGGGATAGGGAAAAACTTCAGGACTTTTTCCAAGATTATTGATCAAGTAATTTTAAGTATGATGTTGTTTGCCATCAAACAAATAGTGGCAAGCAACAAATCCCAGCTCAGTGTTAAATATTAGTTTGATAAATATATTAGGCAGTTTAGATTTGTATGGACATCTCACATAGCATTTTGGTATATAATTCTGAAGTTCGTGTAACAGATCTATGCTCAGAGTACTAATTTACCATGCAGTAGTATATAGAAAGGAGACCAGATGTGCAAGTCATTTATAATCAATCGGTGGCTAACTTACAGGTTGTCATTTTGAATCGACTTGGTGGTTCCACTGAAGAAAATGCCACATCATCTACTTTTGTAGGATTTTTATCCAAGAACATTTTATACTTTATGACAATTCCCTTTTGTAGCAAATCAGGAGGTTGTTGTGAATTGGCTGCTGACTTGAAATCAGTTAAGAACTACCGTTTATAGATGATGCTACTTCTAAGAAGCTGCAGTGACCTTGAAAATGTTCAAAGACTGATGAGGGTAATCAGAAAATGTTATGGAGAAAGAGTGATTGAAGATATAAAAGAAAAACCAGGAGTGTCTTAAAAAAAAGCAGTAATTGAAATAATAAGTAGAGTGCATGAGTTTGGTGATTTAGGCTAAATAATTTTTGTACTTGAAATTATTACCTAGGATCATTAATAGCTATGGGTATTTAGGAAACATTTAATCTATCCTAATAATTTAAAATCCATGCCCTTATTCTCATTTAGTTATACAAAACTGTAATGTTTTGGTGTATAGGATATTAGGCTCCCTGGCAAAAGATGATACTTATATTAGAAATATAAGCAAACAACTGGTATGCTGAAAGTGAAGCTAGAACTGGAGAGTTTGCCCATTAATTTGTGTAACAATAAACTGCAATTATTTTTCATGTCTAAATAGTTTTGCTGCATTTGTTCACTTTCAAGAAATTTTTCAAATTTCAGAAGGATAGATTTTCAATAATACATCTAAATGATGTATACTCCCCTACACTATTCTTACTTCTTCCTCATCTACTATAATCTATTTAGTGAAATAAATAATTATATGCCATTATTTGATTGCCATACACATCTCACAAGATTTTTATGTCCATTGAAATAATTAATATAGAGGGAGTGTCAGGGAGGGAGGGGGAAAAATGAGGAGCTGATATTAAGGGCTCAAGTAGAAAGGAAATGTTTTGAGAATGATGATGGCAACAAATGAACAAATGTCCTTGACACAATGGATGGATGCATGGATTGTGATAAGAGTTGTGCAAGCCCCCAATAAAATGATTTAAAAAAATAACAAATAATTAATATAGACACTGATATTCTAATACTGACATTGTGCCTACGTATGACTTTTTAACATGATTTATCCTCTGATGCAGGGACATTCAACTGATGTCTCCAAATGTCTCAATATGTGGATACATGAAGTCAAGAGATATTATGAATGATGTTTGTGCTGAAAAACATTATTACATTTGTAAAAGAAAGGTTGCTGACCTTATTAATTAAAACAATTATTAAATTTGAATTGTTAATATTTGTATTCTTTAATCATCATTTAAAAAGCCTTAGTTTAGTAAATCTAATCATTTGGCTATAAATGGTCTATGAGGAGTTATTTTTGTTCAAATTATCCGTTATAAGGTTAAAATAACAAGTTATTTTACTCAGGTCATAATGTTAAAAAAGCTGGTAATAAATTATATCTATATCTATTTCTATCTATATATCTATATCTGTACACCAGAAACATAAAGATAACACATGGAGAGTAAACAACATGCTACTTAGAAATGGCTGGGTATAATGGATGAAATTAAGAAATTCTTAATTTCAGTAGCACAAACTACCAGAACTTTTGGAATACAGCAAAAGCAGCTATCAGAGGAGTATTAAGAAAAAAATCAGTGAAAAGTGAGGAGAAATCCAAGATCAATATCTTCATACACCTTCACCAACTAGAACAAGAGAAATAACATAAACCCTTCAACAAAAAAAGAAATCATAAAGTTTAAAGTGGAAATAATTGAAATGGAAAACAGAAAAACAATAAATAAAACCAGCAAGACAAAAAGTTGTTTTTTGAAAGGATTAACAAAAATGACAAACTGCTGGCAAACTTAACAAATGAAAAGAAAGAGAAGATGAAAATATCTAGAATCAGAAATAAAGAGTGTGACATCAAAACAGATCCAAATGACATAAATAAAACACAGTACTGTGAAAGATTGTATTCCAAAATTTTGATACTCTAGAAGAGTGGTTTTCAACCTTCCTAATGCTGCAACCCTTTAATACAGTTCATGTTGTGGTGACCCCCAACCATAAAATGGTTTTCATTGCTACTTCCTAACTGTAATTTTGCTACTGTTATGAATCAGGTGACCCCTGTGAAAAGATTGTTTGATCCCAAAGGGGTCATGATTCACAGGTTGAGAACCACTGCTCTAGAAGAAATGGACAAATACCTAGAAATGCACCATCTGCACAGATTAACACAGGTAGATGTAGAAAATCTGAACACACCCATAATAAAAGAAAGAGAGGTCATCCAGAAACTTGGAAACAAGAAAAGTCCAGGACGAGATGACTTTACAAGTAAGTTCTACCATGTAGTCAGTGACGTGCTGTAACCAATATGACACAGACTGTTTCAGAATATAGAAAAGAATAGCAAACTACCGATCTCATTCTATGACGCGGGAATAATCCTGATTCCAAAACCAGGCAAGGACCCCACAAAAGCCAAACATTGCAGACCAATATCCCTCATGAACATAGATGTAAATTTTCTCAACAGAATTCTAACCAATAGAATCCAAGAACTGTAGGAAACTACGGAAGTGGAAGAAAATATAAGTGACCTAATTCTCTATGCTCATAACTACAGAGTTTGGAAGGCGTGTTGGTAGGAGAAGGGTCTCATAATTCTGAGATAGAAAAGTAAATCCTAATATGCATTCTTCACAGTTGCCCTCCTTTACAATGGTAATAAAAACTGTTATTTCATAGATCTGGCTCATTGCTATTAGCTGTAAATGCCCTTCTCTAAAAGCAGACAAAGCCCCTTTCATTATTACACTGGAGTTTGATTTTCCTTTGTACCGTAGCTCCCCAGATACTTGTAATGATGTATCCACCCCTTTCCTGTGAGGTAAGTGAATAGCCAAATGCATATACTCCAGGAACAAGCTCTTCACATTCTACCATCTATATATTGATAAGTGACTTTATACACACCTACTTCCTCATATATACTTTTAAGAATACGCTTATCTCTGTAGCATCCACTGTCTGTTGTTTAATACTCCCCTAAAGTGATTGCTGCCATTTTGAAAACGTGGTTCTTGCTTGCCACACACTTCCTTTGAGATATTCCCCCCAAAGAAATCAGAATATCTCAGATTCACACTTTGCCTAGTAGATGTGCTCCTAAGAAACTGTTTGGTTGGGGAGCTGGATCCTGCAAGCAACATATCAAAATAATAAATCGTCATGACAAAAGGGGAGTCATACCAGGGATACAAAGATGATTCAGTATTGATAACATAACCAATGTAATCCATCACAAGATAAAGAATAAGAACCACATGATTATATAAGTAGCTGTAAAAAACCAGCATCTGAAAATATCCAACACTCATTTCTAATAAAAATAACAAAACAGAGGAATAGGAATAGATGTAAAATTCCTCAACATAATAAATATTACATATGAACATCTAATGGCTAATATCAGGCTCAATGGGGGAAAACTAAACGCATTTCCTCTGAAAATAGGAAATTGGTACGGTCGACCCTTATCACCACTCTTATTCTACATTGTGCTGGAAGTTTAGCCTGAACCATTAGACAATAACAACAACAAAAACAAAAATCAAAGGAATACAATTGGGCAAGGAAAAATTGAAGGTCATTTTGTTTCCAAACCATAAGAATGTATATATACAGAACCCCAAGGTCTCCACAAAAGGCTGTTTGAAACAATGAATGGATCTGGTAAAGTAGCAGAATACAAGATTAACGAACAGAAATCAAATGGATTCCTAAATAACACAAAGTAGTCTGAAAAAAGCATCAAGAAAACAATGCCATTTACAATAGCCACACAAAAGATGAAATAACTAGGAACAAATCCAACCAACGAAACAAAAAACTATTAAAGGTAACTACAAAGCATTATTTCAAGAAACCAATAGAGATCTACACAAATGGGCTGCCTTGCAGGTTATACACAGTATCAAAGATAGTAAAGGAACCATGAAATGGAAGATGTAATTGAGGACTGGAACCTATTTAAATAGAAAACATTTATGTGCATCAAAAGAGCAAAATTAGAGCCCACAGATCAGAAGAACATCTTTAGCAATGACAACAAACGCCTAATTACTACATTACATAGAATTCTGCCTCCATTTATTTGTTTGTCATAATGTGTGTTACTCTGGTTCTGCAAGCTACATCACTGGTATTTCAAGGGCCATCAGAGTCACTTAAAGTGAACAGTTTTCAGCATAGCCTCAAGACTATGAACAGACTCAAAAAGAAGGAATTGGTTGCCCACTTTGGAGTAAGTAGCCACTGAAATTCCTATGCATACACTGAAATGCTATCAGATATTGAAGGCCTAATAAATGGAACCGAGCAAAACATTGGTGAAGGTACAGTAGCATGATGGGCCTCTTTGGTCATAACACTCAAAATGTGACTGATCAGGGGTACTTTCTCAAGTAGAATTGACCATGGTGACAAGAGTGGAGTAAAGCTTGTGAGAGTGGAGATGTCAAGATCTTGATTTGGCAATGGGGCATAACTCAAGGTAAAAATAAAGACCTTCAAAATCTAATAAGGAGAAGTTGGAATGTACAAAGTATGAAACTCAGAAAATAAGAAATTATTAAAAATGAAACAGATACATAAAGATTGATATCCTAGGCATTGGTGAGTTGAAATGGAATAGTATTGGCCATTTTGAATCAGTAAATCATATTGTTTAATATCCTGGGAATGGTATAATCAACCAGAATGTCGTTGCATTCATTGTCAGAAAAGACATTTCAAGATCTCAAGAGCTAATAGACTAGAGAGATAGGTAGGGTAGACTCGAGTTTGTATTTGTCTCTCATGAACTTATTTTACTTTTCTCCAGTTTAATCTGAACTTACACAAGAGCACTTGGGAGTTTGGTCTATAATCAGCCCTGTCCCTAATTTAGCTATGTGGGATACAGAAAGGATTTTCTCCAGGTTGTCCCCCCATAATATATACCCAACCTAAGAACACATGGCCATTGGCTATACACTTGGAGGTAAACTGCTTAGAGGTTATCTCGCTGAGAGTTATCAGCCATTTAGAACAGTCAGATCCTACTGTCTGTCCCACTCTAGATGGGGTCCACTACCTACTGATAAGGATTGCTCCCCTGAAGGAGAGCCCAAAGACAAGGTCAAGCCAACTCAAGGAGGACCAAAGTTAGGCTGCCATCTTGAATGTAGCGTACGCCCATCTTGTCACATGTGTACCCTACTGACTTCCCTTCCTATTGCGTGTATACCTTTAGCTTGTCCCCCTCCTATTGCACATATGCCTATTGTAGAGACTCTTACTGTTATGTATGCGGTTACCTGTAATCAGGGGGACTTGCACACACCCCTGAGTGTATACAAGTCTTGATCAGAAATATATTCTCTCTCTCTGCGCAGACCTGGCTCCTGAGATTATGGCCATTCTGAAGGTGAGTGTTTGCATGCTTTATCTTGTCTGATGTCTCTTTAATTTTACTCCTCAATTACACAACCACCCCTTGGACCCATTCGATTGTGGGGGCTGGTGCCCCACATAGCTGCTGATATTGAGTTTCTCCATCTTCTCCAAGAGATAATTGTTCTAATTTCTGCATATTTCACTTTGATAAGTCCACATGCATAGTCACCATTTATATTGCCGGAAAAAGGGTATTTTCCATGAAGAAGTTAGTCTTGCAACATTCTATCATGAAATCTCATGTGTTCTTATCACCAAGGTTGTATTTTCCAACTACTATTCCTTCCAATTTGTTTCCAACTTTTGAAATCCAATAGTTAACAATTTTCAATGCATTTTGATTGCATATTTAATCAAATTCATACTGAAGATGTGAGTGGAATCCTACAATTTTGTCATCCCTAGGTTAGCGGTTGATGCATACATTTAAATAATAGTTGTATTGACTGGATTTTCTTGTATGCAAATAAATAAATATTATTCTATTATAGGTAGCATTGTACTTCAAAATAGATCTTGAACTATTCTTTTTGAGGGCAAATGCAATGCCATTCCTTTTGAATCTCTCCTTCTTGGAAATCCTGTCTTTTTTTAAAAAGGCCAATGCCAGTCTATTTCAGCTCACTAATGCTTAGGAAATAAACCTTTGTGTTCCATTCGATTTTCCACAGCATCTAATTTTCTTAGGTTCATACTTTGACATTACAAGTTGTAATTGTTAATATATGATTGCACCTGTTTTGTCTCATTTTTAGTGTACTCAATTAGCAAATGAAGGCCAAAAAGGCTTTACTTCATCTACATTATTATGGTCAACTCTACTTTGAGAAGGCAGCACTTCTTCAGTCGTATTTTGAGGGTCTTTCTATCTGAAGGTTTCATCTTCTGGAAATATGTCTGGCAATTCTCTGCTGCTATTAGGAGATTTTAAGTATCTAACAATGATGAAGAGGTTTTTAGTTCCTAATTCCTTATATGCAGACAGTATATTTCTTCTTCATAGTCTTAGTCTGGAAATTCTGCTGAAACGTGTTCACCTTGAGTGATCATGCTGGTATGTGAAATACAAATGACAGGGTCAAGGTGGGATATATCCTCACCCAATGCACTATATTGGGTAAACCTGTTGCATAAGATGTATTTAGAATATTGAAAAGCAAGGATATTACTTTGAAGACTAAGGTGAACCTGACTCAAGCTGTGGCATTTTCAATCATCTTATATACATGTGAAAATTGGAAATTAAATAAGAATAATTAAAAGAGAATAGCTGCATTTGAATTGTGGTGCTGGCAAAGAATATTGAATGTAGTATGAATAACCAAAATAACAAACAAATCTGTCTTGGAAGAAGTATAGCCAGACTGCTCCTTAGAGGCAGGGATGGCAAGATTTCACGGTACACACTGTGGCCACCTGGACCATATCTAGAGAAGGACGTTCTGCTTGGTAAAGCAGAGGGGAAACAAAAGGCTAAAGGCCCTCAAAGAGAGAGATTGACAGTTTAGCTGCAGCCATGTGTTTAGCCATAGGAACAATTGTGAGGATTGCACAAGCCCAAGCAGTTTTTCATTCTCTACTACATAGAGTAATTATGGTCAGATCTGATTGGGTGGGTCTCCATCAAAGCCTTTCCTTTTGTGACCTCCATTTCCTGACTGGGCATTGGCAGAAGCAAAAGAGCTGCTGTGATTCGGATAATTTTGAATTCTTTCTATGGACCCTGCACTTGGCTTGCCTTTGCCTGATCTTCAGCTCTTGGGCCATGATACACTTTCAGTGTGTCATCTGAGACCTGGATTCACTAGCTTCTGCAGCCTTGTGCATAAGGAGGACCCTCCACGGAGAATATAGTCTTTGGATTTGGGACTTATTAGCACCCAGGACCACACGTGTCTATAATTCTGAGTTTATGTTTGCTTTCCCTTGAGTACTCCAACTATGTCAATCAATTGCCTTCTAAAAAGTTCTTGAGCTTGTAAGGCATTGTAGAGAATTAGAACCTATACCTAATTTTTATTGAGTTCAAGGAATTGGTTAAAATGGCCCTTGTAATCAGGGTTCTTTCTAAGGTGGGACTTACTCAGCTACCCAATTTGGAAATCACAACTTTTCATTTCTTAATTGTTTTCTAATGTTAATCTGCACAACTCTTAATTATATTCTAGTTTGGTGTACCTTTTTATTGGTGTTATTTCAAATAGCCTTGTTGATGTATCTGTTACATATTAGATTGCGATCTGAGGGACAGCAGTTCAAAGCCATCAGCCTCTTTGCAAAAGAAAGACCAGGCTTTCCATAGAGAGTCACTATGAGTTGAGATCGACTCAATTGGAGTGAGCTTGGTTTTGGTTTTGTATGGTTTAATAAACTACCTTTCAGTATGTCATTTTTTTTTGATACTTAAAATGGTCATTAGGGCAGCGGACTGGTTGCTTAATTATTTGATGCCCACCCGTGGGGAGAACATCTTGCAAAATTTGGACATTTGAGGCTGGTCCAGCATTAATTCTTATAAGAGAAATTATTAGCATACATATGTTCAAAGTGTGAAAAATTAAATAAAAAGGCAATATTTTGAAGGCACCCAGGGGTTCTGGGTAGGGCCTATTTTATAAGAATTATGGACTAGTCACCGTAACAAACGGTGCGAGCTAGAAGGAACTGATGGACACAGTTGAGGTCCTCAAGGGAAAGCACCCACAAACTCAGAGTTACAGGCACAGTGAGAGTGCGGAGCAAATGATGAGGTTCCACAATGCAAAGCTGACAGAATTTACTTCTTGTAAATCTGATGTAATTTTTAAAAAGGGCTCTAAGGAAGAAGAGATATAATATGAATCATAAATTTAGATCTGTACAGCAAAATGAAGAGTTAAATTATAAAGTAATTAATAAGTAGAAGCACAAGTGTGAAGGACAACAGAGAAACCACTACATACTCAGTCTTGTAATAACAATAATCTACAAATGACTGCATAGATAGACACTCAAACTGAACAGGGAAGAGAAGGTGAATGGAACTACAGCCAAGAATATACATGCTTCTGAGTTGACGTTTCAAAGAATGTATTTACTTATGTTGCAACTATATCCAAGAATATAGTAGAAAATACAGGATGCAAAGATACAAAAACTTTTAACCACAAACCAAACACATTGAAGAAATTAGTTACTGGGCCTGGTGGCTTTGAATTATAATCTGAGGGGACACCAAGTTTAACTGGTGTGCTAGCCCAGGTTGACTAGAGAAACAAATCCAGAGACACTCATATAAGCATTAGAAAGAGCTTTATATCGAGGAAACATCCCAGGCCAGTCCAACTCAAATCCATAAGTCTGATACTAGCCTCTAAGTCCCTCTTTAGACTCACACAGCCACCTGCAAAGATGCAGAATTCAAGCAGATCACAGGCTAGTGGGTGCAAAGTCTTGTGGATCCAATGGAGGTTGAAGCATCACAGGACTTGCCTGCTCACAGAGTGGCTCACTAGCAGGAAGGTAAAGGCAGAGAGAGAAGGGAGGGTCCCAGAGCCTTCCCTATGAGAAGGCCATGCCTAGAGAAGGCACCATCAAACTGTGACCTGATTGTCAGGTTGAATACCAACCCTACACTTCTATATATCTTCACGTTGACATGAAATGATGTAACTACACCACTGGCATAACAAAGTCCAAAAGAACAAAGCTCTACGTCCCACATTAGTGAGTAGCAACTGGGTTCTTAAGTGTCAACTGGATTATTTCGAGTATTCTGATAGACACTGGTGGAATCCTTGAGATTATGTCCCTTGGACTTGCTAAGTATGGAACATAATGCCCATTGGAGTCAACATTTATCCAAATGATAAAAAAGGTGAATAATGTGAACAATAACACCAAGGAGGTAAGCATTCATTATAAAAATGAAGCATACAAAATCAACCATTGTTTTCCTAGTGATGAAGTTAGGAAGTGGTCAAAATAAAGCGGAAAGGAAATGGTAAACAAGGGGATTATGTGGGAATAGTGTAGCTGTACTGCTGGGGTTACAATAATTGTCCTGAAACAAAATGTGAAAGAGAAGAGAAGAGTAACATGAAATATATTTGTTATTTGTCTTCAAATTTCATTAGTGTCTAAAACATAATAAAATTCCATTTTGCATTTATAATATATAGAAAATAAGCAAATGGACAGTAGCACAAATGATGGGGGAACAAACCCTGGAATTATACATTTCTAAGGTTCTTACAGTATTTACAAATGGTACAATGGTGTTTGATGGTAGAATGTTGTTATATGTTAGTAAAGAATTGCCTTGGGTGCCATGTCTGACCTCTTTCAGCTAGAAAAGGAGGAGAGTATCCAACTCACATCCACCCACGTTGATTCCTATGAGGCAGAGGTCTAGGTTCCGCTAGATTCCAGCTTCCTTTACTTTATTCTAACATTCCCTGTCCCTCCAGTGGCACATTACCTGTATTCTGAATGAAAGAGCAACATTATTAAAAACCATTTTGACATTACAAGGGCTATGAGAAAATAATATGAAATATCAGCCCAATAATTCTAAAAAACAGATGAAATAGATACATTTCTTGCAAAGGAATAACTCAAAGCAGAAATTTCACTATCAAAAATGTGATCATTTGAATGGTTGTGTATTAAAATTATGCTGAATTTTTAGTTAAAAATATTCCAAGATAAATCCTCCATGGTGCACTGGTGAATTCTATAAAATATTTTAGGACATATTAAACAATATTTTCCCCCAACAACCAGAAAAGAATTGAGGATAATACAACTCACTTTGTGGTACCAGCATTATCCTGATGTCACAACTAGATAAATATTTGAAAACAGAAAGCATAAGCATGAAATATAGACACACAGAGGAGGGAACGGGGAGGGAGGGGAAAATGAGGAGCTGATACCATGGGCTTAAGTGGAGAGCAAATGTTTTGAGAATGATGAGGGCAATGAATGTACAAATCTGCTTGACTCAATGGATGTATGTATGGATTGTGATAAGAGTTGTACGAGCCCCGATAAAATGATTTAAAAAAACAAACTACAAAAAAAAAACCATGCAGAATGCACTGGAAAGCTGATTGTTGCAGATGCAGTTAGGTTAAAATCATTTTATTTCCCTTATGATTCATTTAAATTGGTTCTAGTTTTTAATATTTTGTTGTCTTTTCGATTGAAGTTCTTATCTTTCTACTTTGTTATTGATGTTAGGTAAATCTATAGAGACAGTAACTGGATTAATGGTTCCTTAGGGATATTACAGGGGAAGGTGGGAGGAAGTGAGGAGCTAATAACAATGAATGCAAGAAAGAAGAAAATGTTCTAAAACTGATTAATGTGGTGACAACCGTACAACTCTTTTTGATATGACTCAACTATTGTATGATATGTGAATTCTATGCCAATAAAATATTTTTGGGCGAAAAAAAAAGAAAAGAAATATAGACACACAAAAAATAAAAACCTCAACAATAAATCAACACTTTAAAATGAGCATTTTATTAAAACTAATACATGTTTGTCTTAGATATTTTGTGCAAATGAAATGGTTGTTAAAATGTATAAAAGTAATAAAAATAAATTAGAAAAAATATCATTAATATCACCTGTAGGTAAAATTTTTCTGAAAATTATTCAACAACATCATAGCAGCATTTCATTGACAAGGAGCTGCCAGAAATTCAAGCCAGATTCAGCAGAAGGCATGGAACAAGGGGCATCATTGCTGAAACGGTCAGATTGATCTCGGCTCAAATTAAGGCATAATAGAAAAATACTTACTTATGTTTTATTGATTAATACAAAAACATCTGATTGTGTGAGTCATAACCAATCAAGGTAGCCTTGAAGAACGGGGACTTCAGAGTAATTTATTGTGCTCATGCCTAAACTATACATGGATTAAGAGGGACAGGACTCAGGAAGAGTTCATGGTTTGGAACCAGGAAAGGTTATGTCAAGGTTGTATGCCATTGCTATAGTTGTTCAATTTGTATGCTGAGCAAATAATCCATGCATACATGCCATGAAAGTGGCATTGTGATCAAAGAAGGCTTATTAATAACCTGAGATAAGCTGTTGACAACCTCCCTTGCTGACAGTGGGGAAGACTTGAAGCATCTGCTGGTGAAGCTCAAGGATTGCAGTGTTCCATATGGATTACAACCTAATTTAAAGAAAATCTAAACTCTCAAAACTGGGCCAATAGGTTATACCCTGACACAAAAAGAATAGACAGAAGTTGTCAAGGATTTTTATCTTCTTTGGAGTCATAATCAATGTATACAGAAGCAGAAATCAAGATAACAAGCAATGAATTGCGTTGGGTAAATCTGCTGCATGAGATCTCTAAAGTGTTGAAGGGCAAAGATGTTACTTTGAGGACTTAGATGTACCTGACCCAAGTCCTGGTATGTTCAATCACCTCATATGCATAAGAAAAGTGCACTTTAAATAAGGTAAGTTGATGACGAATGGATGTAATTGACATTTGGTGTTGGCGAAGAATATTGAAAGTACCACCAACTACTAAAAGAACAAACAAATTTTCTCATAAGAAATGGGGCTAGAATGCTCCTTAGAAGCAAGGAGAGTGAGACTTTGTCTTACATACTCTCCTAGCACGTTGCTAACAGAGACCAGTCCCTAGAGAAGGGCATCATGCTTGCTAAAATAGAGGGGCAGCAAAAAAGATGAAAATCCTCAGCACGATGGCTTGACACAGGGTTCAACAATGGGCTCTAAGAAAAATTGTTTGGATGGTGAAGGATTGGGAGATGTTATTATCATGCACAAGGTCACAATGAGTCAAAGCTGAACAGATGGCACCTAGCAACAATTCAAATTTGCTATTCTGCACAGTCAATTACCTTTGTATAGAGACAGTTCAAACGCCAACATCTTTCTAGTATTCTCTGCTCTAAGCCAAGACTAATCTAACATAATCAATAATCCTCCTCATGTCGAGTCTCCTGAATCTGGCTAGAATTCCTGCCTACTGCTTCTTGGTGTACTGCTGCAACAGTTTTTGAATGATCTTGCACAAAATTGTACTTGCATGCGATATTAATTAAAGCAGGAAAGGTTTATGGCAAGGTTGTATGCCATTGCTATAATGATATTTTTGATAGTTTAGGCATTAATGATACTTTTGATAGTTTAGGAATTCTATTGGGTCAACTTGATTTGTAATGGGCACCAATAGAACTCCCTTCCAGTTTGTTAGGGAGGTAACTTACACCCGAATTACTTGGCACAGGATAGTTTGTGATTTCAACACTCCATTCGTTTCTGGAAATATTTCAGCTCATACTCTATTATTTCTGTCAGCAATCCATTTGTCTTAGTCTCATTAGGTTGTCTAAAAAAAGACAAAACTGTGGCCTGAAGGGATTCACTAGGCTAGTTTGATTGAGTGAAAGGTCAGCTCAAAAGGTTAGGGCAACTATTTTTAGGATTTTAAGAGGATAATCCTGATAGATTTTATCAGGGCAAGAAATTATCAGGGGAACTTATTAAATAATAGATTTTAGAAATTTGAAAACTGTAGTGGTTCAAAAATGTCAAGAATTTTGAGCTGAGAATATATAGATTTTTCATCAAAACAACACACCTGCTCAGTTTTAAAAGGAGTAAGGGCTCGTCTATGAGAATTTCACCGAGAAACCTTACCTCCCTGACCCTGTAGCCTTGGGTTTGCCCTTTCTTCTTGATTTCATTCTCCCAACACCCCCCAAACAATTATATCATAGGAATACAATGGGATACCTAGAGGATACTACAACTGTCGTTTTTATGTGGTACAAATCTCAGAGCGCAGGATGCTCTGATGAAACATTCAGTCGCTGTCAATCATGACTGCCTATTGAAGAGAAGAGCTCAACAGGTTTCTGAGGCTGCGTGTCCTTATGGAAGTAGACCTTCTTCTGCTTGTAATTTCAAACCTCTGGCCTGTAGGGTAACAGCTCAGTGCTTAACCCACTGTGCCACCAGGACAAGAGACATGGAAATACTACCCTCAGAAGTGTATGGGTGCAGACAGAGATGTTTAAGCAAATAACACCCACCTATTTGTACATAGAGAACTATATTTCTACATATCACACACCATATGTGGAAATGAACAAGAGATGAGCATAGAATGTAATGTCAAAACTTCTACAGAAATATGCAAGAGGAAAAATTCCCTTATTAGGTTAGAAAAAAAATCTCATAAGCAAACCAAAACACATCACGAAAGAAAAATTGCTTAATTGTATTTAGTCTAAATAAAAATCCCTGCTACCTAATGATAGCTGAGAGTAAATAATGGTAATAATACATGTACAATGGCCATATAATCAAGTACAAGGATTCAGAATATATAAAAAAATTATCACAGAAACGAGCCCATAATGATGAGAAAAGTATTTGAATAAATCTTCACCATTTTGATGATGATAACCAACAAGTAAATAAACAAAAAGCACAACAAAATTTATGATAATATTTTCAACATAATTTATATATTCAAGAAAAAAATTAAAGCCACAGTTTATTTCCACTATCGTCTTATTATGAAAATGTTTTTTTTTCAAATAGGTATCCTTAAATATGTGAAGGATGAACTAAATAGAAATCTCATTCACTGCTGCTGAGAATGTAAAATGGCACTTTGACGTTGGAAACAGTTTGGCATTTTGGATTTGGATGTGAGCACATAGCTACCAGGTGTGGGCCAGGTCTTGAAATTTGACTTGTTTGAGGTTACTGTTTTTCCTTGAACTCATCCTATCTTTCTCCTAAAAGATAAGGTTTCAAACACCATACTTGTGCATTTCATAGAGAATAATGCATTTGATTACTATTGGCATTCATTTCCAGTTAAAATGCACAGAATAGGAATTGAAATTCAAGTTTCACAAAGAGGACACAGAACTCTGCTTCCGAATCCTCCCTGAAGCAGCTACACTGTCTTAGTCCATCATTGAGTGAATCCTTGCCATTACTAAACAGTTTCTATACAAGAGGGTCTGAATGGATAAATCTGGTGCATCTCAAATTTCATCCAGCCTTATCTCTGTCCAAGGTTAAAACAGATACAGCCCAAAATGTAAAATAAAAAAGAAAGAAGAACACTGAGGTGAGAAATAGGGGCTTTAGAACTGCAAAGAAACTGGGCTCTCATGAAAACCAGAGTTGACGTTTGTTTGCTTGTTTGCTTTGTTTGTTACTATTGTTCGCATTGCTAGCGTGGAAAACAAGCAGCTGACTTCTTACAAATGTATTTGCTGCCTTTTGAACAGTCAGAAGGCGCCATCTTTGTTGTTGCTATGCGTCCACAGTTTCCATCCTTTGAATATTTCCAATTACTGGAAGAAAAACTAAAATAACAAATAAATAAATTTTAATGTACTTATTTATGCAGACTTAATAAAATAATTTTTCTAAAGCCGACCGTATATTTCTCTTTCTTTAACAAGATTATTATTTTGTGCCAACACTTTTTTTGTGTGCCAACACTTTTTAAATGGAGAATCTTATGAGAATATAGACCTAACATTGAAATAGAAAGTTCGCTCCTTTTAGGAAAGAGGATTTGAAATGATGAACACTTGTAGAAAATGGGCTAAGTGATAACACGTTTTGGAGATTTGAATCAATGGCTTGGAACAAAGCTGTATCAATTTTTGAATGGAAAACTGACTTGCTCTGAAAATCTTCACATAATTCAAAATAAGAATTTGAACAGGAAAAACAACAACAAAATAAAAATAGTCCATATATGCCCACCAGGGCTGAGGGAGGGGAGAATTCCTCTATTGTGAATAGACATCTCCATATTTGAGCTCAAAATGCTGTATGTGTATATATGTGTGTGCTTATAAGACTATATACAGAACTAGGCATGCATATATATGTATGCATTTTTGAAAACTATAAACCAGAATCTGTGATAAAGAACTAATTAAAACAGAATAAATACTTAAACCAATTACCATCAAATTACTTTGATTAAATTACCCATAATTTGTAAGGGTACTTACAATCAAAATTTTTTCTTTTGTCTAGTCAATAAAATGCAGGTGTCATCTTTTTGGTATTTTCTACACTCTGTCAACACTCACAAGACCTCTACTATGATATCCCTCATTCCACTTCTTCAGCTATCTCTAGATTTAATTTCTGGTGGTTTTCTGTTGCTATGTTGCTGTAACCATTGTGTGGGAAACAGAAAGGTTTTTCCCTGGGTTGTCCCCCCATAATATATGCCAAACCTAAGGTGCTGCTTGCTAACACATGGTCAATGACCATACACTTGGAGGTCAACTGCTTAAATGTTATCACCACCCCCTCTCGAGGGTTATCAGAGCCATCAAACCCTATAGTCTGGCCCACTCCCTTCTGATAGGATCATGGATTGTTTCCCTGAAGGAAAGCCCAAAGATTAAGGTCAAGCCAACTCAGGGAGGACCAAGGTTACTTGAATCTAGGGTCTGCCCATCTTGTCACATGTATGCCACTAATGCTTCCCTTTCTTATTGCTTGTATGCCCCTACATCATCCCCTTCCTGTCTCACATATGCCCATTGTACAATCCCTTCCTGATACGCATGTGGTTACTTGTCATTAGGGGGGCTTGCATGCCCCCTGAGTGTATACAAATCTTGATCAGAAATATCTTCTCTCTCTGTGTGTGGACCTGGCTGCTGAAATAATGGCCATCCTGGAGGTGAGCAATTGCATGCTACATCTTGTCTGATGTCTCTTTAATTTTACCCCTCAATTACAGAACCACCCCCTTGACCCGTTCAATTGGGGGGGCTGGTACCCCACACCATTGTACAATGATTTTTTGATAAAAAACAAAGAGAGAGTGATGTGATATTAATGTGTCTGACATTTTCTGTGCTCTTTTATACCACCTGTCTTTGTTATTGTTGTTATTGTCAAGTGCGATTGAGGTGGTTCAGATACCAAACACCCTTATGCACAAAGGGAGGAAGCACTGCTGGGTCCTGGGCCAGCCTCACAGCAGTTTCTATGCTAGAGTTCATTGCTGCAGCCACGATGTCATCCATCTCATGGATTCTCTCTGCTTTCCCAAACATGATGTCTCCTTCCAAGGACTGGTCTCATTTCCCCTAGCTACTAAGTGTTCTGGTACCTTTCAGAGGTTTTCTGGCAACTCTTTTGAATTTTTATTTTTAATAATCTTTTTATTTCTTTATGGGCATGGTCTGAGATGTCTTAATTTGATTCTGTGAATTTCTTCAGCTTAAATTTGAACTTGCATATGAAAAATCAGTGCTTTGTTCAGCAGTTACAGCTAGTCCTTGCTCTGATTTAGCTGATACATGTGAATTCCATTCACTTTTTAGCCACATCATATGTATGTAAACCCTGGAAAAGGAAACCTGAAGAAAAATTGATACCATTGAACTATTGTGTCACCAAAGAATATCAAATATACTGCCGGCGGGTAGAAGAACAAAGAGGTCATCTTTAGCAACAGCACAGCTAGAATTCTCCCACACAAAGACATCGAGATGTTTGTCTCACATCATTGGGAAATGGATCAGCCTCTAGAGAAGGACAGCATGCTTAGCAACGTAGCGCATCAGTGAAAAGAGCAGCAGCATTCATGAGATGGATTGATACAGTGGTTGCAACAGTGGTTGAAGGATAGCAATGATCATGAAGATGTCGTGGAAAGGGAAGTATAATTTTTAGTACCTAGTTCACCTTAGTTGAAACTGACTCAGTATCAGGCACATAATCGCAATAGCAATGTCTTGTGCACCGTATAGAATTGTGCTCCAAAGAATTTTCAAGGCTATAATATTTTGGAAGTAGATCACAGTCCTTTCTGGTGGGTCACTTCTGGGTCAGTTAAAACCTACAATCTTTCTGTTAGTAGTTAAGTGTTAAGTTTCAGAACTTAATAGTATCTGCTCTGGAGGCTTACATATTGGGAGAGGGTTTTGAGTTATCTTCCCAAATCCATGGGCTGCTGGATCCTTTACGAGACAATCCAATCCAAAAGAAATAAGATATCTGGCTTTGAAGAAATTTCTGTTAGGAAACAAAAATATCCTATGAGTAAAAATATTTTTCTGCTCCTGACATAGGCAAATAACCTCATTAATATTATTATTGTAAAACACAAGGTTTTTATTGATTCAAGTTATGAAATAATGGAATCTCAAATATAAATGTCGGGTTAAATATAGAGCAACAAATTATGTGTATGAATTTCCTAGTTAATCTATTTTTATTTAAATCACAACTGATACCTCTTAATTTCTTTATGATTTTGTTCTCCAAATACTTAGCATTCTCCCTGAAAAATGGAAAACCTATCAAATCTGGCATTTACATAATTGTCTGAATAATTCCTTAACACTATAAAATTAACGATATTCACTTAGTCCATTCTTTTAGAAAATTCATGCAATTCTTCATATATTATCTCATTCAAATTCTTGATATTTATTGTGAAGAAAACCTACCATAGTTTTTGTTACCCCATCTATATATCTTCCTGAAGTAAGGAAAAAATGAGTGAAAATAGAACTAAAGTAAAGATTTATGGGTGTAAGTTTTATTTTTCCTCATTCTTATTTCCAATTGTGATTTTTATATTATTTCACATTTCTATCCCTTTGGAAAATATGATAAAAATTTAGCCATTTTCCAAGAAAGAAAATAAAAGCAGAAACTACATATGTGACTGCAAATATAAAATACAGTATCCTATTTCTGTTTATACATGGCTATGTTTTTCAGTGGATGTACTTTCAAAAAAATTTATGAATTCTTGATTTTGAAATTTACTTTTAGACTTTCTCTATTTTTCTGTGCACTCAGGTTAAAATCACCTATCGGTGAATATATTATAAGTGGTTAAATCAGCAGAAGGATTAATTAATAAGAAAACATATACACTGTTGTAAACATCTATAATTTTATCCAAAGAATGATGAACATAAACAAATAATTTCAGGTACTGAAACTCCATGAAAATCAAATGCTAGATAAGTAAGTGTGCTTCATTTATTTTCCAATGTACCACCCTGGGTGGCTTTGTTACAAATGCATACAAGGTATTCCTGACTATTACCATCCATACAAAGTCTTTAATATTTAACCAAGAAAATTAGAAGGAAGTTTCCCATTAAGTTTGACTATGAATATAGGGTGAACTGTGAGTTTTCATACTTACTTCTTTTCATGGAAACTTTTAAATATATTATCTTACATTTCCATATAAGCCCTTTATTTTTCTGTGTACAAAAATTGAACATATTTCTTTGTTTACCTCATCAACAACAATCATGATCTTCTTATGGAATAGGTAGGATATTATTGAACAAAACAAATGTCTTTTATTGATGACAAATTGTGCTTATTTTTGCAATATATTTTTCCAGTTCATAATTTTCAAACTCTTTCTGAATGGTGGAAAGTCATGCATAAAAAAAATAAGGGTAGTGCAGAAAAATTTTGTTTTTCTTTCTGAAAACTTACTTTGAAAGGATAGTTCATAAAATATATCTATCCTAGAATGTTAGACTATATTAATTCTATATAAGTAACAATGGAGAATCATCTCTGTATTAATTCCAAAGAAATACATAATTAAATTAACTATGAAATATTAATATAGAATTTATTAGAATGTAATATATGTTAAATATTCAAATATGTTAAACTTCATTTATCTACAATTTTACATCCACTAGAATGATGCTTTTAATGAAAAAGTTAGGTTGTAACTTTATTTTTATTCCAATCATTTTACTGCAAGTAATTTACATAGCACATAATTTAGTAGTTCTGTTGTTCAATCACATCACAGAGAATTTACAATCACCCCCACATCAATTTTAGAGCTTCCCCCCTCACCCATGGTTAAATCACCTTTAAGATGATCTATGAGCACAATTCCTTCTAGTGCTACCACCCCACTTCTGCCTTCATTAGTTACTCCTGAAATCCCCTTTCCCTCCCATTCTTAGTCCTCCCCCCCCTCCTGTATTCCCTACATCTCCATGTATCCATAATGATCGTTATGCATTCACTCCTCCTGCATTTCACAGGTGGGATACCCAACAGAAAATAAAATATTGGTAAGGTGGTGGAGGTAGAAATATAATAGTATACAGAGAGAACTACTAATGATAACTATTTTATGAATGGTGTAAGGCTTTTTCTCAGATAAATGATCTAGAATTCTATAAAATTCTCTGACTGGATGATATAATTTTTTTCAAAGAATAATTTTATTAAAACAAAGATTTTAATGATGTTTGAGTTTACATCTACTATATAATGTTAAAACACTAATGGTAGTTTTTATTTTACATTATATTCCTAACATTGACAAAAGAATTCCTTGTCTCTGAATTAGATTACAACTCTTAACTCGGCTAAACATCCAAATGTTACTAGACATTAAGAATTATCCTACTGCAAATGACATAGAAAACATCCAGTGGAAATGAGAAACCTTACTCACCACTTCTTTTTGATCTTCTATTTTCACAAGTGTGGACCTCATTTTCTTGCATAATTGCCTACTCTCTTCAAAGGTCTTCAATTCATGTGAAAAATAATAACAGCTGTCTCCACAGCATGACCATTTAGGTTTACATGTACTGCCTTCATCTTCTTAAAAAGAAAAAAGAGTTTCAGAGACACTAGTAGGTGTTTTTCCAGAGGTAAATATTTTTACACAAAGATATTGAGGAATTCTTATCTATTCATTTTAAAAACATTTCGTATGTGACATCTGGGTTTCATATCTAATCTATGGAAAAGTCCTGGCTCTGATAAGAGTGTCAGATATACTTCTAGTCCTTCACTTGTATGCATACTACACTTGGTGGTGTAGTGGTTACAAGTTGGGCAGCTAACTGCAAGGTCAGCAGTTCAAAACCACCCACTGCCTCCCTGGGAGAAACTTGAACTTTCTACTCCTGAAAAGAGTTACGCTTTTGGAAATTCACAGAAGCAGTTCTATCCAGCCCTACTAGATATTTATGAGTAAAACCCAACTAGATGGCAGTGGGACTAGAGGAATAAATATTGGTAATTTCCTTCATAAACACTGTTGGGTGGGTATCACAATGGGGACCATCTACTCTAGGTGGAATAAAACCTACAGGTACAGAGCAGATCTCACCTTATTGTCTCAACTGCCTTCCCATATTCAATGATATAATTAACCTTAGGGAATATGATTAGAGTCATAGATTGTTTTTTATAAAGTAGGATTTTTGAAATACATTGACTTTAAATATAATATGCTCACTAATAAATTGAATCTCTGAATTTGGATCACAATATGACCAGGACTAAAATATGACTGTATAGGAACAGCTGAACAGGACAAGGGGTGGTACGTGGCAGTAGAGAAGAAATGATTTGGTCTCAGGGTTACAGTCATATTTACATACTTGTGTTGAGTGGCTTTTCTGTGATAGGCTCATTTCTACATGCATATTTGTCTTCTTGTGTTGTGTTGTCCAGTTGACACTTCTGTACTTGATGACTCTGGAAAACTTTATTCAACATTCATATACTATATGGAACTGAATAAAAGCTACAATTTTAATACCTAGTATTAAAGATCATTCTTATTGCTATGCCTTTCGGTTATCTCTTCTCAGTATATGACTTATACATCTATATCTTACATATTGAAATTACATTAGTGAATTAATAACATGGTCTTACAAAACCATTATGATGAAATGAAGCAAAATGCAAAGCTTGTTTCCACATGCAATTCATGCACTTTTATGAGGAGCGTATGCAGTGAAAGTACTATACATTGGAAAATAAATATAATCATACATTCTGGGAATACAGAAGAGATATAGGATTTGAAAGAGGTTGAAATTTTAAGGTTCACATAATGATGGTTTTAATTTTGCTTTTGGCCTGTGGATGGAAAAGAGTTGGGGAAATGAATAAGATACATTATAACATTCTAAATGGCTGGGATTCATTTCCCAAACTACTGAAGTAGAAAGTTATTTCTTATGTTAATCTAACATTATTTAGTACACCATGAAATAGGCTATGCATAGATTTTATGAAGTTAATACTGTAAAGAAAACCAGTGGGTATTGTTGCATGATGTCTGCCAGATAACAAGCTCAAGCCCTCTTTGGCAGCTACCAACAAAGGAACCCTAAGAGGGATATCCTGAACGTCCTGGCATCTAGAATATCAATATAAATTTAAGTAGACCCAAGTTTCTGATTGTTGGTGAATAGACTCTCTTTTATTAATGACCCGCAGCCTAAACTGCTTCTATTACTATCGATCCTCCTAGTACAGTTGGTTCTTCCAGGACCTAAAGGCAACCCAACCAGCCAAACCTCTTATCTCATTGGCTTCTGGGAGATACTGCTGCATGGACAGCTTGGTACATACATAATCAGTACCCAAGGGTAGCTTTTTGCTGCATCTCCCCTTCCTCATCTCTCTTCTTTGTTCTCCAGAGCCTCCCTCATTTGAGAACCTCTTTCATGTATCATACATAGAGTACACAAAGTAATACTACCAATGGAATGGCTCTGATCAATACCTGCCCTCATGGAGGAAACATGGAAGATATGGATAGTATAGCAAAGTGTGGTGAATACTCTAGATGGTTCCTGGCTCTCAGAAGAATAGAGACTTGGTCTTAGAAACTTATTTTCAAATGTGTAGCCATCTAAGTGAGATGTCAATTCAGCTCACGTGGAAGAAACATGTCAACATCTGTTATACAAAGAGTGAAAAAGATATAATACAAATGTGAAGAATGGAATGGGATCAGCTTGAATTGTGAAATTGTGGTTTGTAGAAGGCTATGGAAGACAGTAGGAGATCAAAATACATGAGCAGAATCTGCACAGGAAATAAGTCTCTGGTGATTCCCCTCTGAACATAAGTGAGACAGGGGAATCACCTGGTTATCAGACAAAGACTTTGGACAGATGATTATAGTGGATTAAATGATGAATGTGACTCCAATGTTTAAGATGTTATAATTTTATCTCCCCTTTGATACACTTTGAGGTTGATCTTGTTTTGAATATATTGCGTTTTTTGTTTATTTTCCACATCGGTGCTTATCCATGGTGTTTTTTGTTATTGTGGGTAGTGTTCTGGACTCTCTACTACGTATCTTTCTATGTTTGGGGGTACATT
>NW_022105855.1:4250478-4260728 GCF_000313985.2 Echinops telfairi
ACTATAACTATAAAAATTATCATGCAATTATGAAGGTGAAATAAAGCTATATCCAGGCAAGGCAAACATAAAAGATTTTTAAAAACAAGACATAAATTGTAAAAATATTAACTAAATCACAATGGCTAGAGAATCAATAATAGTAGATAAACCTGAGCACATCAGGCAAGACATCACCACCTAGAAACTAATACAATGAAAGTAGTTTTTAGAATAACACAGAAATAGAGAACAAAGTTACCAATAAAACAAAAAATAAGAAAACAAAGAATGAAATAAATAAATTAATAAACCAAGCAAAAGCATAGCAAAATGACTGTCCCAAATCGACAAAGATCAAAATCATTGGATGTCAAATGATTAATGGCACCAATCAAAAAACAGAGTGTAGCAGACTGGATTATAAACAAGACCCATCCACATGCTCACTACAAGAAACACACATTAATAAAAATCAAAAGATGGCAAAAAATCTACGAAGCCAATGACAATCATATAAAAGCAAAAGTAACAATAATAATTTCTGATAAAATAGACTTCAAGGCAAATAACAAATTGTGAGAAAAGAATGGATACTACATAGTGAGTAAAACAATAATAAGAGAAAATATAACTTTAATAAAGACATACACACCTAATGAAAGACCCTCAAAATATATCAATGAAATGTTCACAGAGCTAAGAAGAGGAATAAACAGCTTGATAATTGTAGAAGACTTAAGCACACCACACTGAGGAGAGGCAGATAATCAAGAAGAAAAACTCAATAAGAAAACAGAAGAGTCATAAATATAACTGACCTGCTAGGCTTCCTAGATTTACATAGCACAGTCCTCCAAACAAAAACTCATGCAATTTTCTCCCGCAGGCATGGTACATACTCTAGGAGAGATGACAGTTTAGGACACAAGGCAAGCTTCAACAAATTGGAAACCATTGAGAACCTACATTCCATTTTCTCAGATCACTATGTTAAAAATCTGGAAATTAACAATAGAAAAACAAAGAGAAACAGAAAGATAACACATGGAGACTGAACAGCATGCTAGTTAGAGTAGACTGGATTTCATCCATATCGAATGATGGATGAAATTAAGAAATTCCTGGAAAAATGATAACAATAACATAGCATACCAGAACTTTAAGAACACAGCAAAAACAGTTATCAGAGGACAATTAAGAGCAATCAATGCAGACATGAAAAATGAGGAGAAATCCAAAATCAACAACTTCACACAATACCTTCAAAATCCAGAAAAAGGGAAATAACATAAACTCTTCAACAACACAAGAAAAGAAATCATTAAGCTTATAGTGGCAATGAATGAACAGGAAACAAGAAAAACAATGAAAAACCAACTAGACAAAAATTTGGTTATTAGAAAGAATTAACAAAAATGACAAACTGCTGGCAAATGTAATAAATGAAAAGAAAGAAGATGAAAACATCTAGAATTAGATATAAAGAAGGTGATAGCACAATACATTCAAATGAAATAAACTGAGTAATAACACAGCACCATGAAAGATTGTACTCCAAAAAATTGATAATCTAGAAGGAATGGACAGATAATAGAAATACACCATGTACCCTAATCAAAGCAGAAAGGTGTAGAAATCTGAACAGACCCATAACAAAAGAAGATAGAGGTCATCAAGAAACTTCCAAACAAGAAAAGCCCAGGACCAGATGACTTGACAGATAAATTCTACCAAGTATTAAGTGAAGATCTGTAACCAACACCACACCGACAATTCCAAAATAGAAAAAGGGACAGTAAATTTCATTTTATGAAGACAGCATGACCCTGATTCCAAAGTCAGTCAAAGACCCCACAAAGGCAGAAAAATGCAGACCAATATCACTCATGAGCATAGATACAGACTTTCTCATCAAAATTCTGATAAATAATAAATCATGACAGCGGGATTTATATGAAGGATACAAGTGGTTCAAGATTCATAAAATCATCAATGCAATGCAGCACAAGATAAAGAATAAGAACCACACGATCATAGTAAATGCAGAAAAAGC
Source organism: Echinops telfairi (assembly GCF_000313985.2). Lineage (NCBI taxonomy): Eukaryota > Metazoa > Chordata > Mammalia > Afrosoricida > Tenrecidae > Echinops > Echinops telfairi. The sequence goes on from NW_022105855.1 coordinate 4,252,514, forward strand.
ATTTGACAACATCCAGCACTATATCTAATAAAAACTTGCAATTATATAGGAAGAGGAATAGATTGCAAATCCTGCATCATAATAAAGATTATATATGAAATCCCACTGGCCAACATCAGGTTCAGTGGGGGAAAACTAAAAGCTTTTCCTCAGAAAATGGGAACTAGACAAGGGTGACATCATTATTTTTATTCTACATACTGCTGAAAGTCTTAGCCAGAACCATTAAACAAAATAATAATAATAATAATTAATTAATTAATAATGGAATAATATTGAGCAAGGAAAAAGTGAAGGTCATCCTATATTTATTTCATAGCACTTTATGTAGAGAGAACACCAAGGTCTCCACACTAAAAAAAAACCAAACCAAAAAACTGTTGGAAACAATAGAGGGATTTGATAAAGAAGGAAGATACATGATTAAGGAACAGAAATCAATTGGATTCCTATGTAACAGCAAAGTACTATGAAAAACCATTAAGAAAGCAATACCATTTCCAACAGCCCCATAAAAGATGAAATAACTAGGAATAAAGCAAATGAAAAAATCAAAAGATCTGTGTCAAAGATAACTATAAAATTTTATTACAGGAAACTAAAAGAGAGCTGTACTATTACATTTCTAATCTTACCACCTTAGTGGGATTTTGTTTTTGATTGTTTTCTGCTGCTGCTCCCAGCTGGAAAGCACAGGAGGAAAGTATGCACAACAACAATAACTGATACAGGGGATATAGGGAATACAGGTTGTGTGGAGGGTGATGATATGGAAAGAAAGGGGATTTAGGGAGTAAGTAATGAAGATGGGATAGAGACAGAAGGAACTTAAATGGATTGTGATTGCATAACTCATCTTAAAGGTGACTCACTATTGGGGGCCGGGAGGTGGGAAATGCTCTAATATTTTTATGATTTAGTTTTTTAATTATAAGAAACATAAATTACTTGCCAATAAAACAGTTTGGGAATAAAAAGCAGAGTAAGTAAAATACAAAAGAAATGATAAAAGGGAAAAAAGAAAACAATACCATTTGCAATAGGGACACAAAAGATGAAATAACTAGGTATAAATCCAACCAAGGAATCAAAAGACCTGTATTAAAGATAACTACAAAACATCATTACAAGAAACCCAAAGAGACCTACACAAATGGGAACATATCTCGAGTTCATGGATAGAATCATTTAAGATTGTGAATATGTCAATACTACCTAAAGATATCTACAAATAAAAGGCTATTCCATTCCAAATCTCAATGTCATTCTTTGGAGAGATGGAAAAATGAATTACCATCTTAATATGGAGAGGGAAGAAGCTGATGGTAAGCAAAGAATTCATAAAGAAGAACAAAGTAGAAGATCTTGTACTACCGTACTTGAACACCAATTACACAGCCAGGTAGTCAAAAGAGCCTGGCACTGGTATAATGAAAGACACATATACCAATGGAAAAGGATAGAAACTCCAGAAAAAAACATCCATATACAGACAACTGATTTTCAACAAAGTACCCAAAAATATTAAATTGGGAAGGACACTCTCTCCAACAAATATTGCTGGAAAAATTGGTCTCCATCTGCAGAAGAATGAAATAGAGCCCATACCTCAACCCATGCACAAAAAAAACCTCAAGATAGATTAGAGTCCTAACTTTAAACCCCAGAACTATCAGTATCATCGAAATTGAGACAAAATTAAGGGCTCCCTTGCAGTTCACATACAGACTACCAAAGATAGTAAAGGAAATACACACAACGGAAGACACAATCAATGAGTAGAACCTATTAAAAATAAAACATTTATACACATCAAAAGATTTCATCAAAAGAGCAGAACTAGAAGCCACAGATTGGGCAAACATTTTTAGCAAAAACATAATGGCTATCGGACTAATTACTAAAATCCACAGAATTCTGCTCACCATTTATATGTCAGTCAGTTTGTTGTACTGTGATGATGTCTGTGTAACTGATGCTGCAAGCTACATCACTGGTAAATTGAATGCCATCAGAGTGACCTAAAGTGAACAGGTTTCAACCAAGCTTCAAGACTATGAACAGAGTACCAAGAAGAACTTGGTTGTCCACTTTAGATGAAGGACTCAATGAAACTATTATGCATAAATTAAACCTTGTCAGATACTGAAGGCCTCACAAATGGAAGCAGTATGTTGTTGATGAGAGTGTCTAAGGATGGACATCTTTGGTCAGAAGGCCCTCAAAAGGTGATTTATCGGGAGCTGCTTCCTCAAGTAGAGTTAACCACGTTCATGAGAATGGAGTAAATGCTTGTGGGACTGGAGCCTTCAAGATCTTCATTTGCCGATGTGGCACAACAGAAGGTAAAAAGAAAGAGCTGTAATAATCAGAACTTGGAATGCACCAAGTATGAAACTCCGAAAAGCAGAAATCATTTAAAATGAAATGGAACACAAAAAGATTGACATCATAGGCCTTAGTGACTTGAAATGGAATAGCATTGGCCATTTTGATTCACCAAATCATATTGTTTAGTATACTGGGAATGAGCAATCCAGCAGAATGTCATTGCATTCATTGTTAAAAAGGACACTTCAAGAACTGTCTTGAAGTACAATGCTGTCCAAGATAGGATTATATCTTTCACCCTTCAAGGAACTCCAATCACAACAGCTATTATTTAAATTTACATAGCAGCCACAAACACCAGTGAAAAAATTCTTCCAACATCTTCAGTCTAAAATTGAACTAATAAGTGAATAAGATACTTCGATAGTTAATGGTGATTTGAATAAAATTTGGAAATCAAGTGGAAGAACAGTAGTTGGAAAGTCTGGACTTGGTGACAGAAATGAACCTGGAGATCTCATGACTGAATATAGTAAGAACAATAACTTGTTCATAGAAAATCCCCTTTTGCAACAACACAAACACATAGACTTTGCCAGATGGAATACAGAGGGACTACATCTGTGAGAAGAGACATGGAGAAGCTCAAAATTAGCAGCTGAAACCAGGCCAAGGGCTAACTGTGGAACAGACCATCAATTGCTGCACATTTGTATGTTCAGACTGAAGATTAAAAAAACATAGCCTATCAGAGCTAAGATACAACTATGAGTCTCTCCCACCTGAATTTGAGAACATCTCAAGAACAGATTTGATGTATTTCTGAACAACAATGAGAGAAGACCTGTTGAATAGTGGAAAGACAAAAAGATTATCATTCATGAATAAAGCAAAAGGTCATTAAAAGACAGGAAAGAAAGGATAGAAGTATATGTCAGCAGAGAACCTGAAACTTGTTCTAAATTTTAGAAGAGCTAAGGCAAATGGAAGAAATGATGAAGCCAAAGGATACCTAGAAACAATTAGTGGGCCGCTCAGGTAGACAGAGCAAACAGTATAATGAAATGTGCAGAGAACTAGAATGAAAGAAGAAGAAGAAGAAGACTATTGGCATATATTACACTGACCAAATCAAGGAAAAATTCAAGCTCAAGTTAAAATATTGAAAGTTTTTTAGCAAAATATTGAGTGATGCAAGAAGGATCAAGAGACGTTAGAAAGAATCAATATACCAAAAAGATTTGGGTGACATTCAACCACCTGAAATATCAATTGAATGTTTCACCAGGCTAATGAAACACTGGAAGTATTTATTGGTCTATGTTAGGAAATTTGGAAGACAGCTAACTGGCCAATGGCTTAGAAGAGATCCATATGCGTACTCATTCTAAAGAAAGATGGCCCAAGAGAAAGCTGAAATTAAAGAACGACATGTAAGTAAAATTTTGATGAATATCACTAGCAGCAGTTTAGTAGTACATTGACAGCGAGCTGTCAGAGGTTCAGGTGGGGTTCAGAAGAGGACTTGCAACAAGGAATATAATTGATAATGTCAGATGGATCTTAGCTGAAAGAAGAAGATATTAGAATGATGTTTACCTGTATTTTATTGACCATGCCAAGGCACTCACCTGTGTTGATCAGAAATAAAAAATAAAATGCTAGGGATAGCATGGAGAAAAATGGGAATTCCACACCACTTCAATGTGCTCATGAGGAACTTGCATGTTGATCATGAGGCAGTTTTGAAAACAGACCGGGGAATCCGCATGGTTTTAAATTAAGGAAGGTGTACTATAGGGTTGTATCTTCTCATCATACTATTTAATCTGTATATGGAGCAAAACATCAGACAAACTGGATTATATGAAGAAGAAAGTGGCATCAGGATTCCAGGGAGTCTTACTGATAACCTATTTTATGCGGATGATTCAACCTTACATCCTAAAAGTGAGGAGGACTTGAAATACTTGATGAAGATCAAGGATTGCTGCCTTCAGATGGATTTGATGTATGAAGAGCAAATTATACCACTGAACCAATAGATGACATGATGAATGTAGAAATGTTGAAGTTGTCAAGATTTAGTCTAACTTGAATGCACAATCACTGCTCAGGGAAACAGTCAAGAAATCAAAAGGTGAAGTACATCAGCTAAATTTGCTCTTGGAAGGTCAGAAAGCTTCACAAAAGTGAAAGGAAAATAGAAGTGGATTAAACCTTCAGTGAATTACATTTGCTTTAGATAAGGGATGTGCAGAGCCTCGCTGTCATGCAATGTTCATTGGACAGTGGATTATTGCAAGTGCACTAGGGGAAATTTTGCCACCTTCTCATTTCATTTGATTTCCCCTTGGACTCATTTTAAATATGTTCTAGTTTTCAATAATTTCTGATTTCTTTTTGATTGAGGTTTTTCTGTTTTATTTTGTTGTTCTCACATATTTGTTTTATTTAGATTTTTAAAATTTACATTATTCTATATATAAAAACCAGAAAAAGTAAGTCTACAGACACAGTCACTGGATTAACTGCTTTCTGGGGGCATAGCAGCAGAGGTCAGGGATAAGGGGAAGCTAATAATAACAAGTACAAGCAAAAAGAAAGTTTTCTCAAATTGATTGTGGTGATGACAGTAGAACTCTTCTTAACATGACTAAGCCATTGAATTGTATTATATGTGAATTATATGCCAATAAAACTTTTTATAAAAGGAATGAAAAGGAAAGAACGATAGGAAGAAACCATAAACAGATTTAGATCAATATCTAAATTTGCTATACTTTCTGAAACGTGTGTGTCCTTGATCTTTCGGCCAGGAAGCTTGAAGTTCCATAAATCACTACAAAGATTATGTTTTAGAAAATAATACGAGATTTTTATGCAATCTAGTGCATACAATTTTCATGCAGGAATTGCTGCAATCTAACCTTGATTCACCTACAGTATCTGACATGAGAGTAAGAGGATTTAGAACAGTGTTTCTCAATGCAGGTGATACCACCCGCTGTGGAGACATTGGTACAATCCGAAAGGATCACAATACACTTTCTGGTGGATAATGGGCTATAGTACAAACATGTTTCATTGCCAGGGGTGCTGACTTGTTTTTCTGTTGTAAAGGGAACACTAGGACAAATACGTTTGGGAACCCATATTTCAAGCACCTGTGCTCAAATGGGGGCATTTAATTATGCGCTTCAGAAGACACTGGAAATATCTGGAGGCATCTTGGATGTAACTATTATCATCTAATGGGTAAAGGTTAGGGATTCTAACCTTATATACATACTATAATAATATTATATTATAATATAATTCATAGTACAACCAAACAACAAAGAATTATTTCATAAAAATGCCAGTAATGAAGACTTTGGGAAACGATTTGTGTAGAGAAATATTGCCCATTGAAAACAAGAGAAAAGGATGTAAAATAAGCTTTAAAGTGAAAGTAATAAAATCTAATTAGATGATTTGAACAGGCCTCCAGGAGGAAATACAAAAGTCAACCACATATTTTCAGATTGCTTAAGGAAGCATATATTTTCCACAGATAAAGATACATGCAAGATGGTTATCCAGATGAGAAGAAATGCAAAATAAATAAATAAATAAATGTTTTAAGCCATAAGATTTCAAGAACATATGGGAGACACACACACACCAAATAGAGAAGAAAATAAAGTAACTATAATTATCTAAATCCATTTTGGCATATACAATGGAAGTCAAAATTACATGTTGAAATAAGATTAAGATTCCTTTAATTTAATTATAGTCTAGGGAGTTTGACCATAATTCAGTAGACAATGAATGAACACTGGTGTTTTCTGGGCAATTGAATGACATGGTCCAACAAATAGAGAAATATACATGATAGTTAAATAAATGCTATTTAAATGAAAACCATTAATTTACATGAAAATTCTATAAGATTTGAAAAGTCCTTTGACCTTAAATTAGATTAGAAAGCAATTGTAACAGCTCAGGAGAAAAGTTTTCCCAGTTTATCTTATGTATGTATGTATGATAATTTTTAAAAATTTGACCATAGAAACCAAATGACAGGTAGAAGAATCAGGCATCAGGATTGGAGGAAGGCTTATTTACAATATGCAGATGGCAAGAGAGTGACCAAAGGACATGAAACATACTCCAATGAAGATCAAGCATAGATTACAACTAATGTCAAAAATATGCCATGATTGAAGCAATGGGTAATATGATAAATGGAAAAGAAGTTGAAGTTCTCAAAGATTCCATCTCGCTTGTTTCCACAACGAATGCACATAAAAACAACAGTCACAAGATCAAAAGAAGCATTGCATCGGGTGAATCTGCTACACTAGACCTCTTTAAAGTGTTGCAAAGCAAGGATGTCAGTTCTTTGAGGACTGAGGTGTGCCTTGTCCAAGCCATGGTATTTTCAATCAATTTCATATGCGTATGAAAGTTGGGCGTTGAATAAGGAATATTGAAGTATTGTTGATGCATTTCAATTATGTTGCTGCCGAGGAACATTAAAGGGCCATGGACTTCCAAAAGAACAACAAATCTGTCTTGGAATAAGTACAGACAGAATAGTCCTTACATGAAAGGATGGTGAAACTCACACACTTGACATGTTTCCCAGTTGATTGAGAAGGACTTTGTATGTTTGGTAAAGTGGAGGAGCAGCGAAAAAGAGGAAGACCTTCCACATCACGGATTGACACTGAGCTGCAACCATGGACAGTGGTGAGGGTGGCACAGGAGCCGGCGGTGTTTTATTATGTTCTATAAAGCGCTGCTTTAAGTCTGATCCATTTCAACAGCTAATAACAGTGAGGTAGAACTAATAGAAGTTGACAGTTTATTCAAAGACAGTACTGTCTGAAAAAATAGTGACCATAGAACATGATCATCCAAGTCTCAAACAATGCCTTTTCTAGGAAATAAAGTAAGGGTCCAAATATACTCCAAGTTTTATAATTATTAGGAGCCTAATTATCCTTGGAAGTGAGGATGGCAAGGTGAGACAATGGTGAGCCTGTATAGCATATTTTCAGGAGACAGGAGAGATCAGTCCCTGGAAAAGGGCATCTAGGTTGATAAAATAGAGGGCCGGTGGAAAACTCTCAAGATGGATCAAAAACAACGGGGTTAAGCAAAACGATGAGGATGGTGCAGGAGCAGGCAATGTTGCTTTGTGCTGTGCATCAGGTGGCTCTGAGAGGAGCTGACTCAATAGCCCATCAGCAACATGGTCAAACGATTACACTCATTGTGATGCAAATGGCTAACTGACTCCTCATTGTGGATGGTGGAAGGGATTTCTGAACAGAACTTGGGCTCGTAGCCATGGAACTATTAGGAGAGGGAACTTACTGAAGCGATAATTACTTAGAGAGCACACATGTGGTTAAGACCACTAATGTCCTTTAACTTACACATGAATCCAAAGATTCCAGTTGTTAAAAGGAAAAGGAAACACAGCAGTCCAAGGATCACTTCAGTAGGAGACCCGGAACATGCAATCGAAGATCCTGCCCAGAGAGAAGATATTAATGAAAACAATAGGGAAAGGCTCAATTAAAGACCAAGAATTAGAGAGAAACTGTTTATAAACTCAAGACCACACCTCTAAAGTCCCTTCAAATGAGAAATTATACACAGGAAAATCAATGCCCTCATTTGAATGAACAGTGACCTGAGAGTTAGATGACTGCGTTTTACATGTACCTCTCAGGTAAATTACTTATTCTAAGAAAAAAAAAATTTAAACCTTTACTATGAGTATGTATGTACTTGCATACATACGTAAATCTTTCTAGCTTTCTCAGAACTTCACTGCTATTTTCTTTTTGGGGGGAGGGGGTTGTATCATACTTTATTGTGTTTT
>NW_022105855.1:4262474-4264059 GCF_000313985.2 Echinops telfairi
TCCCCTGTAGGGATATGGGTCAGTGAGGGATGTCGTGTCTCTAGTGGGGCCGGCCATATGGTCTTCTCTGTGGATTGTCTGCTCTGAGTGGGAATATCATCCTCAAAGTTTATTGGGCCAGAATGTGCTCCACTCTCTCTTCTTCCCCCTTCATTTGCTCCCGTGTGCTCTGATCAGACATGCTCCTCCCCCTGACCTGCAGCTTCAGTACTGTCCTCTGAAATAAATTCTTCTGGGGGGAGGGACAGGTGTCCAAGTAGTTGGGTTTGAGGCCAGCCCCTGAGACCTCTCCTTCACTTCTGTTTGCAACGTAAGATTGGCTGTATTAATTGCATGGAAGAAATTAGAATCACAAACATACCTAACATTGGTTGTTTATTGAAGCTCAGTTGACTGAGTCTATAATGACACCAGGCAAATCACATGATTTCTAAACAATTGAAGGAGACATTATTTTCTTGTTTGACTTCCTCAACTATGAATATTTCTCTGCAGCACTCAGGTGATATCAATTCTCTGGATTGTAGTGAGCATGAAGATTTCCTTTTCCACCTAGTTGTGTCAGATATTGTTTCAATAACCTGATGAAAACAGTCAGCCTAAATTATTTTGAACAGTGAATTTTGCCTTAAATTTATTTGAATCAGAGACCCGGTAAAGAATTGGAAGAAAGGTGGAAGTTGATTCTGTATCAATAGGTACTACAAATTCAGTGACAGTGAGGTTCATTTGGTTTGGGGACAAGCTTTACCTTTTCTTTTAGATGATTCAGTTCTTGTAACTTTTCCCTGTTTGGAGTTTGAACTCTTTATTTTCAGTTCTGAATAAATGACCTGTTCTTGTAGCTCTGGAGATTAAAACAGAGAGAGAGCCTACATTATTCCTCAGAAAGAAAGCATGTAGGTTATCAATATGCATGAAGAGAGCTTAACAGAATGGAATTCTTGATAAGCAAAAAGAAATTGATTCGGTATTTTTTCTTACTATCTAAAATGAAATTATTTAAATGTTCTTACTCTATAAAATGTAAATTATTTGAGATAACATCTTGGAAATACATTAGACATGATTTATATAAATTCTTTGATGAAATCATAAATAAAACAGATTTAGGAATTAAGGAGAAATTACACTTACTTTTCGGGGGAATCTGCTTCTTGGCAGAAAGATGTTTCACATCTTTAGGTTTTGCAGAGTTTTCATTCATCGCTGAAAAATTTTTAAAACTTTGAGGGTTTTTTCTTTAACACAATTTTCACATTCTTTCCTCCCTAGGTTTTCTTTAAATCACCAAAAACTAGATTTCAGTTAACAGTGTATGTCTCAAACTTTCTTAAGCAATACAATAAGATTATTTTATATTTCCTATGCCTAAAATAATACATTTAGGTGGTGTTTTTTCAACAAGTGTTTCAGTTTTCCAAATATTTTTTAACTTTAATGTAAAACATACATATATACTTATGTGTGACATATAATATATATTTTCATATAATCCATGGAATATTTATCCCTCTCCCTTTCTGAAGTCATTTGTATTACCTAAGTCGATAGTGTTTTACAATGTGTAATTCTAAAATTTTCT
>NW_022105855.1:4265352-4267603 GCF_000313985.2 Echinops telfairi
TTCACCACTAGCACCACCACCAGCAAATAATAAGACTCTAAATATAAATAGTGAAGAGTCACTAGCATTTTGATCTTTATTTAGAAAATGAATTAAGAAGATCATCATTGTGATTAGAGTGTTAGAGTCCTGGAGTTCATGCTTTCCTCTGAGAGTCCCATACTAGTAATCTCCAGAATCCAGGAACTAACTGTTCCCCTTTCTCTTTGTTTGGATCTCAAAAAATCCTCCCCGTCAGTTACCCAGCTTACAAAGCACAATCAGCTTTTCATAATGCCAGCAAGATCTTTGTACCAGCATAAGATACTGGTTGGCAATGTTAGCAAGCATGAACATTGAGTCATTTTTAACTATACACATTTTGAAACAATTCACTAAGCCATTCACATTTTGAAGCAATTTTCTCTTTATGATTTTGGAAATCGACAAAGGCTGTAGAAATATGAGCCATCAACTTTTTAAAGACTTAAAATTACCTTTGGGGCTTTTTAAACGCCAATTACATGAGCTCCCTAAGGATGAGGATATGTTAAAAAAATACTAGAATAAAACAAATATTTATTCAGTACATCAGGGGAAAGAAAGGTCACTAACTTAATTAATATTTTAGAAATTTTATATACACATTCAAATATGCTGTTCACAGATATTAACTTTTGCTGTCAAACATTTTAAAAATGTTCCTAACACAATTTTATAATTTTTATAAGATCCTAATTGACTTCAAAGTCATTACTTGGGAAATATAACTTACTTTTGAAAAAATGACATTTATTTTTAAATGTCAGATGCCCTTTGGTTATTGTCAATAGTTATATTATTTCTTATTAAATGTATTGTAGTTATATACACCACCCCTAACTTATTGAATATATCATTGATTGTTCACATCAACACCAATAGTGAAAAATCTACTCTCTTACTATTTTGTACATTAAAGATGTATGTGTAGCCTTAATAAATGGCAAATTATGAGATTAGAGTAACTGTGGCTATGATAGTTAAGGTTATATCAAGTTAACTGGGCCATGACACTCAATGGCTTAGCAATTATTTAGCAATTTAATTGGAAGTAATGCAACGATGTGGTAATCTTCAATTTTATTATGTGATATGATCTTCACCATTCTCACCTAATATATATATATATGAATTTTTTTTTCTGTTATACTGTGAATCTTTTTTCCAATTAAATGTGACTCTATTTCAGTCATTACTTGAGGAATCCAGGGGTCATCAGTGGTTCAGCAAATCAAGAATGCAAGCACAGAAATGACCCAGCAGAAGGACCACAGAGCAGAGTCCTTGGAGTGGCGTTTAAGAAAGGAGCGTGGGCCCCGGTGAGGTGGCTCTCTGATGAGGCCTCTACAAATGCAGAATGAGGAGATCCACTTCCCCAGAGCTGCTCAGTAAATACTTCATTCTTGAAGGGGAAATTCAAGGAATATGTGTAGCACAGACTCTGTATCAAATAGCATATGGTTATGTACACATTTAATGAAAATTGAATTTAATAAATATTTAGACTGTGCCAGAGTTTATGATTAAGTTTCTTGGTAAGCTCAAAGAAACCATTTTAAGTACCTGAATGTTATAAAAAAGGGGAAACTAATTAGTAAACCTTTAATTGAACGTAATGGATAAGATAATCTGTATCTATGTTTACTCATATATTATGGAAATATACTACCATATATTTCTCTTAGATTACTTTAAGGTTGTCTAATTTTTAATATGAATCCCAGGTGACAAAGCGCGTTGTCTGTTGGGATGTCAATTGCTAAATCAGCTCAAAATCACCATCCCCGTCAAAAGAGACAGATCAGGTGTTCTGCTCCCTCAAAGATGCACAGCCTCTGAAACTCCAAGTGGGCCATGCTACCCCATTTCTTAGAGTCACTCTTAGTTGTAATGGAAATGATTTCAATGAGCTTTTTGAGACTTTTCTTATTATTTCATCTTTTTATGGACTATTATCAGAGGTTTATTGTATAAAAGAGCTGGAGATTTTAGTGCTTAAATTGTAATCTAAGGAAAATAGAGACAGAATTTCCCCAAGATTCATTTTTTCCCTTTGATAGTATATAGATGATTTTTAAATAGGTCCTAGTTCTCACAGGCATTATCTTTTATTTTTTATTTCTGGGGATTTTCTCTGCAGTGCTGACTCAAATAGAGAAGCAACTGGTCGTTTATGTGGTGGAGGTTAGGAAATGGCCAACCTAAACAACCTGGTATTTCAGGAAGTCGT
>NW_022105855.1:4270672-4272711 GCF_000313985.2 Echinops telfairi
TGAGTGAGTGAGTGAGTGAGTCAGTGAGTGAGACAGTGAGACAGTGAGTGAGAGAGTGAGTGAGTGATATCTCTTTGAGCATAACAGAAAAATCAAACCAAACGTATTGCCGTCGAGTCAATGCTGACTCATAATGACACTTATAGGACAGGGCAGAACTTCCCCTAGGAGTTTCCAAGACTGTAACTATTTACAAGCCCAGAAAGCCCATCTTTCTCCCAGGGATCAGGTGGTGGTTTTGAACTGTGTACCTTATAGATCACATAACTACTATGTATAGATACATAACTACTATGCCACCAGGATAATAAATGTGAGTTACTTATACATTTTTGGCCCTATTCTAAATTTAGCAATCACTAGTATTAACTCCTTTAAAACAATCAAAATAAAAATTTGTCAGTTTAAGATTTTATCTGAATAAGTAACATTGTGAAATTCTTCAAAAGTGCCTCAAGTGGAAAGTTTTTATTTCATTATTTCACAGAGGATTTTCATAATGATTTAAAACATGCTCAGGCTATACACATAAGGAAGTTACATACAAAAAAGAGAACGTTATATGCATAAATGTAGATTTTAAATAAACAAGATTTTGCTGTTGCTCTGTACTCTCACTCATTTTGACCCTTATTGACCCTGTCTTTACGGGGCAGATCCCCGGGAATATTCTCCCCCAGACAAGCTGGTGGGTTCAACCCACGTGTTTATTTTATTATAGTCTTTTGGTTAGCATCCTAATTCTTAACTATTGTGCATCTAGGAGTCCTTAAGTATGATGATATTTACGATTTTAAGGTGATAAGGTTATTCATTTTCCTCCTTTTTTTTAGTTTTTTAGTGTCTTTTTACTTTCACTTTACTTTTGGCAATTGCAGAAACCAAAGAAATAAATCTTTCAAGAAGAAAGAATGCAGTTCATTAGAAAGCAGCAGCAGCAATTTCATTCCATTTCCTTTAATTTCATCAGTGCCTTCTTGGAACGGCAATGAGGTTGTCAGTTGAAATATATAAAATCTAATAAGATTAGCATTTCAGAAAAATGATTTTAATATTACTATTCTGTTCAATTCATTAATTGTGTATCTAAAGTTTATACATGTGCCCAATATTCTTATTTGCTAAACTTAATCAGCCTATATATGCTGGTCACTGCAAAGATTCATATAAAGTTTTAGACTTTGCTCCTTAGAGAGAGCTAATACATGAAATAATTATAGCTGATACAAGTTGTATAGGTAAGTTACTATTATCTTTGGAAATTATATAGAAAATTCTAATATCTAGTAATTATTGAAATAACACAAATTAAATATATAATTGATTACACTTGCCTCATGTTTTAATATTTATGGGAAAAGAACACAAAAAATGGATGATTTTAATGCCTTAAAAAGTTTTGTGTAAAATAGTAATGCCACTATTATTAAAGTCAGCTGAGATGTACATCAGGATAGAAAGGGAGATTTCAATTCAGCTTAAAAAATCTGAAGAAAAATAATTGAGAACTATTCAATGTTAAAGTGCATTATTGGTCTGCTTAGAACAGATAAATAAACAAAGCTCGTTAATGTCAAGATGCTATAGAAGGGGGCACACTATTTAGCAATGGAGGTTATATTATAGGTGATTCAGCTCAATTTTGCCCTTTCAAAAATGGGGCAGTATGGCACATTAATTGAATTGAGTTAGTTTATTGTGCCAACCTGGCCGATAAACACATGTGGGGTTAATTGAAGGGTGTAGAGATACATGGCTTGGTGAGCCTCGCCTTTCTAGTTCTTAGGTCTCTTGCTTTCTGATGGCCAGAGCAGGGTGCAGCTGCCTTAGCAGTTCCCTGCTTCAGCCAGCAAGGCTCACTTCTTGCAAGACATCCCCGAGGAGAAGCTGCATGGACCGACCCCGATGCAGCCTTGGGTGCTGGAGCAACCGTGTGGAGACCCCTGCCAGTGCTGAGATGCTTACACATTCACTGATTCAGCTTTCCTCCTGCAGTCAGTGTCAAAGTGTGTGTTTTGTGAGATGGAGGAGGACTTTGT
>NW_022105855.1:4273020-4297406 GCF_000313985.2 Echinops telfairi
ATTTTATTTATTTATTTTTTTAAATCGTTTTATTGGGGGCTCATACAATTCTTATCATGATCCAAACATACATCCATTGTGTCAAGCACATTTGTGCATTTGTTGCCCTCATCATTCTCAAAATATGACAAAATAATAATAATTTATAATTTATCAGGCGTTCATGAGGGAGAGGGTAATGGGGAGGGAGGGGGAAAATGAGGAGCTGATATTAAGTGCTCAAGTAGAAAGAAATATATGTTTTTAATACTTGAAACTCAAATTTTAGTGTGTGGGCACCTCGTGCTTTGTTTCTGTGGAGTTAAATCAATTATGAGTACTGTTGATCCTAAAGCTACGTGGGAACGGCTGAAACAGTCCTTGGAATTTGCAGTCATTCTTAGTCATGAGAGAACTCTGCTTTTCTTCAGTGGATTCCAGTGAGGAATCTTGTCCTAATAATGACAGACGTAAAATAATTAGCTACTTTCCTATTGAATTGATCATAGTAACTTAGAATATTCTATTTGATATTTAACAGTATCTTGCAACAAAAATTTCCCTGTGCCTAGCCTCTCCAGAAGCATCCTCGGGTTGGATCATTTGCTGTGGTTCTCACAGGACTCACAACTAGCCTTTGTTAGGAAAACCTATATCCAGTACAATCAATAAAGGGATTGATTGGAACTGGAAGATAAAAGGCACAATCTTCCACGAACTGTTCTTAATGAAATCAAAGAGGGCACACTGGCTCCACCCAGCCACAAGTTGGGAAACCTTGGATGAAATGTCAGCCATGAACGATTCTTAGAATATCAGTTCCCTTAGTGTTTATTTCTAACAGAAAAATAGATGTTCAGCATCACTGATATCATTTTTATGTGAGTCGCTTTTATAAGGTAATGGTGGTAGGCACCTTTCCAAAATATATGCTCTCAGTAACATGCCAAGAGTCAACTCTGTAAGCGGGCCTTAGAAAGAACTCTCAACTCTCACTCTTAACGCATCCCCTGCTATACTTTGTCTTCACTTGGGTTGCACATTGGATGCAACTTTTCAGAAAATTCAACGTTTTTTAAAAACAAAGCTCCTACTACACCTTTTCTCTATATTATTTAATTCTCATGATCCTGGGAATCTTCAGCCTGCTGCTCTTGATGTGTGGAGTCTTGGTTTTCAATGTAAGTGGATAATTGGGGGAAGAGAAAGTCTAGATTTGAAGTCCCAAATACTTAGCAGATTATCACACTTTAAAAACACATTTTGTTCATAAAATTCAGATTATTTTTTTCTGCTCTTCACAAGTAAGGCAATTCATGAGACAAGTGTGGGGGAATGAGCAAAGATTTTATTGGATGTTGTATTCAAGGATTTAGTGAATCCAGTCCAACAAAGAACTGTCTCTCACAGAGGAGAAAAGAGGATTTTTAATACAGTAGGAAAGGAAAGGAGCTTCAAAAGGAACAGCAATGATCTGGTCACTGAATCACATGGTGTATACGAAATTTTGGGAGGTCTTTTTTCTTATGCCGTTTCTGCTCTGGTTGCCAGAAGTTGCCATACTTCGGGAGGTTACGGTACAACGGAAACATCTTGCTGGTATTCAAAAGAGTAAGTTGGACCCTAGTAACCCTTTAACAATGATTCCTGTTTTTCTGACCTAAAATTACAAACTAATCATTTGTTTCAATTATACCACTAAAAAATTTACAACAAATTATACTCAAATCCTAATAATTCTTAGCCCACACTTCACTTATGTTACTTCCCCCTTTCTTAAATCATTTCCATCTAAGTTACTTTAATCTCTAACTTCCAAAAGAAAACAAAGACAAGTTAATTCACCACAAACTTCAATTAAAACCACAAAGTCAAAATACAAAGGGAAGTAAAATGCTTAAACCCCCAGCAGATCACTGAGGCCCAAATGAGATATCAATTTTAGGGAGTAATTTTCTAGCTAAGGCTTTTTGCAACAATGAACACAGAAATATAAATACTATTGAAGTGTCACAGCCTTTTACTATATGGATGAATTTGACCTTGTGATACAAAACATTGCATGCATTTTATTAAAAGAAGTTTTATGATGTAAGTGTGAGTGCTGATATTGAAAATGATTATTCATTAATTTAAAAAATTAAGACATTCTCAAATTTAGCTTGATGAATTTACAAGTTTAAAATTGGGAGGTCTTTTTTCTTATGCCGTTTCTGCTCTGGTTGTCAGAAGTTGCCATACTTATTTTTACAATACTTTCAAATTATCAGTGGCCCTAGTAGCCTAAATGATATATGTCTGCATTTTAAAAATAATTTCTAGCATTATTTCCAAAGCTTATTTAAAAATGGTAGTTTCTTAGTAGTAATGCTTTTTTTTCCCAAATTCAAAATTCTACAATATTAGTTATAAAGTTAAATTCCAGACATTAAATCAAACACCCAGGATGCCAAAATAGTTGAGAATTTTGTTTTTCCTGTAATGGGCATCTCTTTGAGTAGAATCATTATTGTTCAGGTAAACACAGAGAATCAAATACCTATAAGGAACTGAGATGATATGCCATACCCTTGTTTCCCCTATCTTAGAAGTTGCCAGGAGGGGTCTATCTGGAGAAGAATATCATGTTAGAGAAAGTAGGATGTTAATGTAAAAGAGAAACCTTCCAGGTTATGTATTAACACAGTGGTTACATCAAAGGGCTCAAGGATAGAAATGACTGCGAGGATGGTGCAGGGGTAGGCCATGTTTGTTACTCTTGTATATGGGTCACTATGAATTAGAACTGACTTGATAATGCCAAATAATAATGATAACAGTGACTCCCCATGTGTGCAGTGGAGAATTGTGCTCCATACTATTTGCCAAGGCTGAGATGCTTTGGCAGGAGATCAGCTGACCTCTTTCTGAGTCTCTTCTGAATGGGCTAAGATTTCCAAACTTTCAGTTAATTATTGAGTACTACTTGGTGAGTCATAGAAGTGACTAGCTTCTATCTATTCTAGAGACTTCCACTTTGGGAAGGATAATTATGGGATAATCCAGTCCAAAAGAAATAAGATATTTGGCTTTGAATGAAGTTCTATAATGGAAAGAAAGGTGTTCTTTGAGTAAAAAATATTTTTCTGCTTCTGAAATAAGATCAATAACCGCTTTAATATATTTATTATACAAAAGTACTAGACTTTCAGTAAGTTTAAAGACCAAATTCAGGAAGCTTATAGTCAAATTATGAAATCTCAGCTGTTTTACTAAATGTAGAGCCACAATTATACATAAAGTATGAATTCTTTAGTTTCTTGTCCTTATTTGGTGTCATTGAGGGGGTCTGACCCTTTGAAACCTTATGTAAAACAGAATGAAACGCTGCCTGGCCCTGTGCCATCCTGAGTTGGTCCTGTGCTGGAGCCCATTGCTGCAGACCCTGGGCAGGACCTTCCTCTCCTTCACTGTCCTTCTACTTTACCAAGTATGACACCCTTCTACAGGGACTAGTCTCCCCCAACAACACGTTCAAAGTGTTAAGAAGAGGTCTCACCGTCATGGCCACTAAGGAGCACTCTGGTCATACATCTTCCAAGATATGGGTTCATCCTTTCTGCAGTCCATTGGACTTTCAATATTCTCGCCAGCACTGTAATTCAAATGCATCAGTAGTTGTTTGGTCTTCTTTATTCAATGTCCAACATTCACATGAATATAAGATAATTAGCATTATTCAAAGATTGGTTTATGAACAAATCCTGATTTGTACTTGGATTATTAATGTGATATTATGAGATTTCAACTTCTGTTGTTTAATATTTCTTGTCCATGGGGTCTTAGTTTTTTCTTTTAGAAATGGAAAGCCTGAGGAAGTATCCCTCACAGTTTACAATAAGAAGTAGATTAGCAGGGGGAAAAGAATGTCATTAGCAGAAAGTGACATCAGAAATCTCATAAGAGTTTAAGCAATAGAGGTAGATACTGTTACATACACAATCCTGCAATAGTGGTGATTTATGAGTAGATGATTGTTCAGATAGACATGCAGACTGAACAGGAAGGAGAGTAAGAATGAGAGTGTGCCCACGTATATACATAGACTTGGCAAAGGATATTTGTATGTGTATGTACCTGTGCCACAATTATATCCATGAGTGTGGTGGAGCATACAGGGGTAAAGTTATAAAATGTACTTAGACATAACCAAACACCTTGAGTTAATGAGTCACTGGACCTGGGAGCTCAGAAATGTAATCTCTGGGGACACCTAGGTCAATGGGCATAACATAGTTGAAAGAGATAAAGTGCTGTGTCATACTTTAATGAGTAATTACTTTGGTCTTAAAAACTTGTAAGCAGTTAAGGCACAACTATTGGTGTCTTCCTGTCTAGCGGAAAGCAGAGGGATGCAAAGATGGAAAACATGGATCCATTAGCTTGATGGGTCAATGGGCTATGAAAACAGCCATCTCCACAAGCCTGAGAGCAGAAGAACAAGATTGTGGCCAGTTACCACTACCAAGTGCTCCCAGAAGGATCACCTACAAGTTTTCTTTTTTAAAATTATTCTTAAATAGTCTTTGGGGTTTTTTTTACATCTCTTATCACAATCCATACATTCATCCAGTGTGTCAAGCACATTTGCACATATGCTGCCATCATCATTTCCAAAGCATTCTCTTCCCACTTGAGCCCCTGATATCTGCTCCCCATTTCTTCCCCCTCCCTCCCCCACCCGCCTTCCCTCCCTTACCCTTGATAAGTTATAGATTATTATTTTCATATCTTACATTGTCCACCATTGCCTCTCACCCATTTTTCCATTGTTCATCTCCCTATGAGAGAGTTATAAGTTGATCCTTGTGATAGATTCCCCACTTTCTCTCCCCCTCCCTCCCCTAATCCTCCTGGTATCTCTGCTCTCATTGTTGGCCCTGAGGGGTTTATCTATCCTGGATCCCCTGTGTTGCAGCTCTTATCCGGGTCTCCAGATTCATCAGGGCCACACTGAAAAGGATCAAATGAAAATGTTTATAGGAGCCAGCAATGGCCTGGAGTCAGCGAGTGCTTGCTGTCTCTCCACCCCAAGCACTACTAGAACTCAGGTTCATAAAGCAACAAAGCACGAGTGGGCAGGACTTTTTGAGCCCAAGCACACTGCATTTGCTGACTAGGGTGGTGAATTAGCTAGGGAACTTACTGCCAAGTATCTGTTATGGGCATCGTTAGACAGCAGCCCGCCAAAATTGTGAATCAGGGGGCCTTGGGCAGGGAAAACCAAAGCAGAAATAGCAAGCTGAAGTAATGGAATACAGAAGGAGAGTCAGCAGGTTAGCAAATGAGTCTTTGGTACGTCAACCAAAGTATGCAGCCTTTAGGGTATGGATGCATTGTCTGCCATTGAGGATTTCAAAAATCAGTCACTTTGGTTTTGGCAAAACCAGCACAATGGTTGGATGGATGGGTGGTGATAAGAGCTGTATGAGCCCACAATAAAATGATTTAAAAAAACCATTACCTCCCCCACCCAAAACAAAACAAAGCAAAAGTAGTTAAGCTGAAGTGGGAAAATACAGAAGTTAAATCAGCTGGTTAATTAAAAACATCAAGGTATTTCACAATACAAAGTTAAAATAAGAACATCAACAAAAACAATAGCTTCTGTGAGGATCTACTGCTCTAGTTAATTTCAAGGCAACAAGATCAGCTCAGAAGTTTATGGGGATGGTGTTTCGGAAATTCAAAAGAGTAATTTTGATAGATTTTCTTGAAGGACACAGGACTACTGTGGGGGATTATTATGAAAAAGTTGTTAGAAACCTGAACTCTGAGTTGGTAACAAGTCAGGAAATTTAAGTTGGTGGTTTTTTTCTTTCTATCAGTGCAATGCACCTGGTCGTTCATTACAAGAACCAGACCTGTCCTTGGAGAATTGCACTGGGAAACCTTATTCTTTTCACCCTACAGCCTTGCTCTTTTATTTTCAGATTTCCTTTTTATCCCTAAACTTAAGCAACATTTCTTAGGAATACAATTCATAGGAACACAAGTTCATAGGAATACAATGTCCCGGGTAGTTGCCCAAACTGCCATTCTATTGTGGTGTTCATTGAGGAATGCAGGATTCTTTGGGGAAAAGTTAAAAATTCCCTGTCTATTGAGTTGATTCCAATTCATAAGGATCCTATAGAAAGAGCACAGTAAAACTCCTCCCTGGGCTTTTCGAGAGTTCTCCCAGATGAACAGTCTGCTGGTTTGAAGCGCCCACCGTTAGGCTAGCAGCCCAACATTGAATTCACTGGTCTAGAGAATGGAAATGCCACCTTCAGTGGTACATAGACCTAGATGGAGGACCTATCAAGTAGAAATAGCTTCACATTTTGGTATTTTGGCTTAATAGTATTTTTCTATGATCCTATAGAACTCTTTCTTTGTATCGATCTTCATACACACAATATGGTGGCATAATGTTTAAAATACTTGGCTACTAGTGAAAAGATTGATGGTTCAAATGCATAAGCTGCTTCATGGGAGAAAGATGTGTCAGTCTGCTTCCATAAAATCTGTAGCCTTTAGAAGCCTATGGGGCAGTTCTACTCTGTATTACTCATGATTTCAAGATCACATACATAAGTAGATAAAATGTGTGTATATATGTATGTTCTATATACTTATAAAATATTAGATGTAAATACCTATACAAATGCAATCTATATTTATGTAACACAACCTCATTTTATATATACTATACTTTTCCAGACAAAAAGAATTAGAATTATTAAACATTATTTTAAAATCACAGAGCTTGAAACCTCCATTCCTTTTTCAAAACAACCTAGAGACCTACAATAATCAAGACAGTGTGACAATGGACAAAAATGATAGATACACAAATAGAAGGGACAAATCAGAGAGTATAGAAATCGCCTCACATATGTAGTAAGAATACAACAGGATTTCATCTGGTAAATAGTATTTTTAAGATGTAGGAATAATTGGACTTAAATATGCAAAAAGAACCTTGATCTATATATCTCTTGCACTATACATAAACATGAAACTGAAATGAGGATATAATTCCATATAAATTCAGAACTTCTAGAAGAGTATGTAAGAGGAACAAAATTCAACTTTTGTTAGACAAAGAATTCTTGGGACAAAAAATGGCAAATCATAAAAGAAAAATTATTAATTGCACTCTATCTAATTAAAATACCTGCTGTATAAAGACAGAAAGAAAACTTGTAAAATACATATATGTACAAAACACTTCTTATTAAGTCTCTAAAATACAAAGAGAACATTCATGGACACAGACAAGTCCATAACAACGGGCAAATGATTTGAATGAATACCTCACCAGAGAGATGTATGAACGACAATAACAAAGAAGCAAACAGACAAAAATTTTTGAGAAGACATTCAACATCATTATGATAATGGCTTTAAAAACTAGCTTCATTAAATGTCTGAAGGATGCAAACAAATGGAATTCTCATTCTTTGCTGGTGGGAATGCAAAACAGCACAGTCCCTTGGGAAAACAGTGTATAGTTTGAATGAGAAAGTGAGCACGGAGCTATTAGATGTGGCAGCGATTCTGACCCACCTAAGTTTAGTTAATATTCTCTTTGCTGTCCATCATCAAGCCAAACCACACTGCTTATACAGTTGATACAGAATAACGGCTTTATTTACTATTGGCATATTCCCGGTCAAAATGTACAGCAGAGTCACTGAAATTACAAGAATTCCAAAAAAAAGTGAGGTTCATAAGCAGAAAGAGAACTGTTTGCTAGTTCTTATTTGAAGAAATTATAATCTTTTATTCCACTACTCTGATATAATTAAACCATCTAGATGCAAGAGGGAAAGAAGTGATAGGTGTGCTGTATTTCATGTCCCTCAGAGGCTAGACTATAGGTACCGCCCATGAAAGACAAACACTTCAAAAAGGAGAACTTCTTTGAGATGAGTAGTAGAGACCGGCACGCCCAAGATCTAGGTTATTGTAAGAGCACAATCCACGTTTTCTTGTCCATTTTCTGGCTTGGTTTGCATTACTTTTGTTGTTCTAATTATTTAGTAGAAAAACAAGCAGCTTTCTTCTTACAAATATAGTTGTTATTTTTTGAGCAGTCAGAAGAAGCTAGTTTTCTTGATGCTATAAGTCCACAGTTCCCATTGTTTGACTCTTTCCACTCACTTGAAGTAAAACTAAAACATAAACAGATATGGATATGTATATATTCACTTAAAGATACATAATAAAATATTTACCCCAAGCTAAAGAATTACATATTTTTTATTTATTAAGATTATTATTTTGTGAGAATGTTTCATTGTAGAGCAATTTATGAAAAAAATAGGGTCATGAAACTGTAATTGAAAAGCCTCCCACCCTTCAGGAAAGAAGGAAGAATAGAAATGGAAACACGTCCAACAAGTCAGATGATTATGATTACATGTTGGGATTACACTCGTGCCTTCCAGCAAAATGACAATCAAATTTGGAACAAGAAATCGACCTGTTCTGCAAATCTTTACCTACCTCACAACAAAAAGTCAAAAACAAAATGAACAAACGAGTGCTTTTGTGAATGGATGAGGGATGGTGGGCTTCCCTCCTCTCAGTTTTAACCCTTATGGATGGGTTAACATCGACAATCTGAGTTAGGAGTTGAGTGCCCCCATTCAGCCATAGAGTTCACTAGTTAGCATTTATTCTAGAGGCTTACACTTTGGGACTCATCTTCATAGGTGACCTTAGGACGACTAGTTATGTATATATATATTTATATACACACACACAATACATTACTATACATATATATACTATACATGTTTACATATATATGCATGCTTTTTTGAAGAATATAAATCAGAAACTGATTATAGAACTGATTAAAATGAAATTGAAACACTTTCCAGGTTCGAGAAAATCTCTTTTGACTAATGATGACTGTAGAAATTGTGATGGTTCAAACAATATAATGCATTTGCATAGTTAAGAAAATATGTGTAAATATCTTTCTGTTATTCTTTGCTTTCTGCCATACCTATCTTATATAAACAAGTCGTCTAGCATACCACTTCCTCTTCTGAATTAGGATTTAATTTCTAGTGGCACTCTGTGATGCATATTGCTGCATTAATTTATGAATTATCATAGGCAGAAATGTATTTTCATGTGATACTAATGATATTGATCAATAACTCTTGCAGTTTATTGGCTCACGTCTCTTTGTAATGTGCACAAATAAGGATCTATGTCAATCAATTAGCCTGATAACGGCGTTCCAAATTTACTGACATGGATGATTGACTGATGACTTATAGCCCTGCAAGTAGTTTTGAAATATTTCAGTTGGTATTCAGTTAATCCAGGGGCCCTGGTTTTCAGGTGGACCTGCAGTGCAGTTTGGATTGGTGATGTATCAGCAGCTGAAAAGCGGGAATGTTGAGCAAGTCTCCTTGGTACACTGTCTCTGTGCATTGTCTCCCCCTTTTTCAAATGCATCCTGAGTATTCAAATTTTGCCCATAGACTCCATCAATATGGGGACTCAGGTTTGAAGAGTTCATTCATGTTTTCCAGGTTGATAAGTTCTGAGGGTGTCTTTCTATTTTGTCTTTTCCCTCCAGGTCTTTGCAAATTTTATTATAATACTTTGTGTTCTTGAGCTATCTTTGAAAATTTCTGCTCAGCTCATCATTCATCCTTTCATTTGGGTTGGCTAGTCTATGTACTAGACTAAGTTTCAGACTCTTTTATGACATCTATTCTGATCTCTTTTCATTCCTATACTTTTCATGACATTTTGATTTCTTCATGTAAAACGTTTTTGATGTCTTATTTTGGCTCTTTGGACTTTAAAATATTGTCTTCAGCTTAAATATGACCTTCATATGAACAGTGGATAATCTGCTCAGCAATAATTCCCTGGCCTTGTTCCGATTGTTTATATGGAGCTTTCCCATCGTCTCTTTTCTCAGATGGAGTTGACTTGAACCACAAGTTTTTATTCAATTTTCCTTCTCCTCACATGAATGCCAAAGCTGGACAATGAAGAAGAAGACAGAAAAAGAACCGACGCCTTTGAGTGATATATAGATAGATAGATAGATAGATAGATAGATAGATCACTAAGGAAGCTCTCTGATATATCAGAATAGCAAGCAGATCTGTCTTAGAGGAGTGGATGGCGAGACCTTTTCTCTCATGTGTTGGACATGGCACAAGGAAGGACCAGGCCCGAGAGAAGTGTATCATGTTGGTAAAGCAGAGGGTCAGTGTAAAAGAGGGAGACCCTCCCTTCGATGTGTTTAGGTCTTGGTTGCAATAATAGGCTCAGCATAGGGATGGCTGTGAGGATGGTACAGAACTGAGCACTGTTTCTTTTGTACACGGTATCACTCTCGCTCAGAATCAACTCCACAGCAGCTAAAGACAACGGTGACCATCCTTATGTGGCATACAGAACTGGGCTCCAGCACCTTCCAATGTTTTCATGTTTGGGAAGCATATCACTAGCCCTTTCTTTGGGACCCTTATAGATGGGTTAAAATCGTCAATCTGAGTTAGGAGTTGAGTGCCCCCATTCAGCCATAGAGTTCAATAGTTAGCATTTTTTCTAGAGGCTTACACTTCGGGAGAGGGGGTTGAGCTATCTTCCCACATCCAAGGACTGCTGGATCCTTTCCGGGATAATCCAATCCAAAAGAAATAAGATATTTGTCCTTGAATAAAGTTCTACAATAAAAGAAACATCATCTATGAGTTATAACATTTTTCTGTGAATGAAATGAAAAAACCTCATTAGCTTATTTCTATTATTATGAAATAATAAGGCTTTCAATCAGTATAAATATACCATCAGTCCCATAAAATTCAAACTATTAAATAATGGAATCTCAGATGTTGATATTTTATTAAATGTCAAACCCACCTCACTGCCAGTAAGTCAATGCTGGTTCATCGCAACCCTGCAAGACAGAGTGAAACTGGCCCTGTGGGTTTGCAAGGTAGTAAATCTTTGAGGGCGTAGAGAGCTTCATCTTTCCCCTGTCGAGCTGCTGATGGGTTCTAAAGGCTCCCTCTGTCCCCAGCAGTCCAACACAGACTCCACTCTCTACGACTCCTCTTATCATCTGCAGAGTCACACATTCTGCCTAAGGTATCATTTCCTGACCTTCCCTGTTTTAATTTAGATTTGAGACTGGACTCTTTTAATTTCCTGCTCACATATTCCGGAGGTTCGACGATTGAGTTAGCACGTTCTGGTTTGTACTTTGTCATAGGAGTGTGATACTGTGTGGTCCTGCTAAGGTTACGGGTTTTGTCCCTTTCTCACTGGTCATAGCCACCGAGAAATGGAAATACAGAGGAAAAAGTCGTTTCCTCTTTATGTAGTGTTTATATAGCTGGCTGAATAATTTTTGACTGTGTAAAAGTAACTGATATCCATCTAGCACTCTAATTGTTCAAAACCTGTTCACATGCTCATATCTTATGTCTTTCAATTTTCCCAACTATTTTGTGAATTAAATTTGGGTGTTGTCACCCAGTCTACACTTTTTCCAACTCAGGGAACAAATGGTGAGTGAAAAATAGCACTAAGTTGAAGATTTCTGAGTATACTTTCTATTCTTCCTTTTTCCGCTTTTATTTTTAAGTATAGATTTTATATTTTTTGTCTTTTTTTCCTTTAAAAAAATAGTGAAGACTTAGGACTTTCCAGGTGAAACCAAAACCAAAACCAAAAACTCCATCTGTAAATCTAGACATAAAATATGGTATTAAATTTCAGAGATCACAGACAGCTACATGTCTCAAAGAAGGTATCCTCTGGAGAAGTTTAGTCTGCTAGAATTGGGCTTTAATTTCAGACTTTCTCAGTTGGATGACAGACCCAGGCCTTAAGAGAAAGTGTCTCAAGGTGTATCTTTTAAGTGGATAAATAAATAGAATAGCTACTTATAGGAAAAGCTTTCTCTGTTCATATGAAATTCGATCTCGCTCGCTGCCATCTAGTCAAAGCTGACTCACAGTGACCCCGCTGTGCCTTCCCAAGACTGTAACTGTTTAGGGGAGTAGAAAACCCATGGTGTCAAACTCCTACCTTGTGGATTGCAGCCCAATGCATAACCATGAAGCCACCATGGCTCCTGCGAAATTCTACTAAGCCAAGCTAAAGAGTGCTAGGGGCCTTGGTGGTAATAGTGCAGGCATGGACAAACTTTTGAGATGGAAGAGCCTATCCTGTACCTCACAACAATTAAAAAACTGTTCAAGAGCCATAGATATACTTTTACAAACAAATTAACTCACCATTATCTGAACAATATCGCTTAAAATGTTTCCCATTTTACTTCAGAGCCACAGATGCATACCAAAAGAGCTGCATATGGCTCAAGCATCACAGTTGGAGGATCACTGGCCCAGCTGGTTACAGGTCGGGATGCTAATTGCAGTGTCTGTAGTTGGGAACAAGCTGGCCTATGGGAGAAAGATGAGGCTCTCTGCTCTGGTAAAAACATACAATCCAGGAACCCCAAAGGATGACTCTACTTGCTATGAGTTGCAATTGACTAGAGGGCACTGAGATTGGGTTCATCAAAAGAATGAAGGTAAAGAGATTGATTTAAGGTGTTGACATGCTGTAAAACATAGCATTTTAGATCGATAAGAACTTTTTCCGCTCGGAATGTTTCTATAATAACCATGTGCAGTACAGTTATAAGCACATAGGTTGTATTCTTGACTTACCATCCATATAAATCCTAAATTAGATTATAAAGAAAACTAACATTAAAATTTGATTATTAATGAAGTTGAAAGACATTTCGTATTCGTTCCCCTTCCTGGAAACATCAATACTCTATATTATATTTCCTTAGCACTTTACCTTCCTGTGCAAAAGAAATGAAATGCATTTTCTTTATTCTATAACACTCATACTCTTATGGAGGATAAACATGTATAAAATTCACACTTACAAATGCCTTCTTTCTTGCTCCAAATTTAGCTTTTCATGATATTTTCTTAGCTTTTTTCTTACAATTTTGTCCAACTATTTCTATATTGATGAAGGTAATGCATAAGAATAATAGAACTAAGAGAAACGAATGCTTTCCAGCATCTAAGATTTATTTTAAAGGGCATTTCAAATTTATTCTTAATCTGGAATCTTATATTATATTAATTCAATAGCAGGACAATGATAAATCATTTCTGTGTTCCAAAGACATACAAAATTAAAATAATTATGAAATAGTTAATTTAGCTTTATTGAAATTCAATATGATCTAAATATTAGAATAAATTGGAATTAATTGACATATAATTTTCATTCATCTAGAATGACCCATTTAGTTCAGTGGTCATCTGCTATCATTTTATTGCATTGGTGATTAAATGATTTTCGTCACATGCTGAAGCTAAATATCTGTGGAATTCTATGATTATAATATACAATTTCCTTAATGAAATATAATATATTGAAAAATACAAGGTTTCTTATTACGTACTTTATGTTTGACTTGATATAGGTGATACTGTGGAAATTCTGTGGTTTTTATTTGCATTTCTGACTTTGATATAAGAATGCCCTGGTCTGAGTCAATTAATGATTATCAGCTCTATTAAACACTCAAATGTTGATACCAAAACCCCCAAAATAGCTGCCATCAAGGTAATTCCAACTCATAGCAACCTTAGAGAGCAGAGTAGAGCTGTCCTTTGAGTTTTTTGGACTCTAAATCTTTATAGAAACAACTTCATTTTTCCCCAAGCAGTGGCTGGGGTTTTGGAAATGTCCTTAAGTTTAGCCACCCAACTTGTAACCCGTTATGTCATTAGGGCCCTTTCAAATGTTAATAGACCTTAAACTATAATGACAGACACATAAAGTATGTGATGGAAAATAGAAACTAATGTACACTGGTAAAGATAGGAACTGGAAACAAGGGAATCCAGGACAGATGATCCCTTCAGGACCAGTCCTGAGAGTTGCGATACTGGCAGGGTGGGTGGAAAGGGGGGACCAATTACAAGGTTCTACATATAAGTTCCTCCCTGGGTGATGGACAACAGTGGGTGAAAGGGAGACGTCAGACAGTGTACTATATGACAAAATAATAATAAGTTATAAATTATCAAGATTCATGAGGTAGCGGGGAGCGGGGAGGGATGGGAAAAATGAGGAGCTGATACCAAGGGCTAAGAGAAAGCAAATGTTTTGAGACATCCATGTGCTTGACACAATGGATGTATATATGGATTGTGATAAGAGTTGTATGAGCCCCCCCAAAATGATTATATTTAAAAAAGAAAAGAAAAACAGAAACTATACATCACCACTTCTTCTTTATCTTCTATTTTAACAAGTGTGGAGCTCATTTCCTTGCATGATTTCTTACTCTCTTCAAATGTCTTTAAGTCACTTGAAAAATAATAACAGTTTTCTCCACAACATGCCCACTTAGGTTTACACGTGCTGATTTCATTTCCTTGAAAACAAGAGGTTGAAAGACACCACTCAGTGCTTGTTCAGAGAGAAATACTTTTTGCTGGAGAGATCCAGGAATCCTTCTCCACTTCTGAAAACATTTTATTTTATGAAACTTCTGGGCTTTATTTAAACCCTATGGAAAGATCCTGGATCTGGAAAGATAGTCAGATGTATTTCTCACTCTCCAATGAGATGCTAGAATATCTTCAGGAATAATTAGGATGCTGGAGAGGACTATTGAAAGGACCAGGGACTGCCAAAAGAACAAACAAATCTGTCTTGGGAGAAGCACAGCCAGAGTGCTCCGTAGAAGCAAGGATGTCAATATTTCATCCTTGGACGTGTTATCAAGAGATACCAGTCCCTGGGAAAAGGACATCAGGCTTGCTAAAGTGGAGGGTCAGTGAAAAGAAGAAGACTCCAGTCAAGAAGGATTGACATATGGCTGCAACAGTGGGCACCACCAGTGAACACGAGGTTGGTGCAAGACCATGCACCATTCTGTTTCATTCTGGTGAACATCGGGTTGTTTTGAGGCTGAACTAACTCAATGGCACCAGTCAGTAGGAATAATTTATAACAAGATTGATAATTTCCTTCATAACCTTGATTGGGAGCACTTCACACTAGGAATTGTCTCAATATTTTCTGGATTGAGTACCATCCAGGTATAGAACAGATCTCAGCTGAGAAACTCAACTACATATTCACAGTAAATGATATAATGAGTGTTGGAGAGAGCAATCAAGTAGTCCTAGAGTTTTTAGGAAAAAAATGACCATTTTCAGATTTATTTACTTATATATCCTATCACGCTGGCAGAGATTCCAGAGCTCTGTTTTTTATTGCATTAATTTATTCAAACTGAATAAATTGATATGCAAAATTAGTTTTAAAAAGAACATTTGAACTGTACGTGAAGTGGTAAATAGCAATGGGGAAGAAGCTCTTTTGTCTCAGTCTTTGAGCCATTTGTACATACCCGTGTGGACTGGTTTCCCTGTGAAAGCCTGATCTTCACACCGGCATTTGTCTTCTTGTGTGATGTCTGAGGGAGTCGTCTGTGGTTGGTCTCCCAGCTTATTCTGGAAAGCTTAATTCAACATTTTAAGCTACAGTACAAGCATCATGCAGGCTTGAATAAAAGGTCTAATTTTAACATGTCTGCTAATTTTCAGTGTTAAGAGCATTTTTTACTGTTATGCTCTCTTGATATCTCTCCTCTGCCTATGATTTATATACACGTATCTGATGTACTAAAATATATCAATGAAATAAAGAGGCCTTTAGTAATAGTTTAGTAACCAAACTATTAGATTTTAATTAAGAAAATTACAAAATTCTGTCCTAAAGGAACTCATTCATTATGTGGGTGAAATTATGTAATTAGAGTACTATTGATGATACCAAACAAATATAATCATGCAATCAATCCTCTTGGAGTACAGAAATGGTAAATGATTAAATGTCGGAATTGGAATAAGGTGAAAATGCACCAAAGTTTCCTATAATAATGATTATGTTATTTTACTTTTGACCTTTGGGTGGGTAAGGACTGGGAAAGTGAAAATAACCCGTGATAATATTCTAGATAGCTGTGACCTCTTTTCTAAGATAGTGAAGTAGCACTTACTACATTACCATTACGCTAAACCAAAATGATTTAGTACATACAAAAGATAGGTTGTGTATATGCAATTTAGGAAGGTCATGCTATAAAGAAAAAATATGCAAATAACAGCAGAAAATCAGTAACATAAAAGAAAGCAAAAAATCTATGGTATTTTAGATCCAGGTCCAAATTTTCTACACTATTCAAAATGACCACTTTCAACAGAAAGGTATGAGACATACAAAGAAACAGTGAAGTATAACCCATTACAAGAACAAAAGCAAACAATAAAAAGTGCCAATAAAAGTCAGACATTAAATGTAACAAAGATATCTTATTGAATATTGCTAATGGGTTATAAAGGGAGGCATGTTTAAAGAATGAAAACTAACATCATTCGACTTCTTTCCTAAATACAGATCAGTATTAGAGGCATAAAAAAGATCAAATTAGATTTCTTTAACTGTAAAGGGAAAGTGAATAAAACAATAAAGGCATTATATGTATTCAACTAGTAGATTTCAACTGCAGAAGAAATAGTAAGCACAATTCCAGAACGATCAATAGAATATGTAAGATGAAGTGTAGAAGACAAAAATTATGAAGAAAATGAAGGGAATCTGAAACATGAAATAAATAAGCCTTTCCAAAGTAGACGGCAACAAATAAAATTGATCACACCATGATCAGATTTTATTTATTTAAAAATTTAAGGTGAATTTATCATCTGAAAATCAAATAACATAGCACATCATACAAAAAAGAATGAATAAGAACCAAATTATCATCTCAAACAACAAAAAATACCATTTTACACAAACATTCCTTTATAGAACAACAACTAAAAAAAACCCCTGAAAAAAGTAGGAAAAGTATTCCACAAACACTCCATATTTTAGGAACTTCTTTAATCTTACTAAAGAAATCTAGAAAAAAAAACCACAATGAATATCACTGTTGTAACAGACGATATGAAATTTCCCTCCAAAATCATGAAAAAGTAGATATTTGCTCTTGCTATAGCTACTTAACATTGCCCTAGAGGTCCTATAGGGCCCTACTATGGAGAACATAACAAGAATGTGATCTGTATGAGAAAGAAGATGTGAAATTATATTTACATGTCATTATATTTTTTAAAGAAATATCTTAAGGAATCTACTAATCTCAATTATAACTCAAAAACATGTTCTATAGGTTGTTACATATAAGAAACTATGCAAAAATTATACTTCTATATATTATCTATGAAGACTCAGAAAATAAAATTAAGAAAACAAGTCCATTTATATTAGCAGCAAAATGAATAATATAATCAGAAATCTTCAATAAAAGAAGTGAAAAATATATTCACCAAAAACTGCAAAGCATTGTGCAAAAAATGGAAGGATATAAACAAATGCAAAGATAATTTGATAAACTCAATTTTTATACAAAAAATAACTCAAAATGGATTAATGACCCTAATGTATTAGTTAAAGCTATAAAATTCTTAGGAGACACAAATGGCAGTAACTCTTTGTCATCTTAGTTTAGACAGTGATTTCTTAATATAACACCAAAATCAAAAGCAAGAAAAGAAAGAAAAAAATTGGACTTTATTCAAATTAGAAATTTTGTGCTTCAAAAGATGCTACCAAAATTGAAAAGACAGCCCACAAATTAGGTGAACATGTTTGGTAATCATGTAGTTAATAATGGCCACGACCATATAAAGAAATTTTACAACTAATAATAAAAAGACATATACATGAGTTTAAAGTTGGGCAAAGGATTTGATTAAATATTTATCTAAAGAAGATATAAACCTTGTCAATGAGCACATGCAATGATGCTCAACATTATTCATCATTAAACCTAATGCCATCAAATTGATTCTGACTCATGAGCCTATATAAGATCCCCAAGAGAGTCAATCATTAGAGGAGCGGACAGCCTCATTTTCCCCCCACAGAATGAATGATGATCTTAATGCACTGACCCTGTGGATAACATCCTAATGCCTAACCCACAGTACCACCTGAACTCCTTCGAAAACGATCATTAAAACTATAATGAACCACCACTTTATACCCATTAGGGTAACTATACCTAAAAAGAGATACAATCTCATGTGTTGGCAAAAATTTAAACACACCCCTCACCCATTGCAGATTGGAATATAAAATTATACTTTTATAAAATAAAATGTAAGTCAATATAAAATTAAAATATAGGTGATTTTGGAAAATGGAAGTTCCTCAGAATGTTAAACATACAGTGACCATATGATCCAACTATCTTCAAAGTATATTCTTAAGATTAATGAAATGAATATTTCTATCCACAATATGAGTTTACATAAGTATACAGAATAATGTAATTTATAATCAAAGGGTGACTAGCCAAAAATGCCCATTAGCAAATAATTGGCTCAGCAAAATATGGAATGGAATATTATTCAGCTGCAAATAGAAATTATATATTGATTCCTGCTTCAAAATGAATGAAACTTGAAAATATCATCCTAAATTGAAGAAACCTGGTACAAAAGGCCACGTGTCATTTGAATTTAGTTAAAGGAAATTTAGAGAATATCAAAATCCAAAGAAAAATAAAATAGTCTAGTATTTTTTTCCTCATGTTTTGGGAAAGTAAGATGGGAGATGGTTTGCTAATGAGTCCAGATTCCTTTGTGGGTCAGGAAACTGCTCTAAACTGGATTGTGGTGATGGGTGCACAAATATGTGAATATACCAGAATTGACTGACCTTTCAAATAGATGCCTTCTATGAAAAGTGAGTTATATCTAAATAAATTTAATATATGCGTGTAGTCTGTGTGTGCCTGTTCTTCAAACGAGGAAGTTGGTGTCCTGATAGAGGTAGGTCATTGCAAAGATGTTCCTTTAACAAATAATACATAGAAAACTGTATTCATTCAAAGGTAAGGAACATATACAGGATTTCATACTAATCTATCTGTGAAGCACCTGTAATGTCTGACATAAAAGGAAAATTATCTAGGTAAATCATACCCAAATGGAGGAAATTATGCCCCCCAGGAACAGCTAGCAATCCAGGAATCTACCCTGTAGTTGATGGTAGTTACACAGAAAGCTCCTCTATTGTAAGCCCTCTTTCGGAAGTCCTCCTGGATGTCTTAAGGCAGTGGTTCTCCTCCTCCCTAATGCTGCGACCCTTTCAGACAGTTCCTCACGTTGGGGTGACCCCCCAACCATCAAATTATTTTTGTTGCCACTTCAAAACTGAAATTTTGCTACTGTTATGAATCACCATGTAAATGTCTGACAAGCAGGATGCATTTTCAGTGTTACATATTGAACATAATTAAAGCATCGTGATTCATCACAAAACAATATATAATTATATATTGTGAAATACTTATTTCTAATTACAAATAAATGAAATTTTGTCTTGAAACATGATGTTGCATGGGTAACAGTCTTCATGCCAGGTACTCGTAGGTGAGTGTATCTGCATGTGGGTGGACCCGGCTGGAGACGGATAGAGGAGCTGTTTCTTGGTTCCTAAAACCATCAGAAATGTGTGTTTTCTGATGGTCTTAGGTGACCCCTGTGAAAGGGTCGGTCGGTCGACTTCCAAAGGGGCCGCGACCCATAGGTTGAGAACTGCTGTTTTAAGTGAGCACTTTGAAACCATCAGCCGCTCAGCAGGGAAAAAGATGGGGCTTTCTAATTACAGTCCTGGAAAATACGGTGTCTGAGGAAGCAGATGACAGCTGTACCAAGATTGTTGAACAGCATGTTGGTAGGTAGACAAACGTGGTCTTGCTACATCAATGCCCTGTATGCTTTATGAAGACAGGTATTTTTATGGGAAACATGTGACTGACATCCTCAGTGATTATTATTGTAAATTTTCCCTGGCAATTAACCCCATCATTTGTGTAAATAGGGTCCAATTACAAAATGATCGATTCTGTAAATGTGAATAATCCATGCACTATGATATAGAGTTATCCTACATTGGCCCAATATTTCTCTCTCAATAGAGCTTTAAAAAATTAGCACCAGGGGCTAATCAAAAACAATATTAAAGAAAATCGTTATGCCCCAGGGGGATGATAGTTAAGACTCCCTACCATAAATTAACAAGGAGGTTTTGAAAGGGAGCAAGAGCCAGAATCTCTCTCTCTCTCTCTCTCTCTCTCTCTCTCTCTCTCTCTCTCTCTCTCTCACACACACACACACACACAGGAATAGGTTTGGGGTTTGCACTAAATCCTAGCTTCAATTTAAGAACAATTAGTTCTTACATCATTGTCCTCCTAGATACTTGCCCTCAGGAAGGGGACGCACAAGATACGGATGTTATAGCAAAGTGTGGTGAAGAAATCAGATGGTGCCTGGCTACAGATAAATTAGTGTCAAGGGTTTTAAAGGCTTGTCTCCAAACAAGCAGCCATCGAAGTGAGATGTCCACTAAGGCCACTTGGAAAATCACACCAACATCAGTGACTGAAGGACTGTAAATCATATAACCTGAAGCCGAAGGAGGGAATAGTATCTGACCCTAAATTGTGAGAGCCTGGTTTGTAAAAGGCTATGGACGACAGTGGGTGCCCAAGATACTTGCGTGGTCACTAACTAGGGAACAGGCGTCTCCAGAACAGGATGAGAGAAAAGTGGTTCCTGAAGAGAGTGCCTTGGAGAAATGACTACAGAGGATCCCAATGATACACCCGACTGGAAAGTTAGCTGTGTCAGCTGGAGCCTCCTCTGAGGCATGTAAGACTTGATCTGTTTTCGACATTTTCTGTAATTTTTTGTTTTCTTGTTTGTTCACATTGGGGTGTGCCTTGGGTGTGTTATGTCATTGGGGGTCACCCTCTTTGAATTCTTGTTATATGTTTTTCTGTTTTCAGTATATGAAACCCAGGTGGATGAACTTCAAGGACAGCAAGTAGAACAAGGATTTTGAGGGTGAGGGGCGGGGGTACAGTGATGATCAGAGGTGGGTGGGACTGTGAGAGCTTGTGATGTCAAGGAGCCGAGGCAGGAAAGAATGTTTGGGCAAACTGTGGAAGCACTTGTAGAAGAAGCCTGCTTGATGTGATTGAACTATGGAATGATATGAGATATGTATTAACTCCCAATTAAAAACATTTTTTTAAAGAAGAAGAAGAATTACAGTCTCACAGGGTCAGTATTACCTGATCCAAAGGGCTGGTATGAGTTGGCAGCAATTCAGTGGCAGTGAGTGAGTAACCAGATATTATTAATCTACTTCTAAAGCCTATTTTATAATCTTTGTACTTCAATTGCAATATTTTTGTCTATATTCTGGTTTCCCAACTTCAGTATTTTTGACATTATATATATTTAGCAGAAGGATAGTGTAATCAGAGAAATCTATATTTGGAAGTCAAATCAATGTTCAAATAAAAGTTATTTATTAAAATAAAAATTCAATATAATTTAAAAATTCTGAGGATTTTGAAATAAATTAGAAGGAAATTATGGTAAAAAAGGAAAATTTATTGGCTTATCCTTTTTATTTATTAGTATAATAATTAAAAATAATTAACTCACAGAATGAAGGTAAAACCAATAGAATTTACAGTTTATTTGATGGAGTTTCATGGGGGAAAATAGTGTCCATACAACATGATATGAGATCAACAAAATCTCAAATGTAGCCTTTTCCCAACAAATATTCAATAGAATACAATAAAATATTTCCTAATTATGAAGAGCCTACTGCTCTTTAGAAGTGAGGATGGTGAGAACTTTTTCTCCTATAACTTAAAGAAACCACACTTTGGAAAGTAGAGGGTTAACATAACAAAAAGTTAACTAGTGGTGATATTAGAAGGGTTGCCTGAGTAAATACTCGAGATGGGTTTACATAGTTGCTGCAACATTGGGCTCAAACCAAAGAACAGTTCTGAAATGGGGCAGGACCAAGCACTGCTTTCAAGTGAGAGGAAGTTGGCTCAACATGACCAACAGCAGGAGGAGGAGCTTTGTACTTGGCCATATGATTAAACTAGAGGTGATATTAGAAGGGTTGCCGGAGTAAAGTTGGGGGTCATAGATATGGAACTACAAAAAGAGAGAACTCAATAAAACAATATATAGGTTTGAGACGTTATGTATTGTTATGTCCACAGATGGAGTTTAACTTACCCATGTATCCTAAGATTCCAGTTGTTAAAAGAAAAATGAAACATAATATTCCAAGAATCACTACAGTGGCAGACCAGGAATACAAAACTGCAGTGCCTGCCCAAAGAGAAGATATTGATGAAGAGAGCAGAGGAAAGGCTAAATCAAATATCAGAGGCGAGAGCAAGCTGGTCCCACAAATCACGACCCTGATTCTAAAGTATTTTCAAACTTAAAATTTTAACTAGAAAAAGGATCGGTTTATTTAACAGATCAGTGACCTAAGACTTAGATGTCTGGATTTTACTCCCTCTTCTCTTAGCACGTTAACTCTCAGGGAATTTGCTTATTCTAACAACATATTTTTTATAAGTACCATATGTTTACATGCATATATAAACATTCATCAATTTCTCACCGGAACTGCACTACTATTTCAAACATTAGACTTGCCACTGCAATTGCACAGAAGGGATTGTAATCACAAATATATCAAACACTGGTTGTTGATGAAATTTTTTAGAAGGAGCCTATAATGACACTAGATTTACATCAGTTTCTTAACAATCTAAGGAAAATCCTTTGACTAGCTTCCGTTATGCGTATTTGACTTTAACACTTAAATAGCATCAGTTCTCTGGAATGTACTAAATGTTGACATTGGGTTTTCAATTTGCCTTTTTTGTTTAGGCTTTTTAAATGTATTTTAAGCCACCTCATTCACAAGCAAGTTACGTTATTCAGGATGGCAGATTGTGTCTTCAATCAATTACTTGAGTCACATAGACATAGGCTGAGGGGTAGTTCATGTATCTAGTTTGAGCAGGTTCAATGGCCCCAGGGAGGGGGGAGTGAGGGCATTTGGTTTGGCTATGTAAAACTTTACCTTTCCTTTCAGAGGCTCTCCTCCTAACCTTTGCCTGCTTGGAATGGGAAGGGTCTGTTTCCACTTGGGAGTGAGTTCCCAGCTCCTCTTTTATGCCTAGAGATTAAAGCAGAGAAGTTGCAATGGCTTCACATTCACATGATTCCGCAGAAAGCACGCAGGTTATTAAATGTGTGAAGAGAGTAAATAGAATAGAGTTATTTCCAAATCAAGGAAATTGATGCAATTTTTCTTGTTATTACAGTATGTAGTCCATCAGGTAAATTCTTTTGTATGACAAAAGCATGAAAATAAATTAGACATAACTTATAAAAATTTGGAGAAATGATTTAACTGGAAACTGAAAACAAATCAGGTTCAGGAGTTGGGGAGAAGTGAAGCTTACTTTTATTTTGCATTTGTTTCCTGAACGGACGATTTTTTTGCACCTCTTGATATATGGCATAGTTTTCACTCATCTCTGAAAGATACTGAAATACAATTTTAAAAGGTTTTATTCTTTCCTTACAAGAGTTTTCACATTCTTTCCTCTCTTTCTTCTCTTGATATCACTTAAAGCATTATACCATTTAGCTGCTGATGTCTGAAATTTTGGTCTGACGGATTCAGACTATTTTTATTTGCTATTCCTAATATAATGTGATAAACATGTCTTTATGTTCTGGGTGATGTCTTTCCAGCTACTGCCTTGATGTATCCAAAAGTTTCATTTAATTTTTTTATGAAAAGATGATTTATAATAGATTGGAATATTGTCATCTATAAAATATTTATGGAAATCTGACAAATTGTTCCTTTCCAGAAAAAATATGATGAGACTTTCTGCAGGTCATCTCTACTGTCTACATAGACAGTATTTCAGTGTGTGTTATTCAAAAACTTGTTTATAAGTTCTGATATAATTTGTTCTAGTTCTCACTACATTTATTATTATAGCAATTTTTATTGACTCAAAGATAATTTGCTTCACATAGCTTTATATGGGATTTTTTATCCTAATACAATGTTCTAGATAGATGTCTATACTTAGGACTCAAATAGGTTATTTCTGTGGGGTGGGGTGTGTTATGCCCATATAGTTGGAGTCATGGGTTTAATGCTGCCAATTCTTTAAAAAATAGTTGTTTTTCTTCTGTAAATTTGGTTGAAAATTAATTTAGCTTTCAAATATTTTACGTATTTTTTCATAACCAAATAAATATGTATGGACCAGAACTCTGAATATAAAACCCCCCACAATTTTATAGTCAATTTTTATTAATGCAAGGAACCATTTTAACATT
>NW_022105855.1:4300747-4301569 GCF_000313985.2 Echinops telfairi
AGTCTCATACTATTGATTAATAGCCAAGCAATTAATCATTTTTTTCTTTTCTTTTCTCTTAGAATCTCTGCAGAAATCTACATGCCAGTGAACCAGTTAAGAAAACAGAATCGATGTTGTATGCTACAACCAAGATGCAAATGCTAATCTAAGATGCATTGGTTAATTGTTGTAGAACATTAAGAGAGACCCACTGTCAATTATACAAACAGTCTAAGACATGCAACATTTGGAGCAATTTCCTCTCTGAGTATCTAAAAAAGTGGCCAAGGCTATAGGATCATGAGGTATCAA
This sequence comes from Echinops telfairi, assembly GCF_000313985.2. Lineage (NCBI taxonomy): Eukaryota > Metazoa > Chordata > Mammalia > Afrosoricida > Tenrecidae > Echinops > Echinops telfairi. The sequence continues at coordinate 4,301,042 of NW_022105855.1, forward strand.
CTTTTAAATAAACTGTGAAATTACCTTACACAGTTGTTTAAAAACCTGGAGATGCTCAAGAATGAGAAAGTATTAATAAGATAAAATAAAGTAAAAAGGATTTGTTCTTTATATAAGGAAGGAACAAGGTCACTAATCTGATGTTTATCAATAATGTTTTATAAATTCAGATAAACTGTCTTTAGATATTAGCTTTTGCTACTCTACTAATGTTTTCAACATCCCTGATGTTATTTTATGATCATTTAATGATGCGTAGGTGACTGAGTCATTGGGAAAAATGACTGAGAAAAAAGGGAATTCTAAATCACTATAATAATGTCATTAAATAAACCCTAAAAGCGAAATTTGCCTTTATTATTGTGAATAGTTAAGATATTTTTTGTGTATTATGTAAAATGAGTAAGCTCTTACTTTTTTCATGCCCTCCATTACTTTCTCAATAGTCCTTATTTTACATTTACAACAATAGTAAAAATATGTATGTGCTTACTATTTGTGCATTAACAATGTATATATGACATTAAC
>NW_022105855.1:4303647-4304650 GCF_000313985.2 Echinops telfairi
TGGAGCATAACAAATTATGGATAGTCTCAAGGAGAACGGAATTCCAGAACATTTAGTTAGTAGCTGCAGGCATGTGAAATTAAGATTTGGAAATAGTCAAATGAAACAGCCCAGTATTTATACCAAAATGTCATGTTTTTTAAAACTTAAAAACTCTTATAATTCTTGATGTTTAGAAGCAACAGGTTATCCTTACAGAAAGCATCTAAAAATCCCATTTAACTTACTTGTACATCTTTTATGTTTTCAGCCTATTCCTGGTCATTCAACCATCAACAATCATCTATAAAGCTTTGGCAATATATTCTTAAGCGCAATACAATGTAAATGTAAATTAGGAGATAGTACCCTGATTATAAATATCCAGCTCTATTATATTTTTAAGAATACTTAGTAATAATTTCATTAGAACAATTAGAGTCAACTTTTATATTTTTAGAACTTTATCTAAATAAATAGTATTGTGGGTTTAAAAAATTGCCTCAAATTTCACAGGAATCCATGTGTTGGATCACAGTTCACTAGTAATAGCCTTAAGACAGATCGGAACTCCAGAACACTTAATTGTGCTCATGTGGTACCTGTACATGGACCAAGAGGCAGTTGTAAAAGCAGAAAAAGGGCCTACTGCATGGTTTAAAATTAGGGCAAGTGTATGCCAGGGTTATAACCTCTCACTATACTTATTTAATCTGTATGTTAAGTAAATAATCAGAGAAGCTTGATCATATGAAGTAGAAGGCAAAGTCAGGTTTGGGGGAAGGCTTGTTAACAAGCTTGATATGCAGATGACACAATATTGCTTGTTGAAAGTGAGGAGCACTTGTAGTACCTGCTGATGAAGATTGAGGATCGCAGCCTTCAGTGTGTATTATAACTCAATGTAAAGAACGCAAAAATCATCTCAACTGGATCAATAGGTAACATCATGATAAATGGAAAAAAGGTTAAAGTTTGGTCATTTTAATAATAGTATCAACTTCAAGCCTTTAAGACCTGAGAC
>NW_022105855.1:4306175-4337581 GCF_000313985.2 Echinops telfairi
ATGTCTACAGAGCTAAGATGTGTCTTAAAAAGTGAACAAAATATGAAAGTAAAAAAATATGAAAACATATAGTCATCTTAAATTGCTTATTATTGAGCAAATTCAAAAGCAAGAAGTTTGAACCAAAGTACAATGACTCTAGATCCCTGACCTTGAGTAGCAATCCTCTTCTCACCTCACTCTGGTGCTACTGGTTTAAGTCTGAAGGAGTATATTAATTCCTTTAATCTGAAACAGGTGTGTTTAAGGTGAAGCATGATTCACTTAGTGGGCTTTCCTGCTTAGACTCTTCTGATGTAACCTATGCAGTATGCCATAGATCTCAAGAAGACAAAAATTTAAAGTCCAGGTATTCTATAGGATGGGCCTCAGTCACCAAGGGCTGAACAGAAAAAACCTGGTTAAAATGCATGACTTGCCTTACAGTACAGGGCAGATTATTCTTCTTGGCGTCCATAAACGTACTGTTGAATGATTTCCCCAAAGCCAAAATATGCACCCCCACCTACCAATAGATGTATTAGAGACAGACACTTTCCTCCTCCTCTTGGCCAAGAATCCCACAGGAATAGCCTCCCAATAGGCTAACCTTAGCTTTGCTACATAGTATTGACTATTCAGTCCTCTCCAAGTCTACCCTAATGAGAAATTCTCTCCAGCTGAGGTGAGACCAACCTTGAAGAAATGGTCTTTATGGTGTACAAATAAAGGAATGATAAAATTAAAAGTTTTTGGAAGTCATATCTCTCTATGTCTGGGAGGCTGGATTGAATGGCTGCTTGAGAGCCACTGTCTATCTTTGTTTTAGTGTTTGTCTTTAAAGCAGTAGTCTCATAAAATATTTGACTTTTGTTGACTAACTTCTCGAGGGCAGACCATGTTGTGAGGTACTTCTTGGCTTCCTTTGCTATTTTTGATAGTGTGTCTATGCACTGTAGTAGGACCCTTAAGTTTGTTCCTATTTCATATTAATTACCATTTTAGGACTGGGATTTACATTTAGAGGGACAGTGAGAGTTAATTTTTGTACATGTGTGAGGTATGGGTACAATTTCATTCTTTTGAATGTGGAGATCCGATTTTGCCACCACCATTGTTGAAGAAATGGTCCCTTTCCCATTCAATGTGTTTAAGCCCTTGGTTGAAATCAGTTGCCAGTAGGTGAATGAATTCATTTCTGGGTTTTCTAGTCTGTTCATTGGTCTATGTATCTTTCCTTGTACAGGGCAAAGGTGCGTTGACTAGTATTGCTATGTAATAGGTGAAGGCATAATACTTACACACATTGGCTGCTAACTACAAGGTCAGCAGTTTGAAGCAACCAGCTTCTCCTGTCCAACGATGAGGCTATTCCAATAAAGGATTATCATCTTTCAGGGGTACCTGTCTTGGTTCCAGCTTACTTAAATCCTCATACATCCTTTTAGTCTTTAGGAATCATGTCCTAAAAGTGAGTATCCTATAAGTCCACATAGCTATTCCAGCAATCAGGGATGGAGCGATCTAGTGCCCCCACCCCCACCCCCCACCACCCAGCTGCCTTTTTAGTCTTTCAGTGTGCCCCTCCTTGTGAGTTATCCACATCCAGTTCATATTGGGTGGCAAGTGCTGCTCCCCAGGTCCGATGTCTGTGCTCAGGATTCTTTGGGAACTCCGTGGTTTCATGCACATCACTGGTCTGTTGCACACCCATCTTGGTTTGGCCCCCAGTTTGGCAGGGTAGACCAGCCACTCTCCCTGAACTGTATCTCCAAGGCTGTCCTCTGTGGCACTGTCATTAAAGAAGGGGACTTCACGTGTAGAGCTGGTATAGCCCTGCAGTCATCTCTGGGAAGAGCTGCTCCACACAGTAACATTGCCCTAGTGAATTGGTACACCAGAATGAGGCCCACTCTTGCTCTCCTTTTCTTGTAGAAATATAAACAAAACCTCCCTTGGTGGGTTTCATTCCTTGAGGCCCTCCATTGTCATCATTATTCTTCCTCCACACCTCTGTGGGCCTTAAAGCCATATGAGAGGAGGAAAGGAGATGCCTTTCAGCACAACTGCTACCTGAATCTAGTGTTGATGACTTATGGATCATTGGCTTTGGTCTGGCTCTTGCCAGTATTTCTGGTCCTCAATGAAAGAAATGGGGACTGAAATGATGTTTTTTTAACATGTCCTTTTCTTAATTTAAATATAGAGGTATTTATCTGTTATTTTATTATTCTTGTTAGACTTATGACTCTTTGTATGTTTTTTTGGTTTTTATACATGCAAGTAATCCAGGATAGGCAACTTTATGGAGACAGCAACTGGACTGAGGGTTCCCGGGGAGTATGAAAGGTAAGGAGGAGAAAGGAGGGGAGCAGGGAGCCAATAATGATGGGTACAAGAGAATAATTGACAGCAAAGGGTGGGTAGGTTTTCTTGATGTGTTTGAACTGTATATAAGAGGAATAACTGAAATGTGAATGAAGGGCAAACATAACTGTGGGGTAGACGGGGAAAAATATATATATAATTATATGTATATATATAAAACAAGGAAATAGATGGACTTTGGGCTTCTACATAAATCCTGCTTCAATATAAGAATGGTTTGTTCTAATAATGTGCCATTGTATGATACTCAACTTCCTGATACAATAGCTGAAGACAAAATGGGTGCATAAGCAAATGTGGTGAAGAACGCTGATGATGCCTGCCTATCAAAACATATAGCATCTGGAGTCTTAAAGGCTTGTAATTAAACATGTGACCATCTAGCATGGAAGCAACAAAGTCCACATTGAAGAAGTACACCAGCCTGTGTGATCATGAGGTGTCAACAGGAAGAGGTATCAGGAGTTCAAAAACACACAACCAACTTGATGTTGAGGGTCATGGAATCATTAGAGACCTGTGTTAGTCTGGGTACTTTAGAGAAACAAATCCACAGAAACTCATATGTGTAAGAGAGAGGTTTATTTCTATATAAAGGTTAAGTCCATATCAAGAAAACATCCCAACCCAGTGCTGCCCAAACCCACAAGCCTAACATTAGCCCATATGTCATACACCAATTCACAAAGTCCTCCTCCATCTCACAAACCACACAGTATGATGCTGACTGTCGGAGGAAAGCCAAATCAGAGAACATGTAAGCATCTCAGCGCTGGCAGGAGTCTCCACACAGCTGCTCCAGCACCCAGGGCTGCACTGGGATAGGTCCATGTGGCTTCTCCTTGGGGATGTCTTGCAGGAAGTGGGCCTTGCCAGCTGAAGCAGGAACTGGCTAAGGCAGCTGCACCCTGGTCTTACTATCACAAAGTAAGAGACCCAGGAACTAGAAAGGCAAGGTTCACTGAGCCATTTATCCCTCTGCCCTTCAATTAACCCCACATGTGTTTATTGGCCAGTTTGGCACAATAAACTAACTACCTCAATCCACCCCTTGCCAACTTGGCATGTGTACATATTCTTTAGCCTCACAATTGCAATTAAATAACACCTACACCTTAATCCTATAATCCTGTGAATCTGTTTCCCACCTATGAAAGTTTGTAAGGCAACCACTTCATGCCTTTATCCCTCCCATTTTGGGTATCCAATTTATCTACTGCCCACTTATATCAACCCAGTGTTCTGAGGAGACAATCATTTTCCGACACAAAGAATCTTCATTCCAGTTGGAACCTTGTGAAGTCTGCATCCATAAGCAAAGTCAAATCTGAACAGGCCATCCATAAAGTCAGCAACAATATGCACCGGTCGGGTTCTGGTCAACTCAATGTGGGCTGCCTCACTCAGCTTCCACAGGGTGCCCATTGGTCGCCTTGCCTTTAGACCATGGGCTCTCACCAATACTTAACAAGCCTAGTCCCTTAGTGCTAGTTCATGAACTTTAGACCAGGCAACCCCTCTCATCTTCTCTTTTCCCTGTAAACTAAGTCAACAGGTGTCAGTGCCAAACTCAACCTGTCTCTTTATTGCTGCATTTCTCCCACTTCCACTCAACAAGTAGACCCAAAACTCACCTGCAAGGTAATTGGAGAGTCCCTATCAGAAGGGCCACATGGAAAGGATGATAAATCCAGGGTGAGCCATGGCACTGATGAACCACATAATTATCTGCTAATTCTAGAATATTTCTTACCCTTACTGTGTTCAGGCTGTTGTGTGTTTTACCTCATCAATCAGGTTAGATTTGTGTATGCTCATTTTTATATTTAAGATTGTTCAGTACATGAAAGTCAAGATAGATAATCCTGCAGAAACAGTAAAAAGATGGGGTAGGAAGAGGGAGGAGGATGGGGAGCTGATAGTGTTGATGATTGTATAACTCCACTCAATGGAATTGCACAACAGAATTGTATGTGAATGAATATATTGGATTGTGTGAGATATGGAAATAAAACTATGACATTTTAAAATAAAAGTTATAATCTTGGAAACCCAGGGGGCCAGTTCTATCCTGTCCCTGTCTTACAGAGTCACTCTGAGTAAGAATAAACTCAATGGCAATGAGTTTGGTTGTGAGGAAATGAGACTTCCTACTTTGTGCTTCCTAAGGAGTTCCTTACTTATCTTTGGCCTCTGCCTTCTCTGTATGAAGTTAGCTTTTTCATTCCTTTAAAGAATGAAGTTGGATTGCTTTGTATTTGTAGATTGCTTTGGGTACTGTTGTTATTTTCATAGTAAGCACTCCTATCCATGAATATGGGACATTTTTCCATTTTGGATTATTGTAATAGTGTTCTGTAGTTTTCTTTATAAAAGTCTTGTTTTGTGGCTAGATTTATTCCTAAGGATTTCTTCTTTGGGGTTGCTATTCTATATGGTATTGTTTTCTTGATGTCTTTTATGAGGCTTTCATTTTTGGTAATCCAACTGATTTTTATTTGTTAATCTTATAGCCTGCCATGCTGGTAAATCTTTCAATTGTTTCCAACAATTTTTCTATTGAGTCTTTGGGGTTTTCTACATATAAAATTTTGTTACTTGCAAATAACAAGCATTTCATGTCTTCTCTGCCCAACTGTATTCCCTAAGTTCTCTGTATTGTCTAATTGATCTAGAGTGGTAATAAGGGCCTCTTCATTGGTTCCTGTTCAAAGGGCAATGCTTTCAGTTTTTCACTGTTGTGCAAAAGATTGATTGTTGGCATTTCATATAGCTTTATTGTATTGAGAAATTTCCTTTCTATTCCTATTTTGTTGAGTATTCTTATCAGAAATATGTATTAGATATTGCAAAACACCTTCACTGTATTGATTAATATGATCATGTGGTTCTCATTTTTGTTTGCTTATGGTGGATTACTTTGATTGGTTTTGTAATATTGAACCTCTTGTGTACCTGATATGAATCCCATTTGAAAATGGTATATTATTTTTGATATATTGATGGATTCTATTGGCCAGAATATTTTTTGAGAGTTTTGCTTCTATATTCATAAGCGATATTGGTCTGTAGTCTTCTATCCATGTGCAGTCTTTGCCAGGTTTTGCTATCAGGGTAACACTTGCTTCATAATATTCATTTGAGAAATTCCCATCTTTTTCTGTGTTTTGAAATAATCTGGGTAGGATAAGTGAAAGCTCTTCTCGGAATACTTGGTAGAATTCCCTTTCTGAAACCGTATTGTCTTGACCTTTTCCTACTTGGAATTTTTGTTAATGACCCGTTGTATTTCTTCTTTTGTTATGGGTCTATTGAGGCTTTTCATGTTGGTCTGCGTTAATGTGGAGTGGGTGTGCTTCTAGAAATTTGTCCATATATTCCAGTTTACACTGTAAACTTGGTGTACAGTCTTTTGTCGTAGTTTGCTATTACTCTTTTTATTTTATTATATTCTGTTGTAATGTCATGCTTTTCATCTCTAATTATAGATATGTGCATCTTCTCATTCTTTTCCTTTGTTAAGTTTGCCAGTGGGTTGTTAATTTGGACAATCTTTTCCAAGAAGCAACTACCTGTTTTGTTGATGTTTCCATTAATTTCCAGTTTTCCATTTAATTTATTTCTGCTCTAATTTTTATAATTGATTTTCTCCAATTTTTGGAAAGTATATTTTGTTTTTCTGTTTCAAATTTTTTAAGATGCTATGTTAGGAGATTAATTTTGGTTTTCTCTTCTTTTTTCATACATGTTGATTGCTATAAATAAGCCTCGAACTGCTTTTACTGTATCACAGAGGTTTTGGTATGTTGTGTTTTCACTTTAATTTGTTTCAACAAAGTTCTTAATTCTATACTTTTGTGATCAACTACCCAGTTGCTTCGTTTTACTTCCATGATTTTTCTGCCCCGTTCTTCCTATTGTTATTTCTAATTTTAAACATGAAAATCTGAGAAAATGGGTTGTAGAATCTCAATGTTTTTAAATTTATTAAAGCTTGCTTTCTGACCTAACATGTTTGTAATTCTTCATGGTTTTTATTCACAGAATGTTCAGTAAGCATTGGAGAATATATAATACTGTGCTGTTTTGGGGTAGATTGCTCCATATAAGTCTAAGAAATTAAATTGTTTTTATTGTGTATCTTTTGTATCTTTATTGAATCTTCTTCCTAGTGATCTGACTTTCATTGAGAGTGGTGTAGTGAAGTCTTTGATAATTATACAGCCCAACAGCAAACACATTTTTCATGGTGCCTTGGTTTTTAGGCATGTCCTGAAGTTATTTGGGGTTCTGATTTAGAAAAATTGCAATAGATAAACCACCTCAACTATAGTTTCTTATTTATGGTGTTCCACAATATTTTCAGCTATTAAGTTATACTGATTTATTAATTTATCATGATAGTTTTAAATATGAGAATTTAGACCCAAAAATTACAGGCTGAGTCAAAAAAAGAGAGATCTGAAACATAATTATGTAATAAGAGACATCCAAGGAAAGCTGTGTGGGAACCATAGTGATTACTTGGTTACAGATTGATCTGCCACTCATAGAGTTAGTGATGCAAGCCAAGCTATCAATCTCCAACCCTGAAAAGACTTAAAGGTTTGGAACCCCAAAGGGGCAGTTGTTCTGTGTCCTATAGAGTCAGTATGGGTTAGAATCAGTTAGATGGCAGCTAGGTGTTTTTTTCTTTTTAGTATAGGAGGTTCTGTTATATATACAGAGACTACAAGTTGGATACTCTCAAGGTAGAACACCTCTTGAGAAGAATGGAAAAATTAAAAAAGAAAATTAAAAATATGTGGTAGGGTTAGGATGATTTAGCGTTTCAAAAATGTAAGACTTCAGAGCAATTTTCATAAACATTTTGAATATCTAAATTTTTCTGTTTCAATACTTGCACTAAATATTTCAGAACACATTTAATATATATGTCAACAATTAATTAATATTAAATGTTTCAGAAAGGAGGTTCACACCAAGCTCCATTATAAGAAAAATTAAAAATTTTCTTTTAAGAGTTTCTGTTCCCAGGGACAGAAGTTGTGCCGTAATTGTGCCATTTTATAACAAGAGAGGGATATTTTCATTTTAATTTAGGAGTTGGAACACTAATAAATGCATTTAATTCTCTATATATTGTCCCAGACCCACTACCAGTCAATCAATTATGGTTCATAATAACCGAACAGGACAGAGTGGAACTTCTATGGCTTTCTGAGGCTCTAGATCTTTATGGGAGCACAAAGTCTATCTCAAAGAATGGTAAGTGGGCTCAAATAGCTGAGTTTGTGGTTAGCAGTCAAACACATTGTCCACTCCTCTATCAGACCTCCTTATTTAATGTACTGTAAATGGCACCAGTTTTCCCCTATGAGGCCATATGCCATATACCACTCTACTGTGCTCACTCCCCCAAAAAATCAAGATATATTAACCTAGTATTAGCTAGCCTGTTAGAGAAAGTTCATTCTAGCTTTATTTAAAGTAGTTTTGTTTTACTGAATATTTAGGTCAAGTTTTACTTCACCTGGCATCCTTTGATCTGAAGGTATATAGGAACAGTGCAAATTATATGAACTTGGAAATTTCTCCAAGTATTGCTTCACCTTTATTAGAAACTGAGTAGCAACCAGTTCCAATTTGTTGTCTTTAAAGAAGCAAGAAATAAGAGTTACAGTGAAGTTACAGTTACAAAAAGATATACAGCCTCAGAAATCCATAAAAGTTCCACTCTGCTCTGTTGAGTAACTGTTGTCTTCCTTCCCTTCCTTGTTCCTGCTGAGGCCTCTGAGTTCATTCTTACTGATGTTCCTTTGTGTGTGACTGCTCTTTTTAATCTGGCTGCTCGTAGAATACTTTCCTGGTCGTGATATCAGAGAGTTACTTAAATGTGTTAAGCTGTTTCTCTTTGGGGATTCTCTTATCATCCTGCAATTTCCTCATCTTTTATCTAGTTTGGGAACTTGCCTTGTCCTATTTTCTCTGTGGGTTGCTTTGTTCTTGCTGTTCTGGAGTCCCGATGAGTGTACGTTGTTCCTCTTGATCATGTCCCACATCACTCTTAGGTTTTCTTCTGATGTTTTGTACATTTTGTTGTTTTTTCTTCTAATAGATTTAAGATTTTGAGCTCACAACTTCCTTTTTTTCATTTTTATTTTTCTGTTCTTGTATAATATTGTCTCATTTCGTTATCGTAGTATTCGTCCTTCTGGTTTCTGTTTGGAGTTTTTCTTATAAGGCTTCTAGTAATCTAGTAAGGTTTCTAGTTTGATGTCTTTCAGTCACATGGCCAGCTCTTCCAAATTTCTTGGCATAGCTACTTAGTGCTTCCAGTGCTACAACACTTTATGAGACATTTCCATTTAATATTCTTTCAATTCCAGGAGGACAGCATTTGGCTAATGATAACAGAGCATCTTTAACTTCTTTCATTTACTTTTGGTTTTTGATCATATGCTATCTCTTAAAACAATTGAATGCTGAGTAATTATTATCTGTTCATCTTTTTTTTAAAAATGATTCTTGCATTATATAACATTTTGCCCATAGAATCCTTTAACATTGGCACTCTAGGCTTGAATATTTTCTTCAGGTCTCTCAACTCAATCTATCCAGCGCGTGTTCTTTTGCCTTTAGGTTTTCTAACTCCAGGTCTTTGTGTATTTCATTCTAATATGGAGGGAATGAAAATGAGCTCACATTGGATCTCCTCGGATGACACAAAAGCGTGGACTCCAACTTCACATCTTCCTAAAGACAGTTCCCAGGAGGCAGAGGTCAGACGTGTCTCAACCCTCCAACTTTAACCCTCTCCGACCCCAACCAGCCCTCATGACACTCTTCCCTGGGGTTGTATTGCAGGGACCACACAGAACTCCCAGGCAATCCTCACAGTTATGGAGTTCATTAGGGAAGCTAACATGTTACAAAAGGTCAAGGATACTGTTCTTTGATCCACAGTGCCTCTTCTCAGCCAGGGCGGCAGGCCTGGAGCTCTCTGGTTTTAATCTCAAATAGTCCTTTGGCCCCTCCCTTGCTGCAGCAAGTGTTATAAACGTTCCAAAATGCAGATAAATAAGTAAAGAGTGCCCTGTTCTGCAAGCTGGATTCCTCCCTGAAGGCACTCGTTTTATTCAATCCGTGGGCCAGGAAATGTGCTGCTCTGTCTTATGGAATCAGTGCTGCAGACCCTGCCCGTTAGCCAGAGATCTTGAACAGGCTCCTCTTATTTCTTGATTCTTGAGGGAGCCCTGCTTCTGAGATGGTTCAGTTTCACATCAAGTGGAATGATGAAATGAACAAAACAAAACTATACCCTGAGTTAGAGATCTCTACACCTAGCTATCAAGAGGCCGTTCTTAGAATAGAATAAGGGATTACTGCATGATTTAAAGTCAGGCAGGGTGTCTGCCAGCGTTATCTCCTTTCCCCTGCAATCTGTACGCTGAGCAAATAATCAGAGACATTGACTCTGTGAACAAAAATGTGACATCAAAATTGGAGGAAAACTTATTAACAACCAGCAAAATATAGATGTCTCAACCTTGCTTGCCTGAAATTAAGGAGTTCTTGAAGTACTTGCTGACAAAGATCAAGTGTTTCAGATTTAAGTGTGAATTGCAACTCAATGTAAAGAAAATAAAAATCATCACAATTGGACCAATAGTTTCCATCCAATAAATGTAGAAAAGTTAATGTTGTCAAAGTTTTCATTTTGCTTGGATCCGCCATCACTGCTAAGGAAGCAGCCGATCAAATAAGTCCGGCACCAGGTAAATGTGAAGACCTCTTTAAAGTGCGGCAAGCAATGCTGTCACTTTGAGACGCAGGCGTGCCTGAACCCGAAGTTTCAATAGTTTCATACGCATGTGAAAGCTGCATATTAAATCAGAAAGGCTGAGAAAAGTCGGGTTTCTAGCTGTAGGTCTGTGCGTATTTCATTATAATATTTTATCTCCTCACGCTCCTCTTTGAAATATGTTCATCTCTTTTACTTAATAACTTCATTCCTTTTTCTTTAGCTTCTATATGCTGTAGGGCAAATTGCAAGCTGTCCCATGACATCCATTTTGGTCTTTTATTTCTTCCTTCCTGGTCTTTTTAACTCTGATTCGTCTCTATTCAAACTTTCTTTTTTATTCCAACTTTCACATTTCACATTTCATTCAATGCATCTTGATCACACGGTTAATCGATTTCAGACTGTGGACTTTTGTAAAATTTTGCAATTTTTCTTCTTTGACATTAGGAGTTGATGTATACTTTTGAATGATGGTCATATTAACTGATCTTCCTTGTACACTCACTCAGAAACTTATTGTCATCGAGTCTATTCTGACTCATAGTGACAAGAAAGGACGTGGTAGACCTGCCCCGGTGGGTTTTTGCGACTGTAACTCTTCACTGGAGAATAAAATTCCATTTTTCTCCACAGAGTGACCGATAGTTTCGAACTACTGACCTTGTGTCCAGCCGCCCAACTAGAAACTCACTGCACCACCAAGGCTCTCACTATTATATCACTGACAGCGTGCATCAGGATAGATGTCCGTTTGTAAGTGAATGCACTGTCATTCTCTTTCAATTTGTCCTTCTCAGCCTAATAGAGTAAGTGGTTGTTTGACTCAAAGTGGTCAGTAGCATTCCATTTCCATGTCTAAGATATTGTTCCGTATGTGTTCGATTTCATTTTTGAAAAAAGTTCAAATATTCTTGTATTCATACTTTGTGCGTTCCACAGTCTTACTATTAATGCTTTTAGATATTTCTTCCCATTTTGAATCATGTCACCTCTAGAAAGGAAAGTCTCAGAGGTTTGCCCCAGCCTTGTCATTCAGTTTCACTTCCTTTAACTTCTCTGAGGGGCTAAACCTCGGTTGTACTTTGACTGCCTTCTAACTTGAGGAGCTCATTTTATAGCTCTATAGGAGACAATGTTCCCGTTTTTCTCATAGGTAGTCACTGTCCAATTGTTTCCTACATCTATTTTTTTTTTAACATTTGCTCAATATAAGTTATTAGGAAATATTTAGTCTTAAAACTTTTTCCCCTTTTGAGATTATAATAATTTTAACTCTTGTTCAATGCAATTTAAGCATTTACACAGATTTTAAAATTTAGAATCAGAAAGTACACATAATTGAAATGAATCACAATAACCATATTTAAAACAATATTAGAATTTTAAAAGTCATACTTAAAATTTTAATAAATCTCTACTTTGCTCATCCTTGACTACTGAGGCTTTGAAGTGAATAATGTTTATAGTATTCTTTTTAGCAAGTTTACTTTGCTTTTAGTCCACTAAACAATCGATTGGATTGAATAATTTGCACGTTACTTGTGTAAGAATATTTGCTCTGAGCTAGAGAAGGGAGGATGGAAATTTTATGAATACTGCCTTTGTCTGAGGTATATGTGGGTTTCCACAAGACTGTGTTAAGTTCTATGAGGTCATAACCTCAGTGAGAACAAGTGATATGTCTGTTTTTGTTTAAGTACAGTGTGGTTTTTTTAGCATTACAGACATTAAGCTTTGTGGTATTAGTCAAATAAATAGCAAATGTATTTAAGCACATTTCTATGAATAGAGCTTGCTTTTACTTGAACAAGAAGGAAGTGGTGATGGAGGAGATACCAAATACACTTAAGACAAATAATGTTAACATTTGCATAAAGAAATTAAAATATGATTTCCACTTTAATCATTTTATATAGGATTTTATTTCAATTCATTTTGTTTAAGAGACCATTTTTTTCTTTTTATTTCTTTTTTACTTTAGAACGTTTTATTTATTTTGTTGTTCCTCTAGTTCTCTGGTCTATGTTTCATTTGACAGTATGTTTTCCTTCACAGATGCTGCTTAAAGGGTTGTTATATATAATTAATTAAGAACAATTAAAATTTTTTGCCAATTTATTAGAAATGTATTCCATATATTTACTCAAATTTTTCTGTGAGATTTTTAAAAATTACAATAAGTTGGTATCACACACTTGTAAGTAGCTGTTCTATCTTAAGCTCTCTTTGAAATTCAACTCAACACAAGGATATGAGTATGCAGAAATATTCCCTTATTTTCCTACAGATATCCCTGTGGCCTCTCTTTGTTAACCTGTCGTTCAGCTGTCTGCTGATTTTCTATTCTCTAATTTTTTCTATTGCATATGTTTATATTTAGAAAAAATACTGAAACCTCTCCAAAAAAACATATAGGAACAAAAAATACATATGTGCTACATAAGCGGCAAATTAAAGGATAATGCAGACATTTGTAGGCAAAAGTGACATCTGGACAAATTTAGACTTTCTTGAAAACTTAGAAAAACTGAAAGACAGGGAAAAGGTAGAATGTTTTTCCTTTCTTTAAATCATAATGAAAATAAAATTACTGTGTTACAGTACTGTTTGTAAACAGTATTTCTCACCTTTAGTATTATTAACGCATTGGGCCAGATAATTCTCTGTCCTGCGTTTAGCTTCATTTCAGCACCAACTCAGTAAATTTCAGTTGTCACGCCTAGAAATGTCTTTGGGGATTTCTGAATGTCGCTTGAAATGCGAACTTGCTCCTGGTTGATAACCACAGAGTTAAATTATTCAGAACATTAAAAAATGTCTAGATATTAGATTACACATCTAAACATTCTCTTTCATGACATCTTTTCATGATGTTTCAAAATGCAATTCTTCTTAAACAGAAGGAAAAAGTTTTAAAATAAATATATACCTTTTTCCTGGAGGAAAGTAAAGCTTCCAACAAAAATAACTTTAAAAATTGATTTTTGAAAGTTAAGTTTCTAGAATATTGGAATGTAATAATTTATTTCTTAAGAGTTGAATCAAATTCTGAATATTGTTGATCTAGTACTACATGTAACATGGTTAAAACATTCCCTGAAATTATAGTAATTCTTTATTCTGTGAGAAATAATTTTATTTTTCATTGGGCTCAGATAAAAATTGTGTCTTTATAATGAGACAAACTTAAAACAATTAAGTATATTTCTTATTCTCTTGGCAACACTAATGGAAAACTGTCCTCTGATTTGGAATATCGCATCTGGTACCTAACATCATCTTGTAACTACTGTTTCTGTTTGTCAGCAGCCCCAGAACCAACCTCGGCTCTGGCTACATGCTGGAAGGCCTCTCACAACTTGGATTCGAGTCATTCGCAATCACGACTATTGTTTTTACAGGAAAAAGAATGCAGCATCGAGTTAACAAAGGGGAGCGGTGCATGGAGCGAGCCGGGGAGAAAGCAGGCACAAATGCCCCTGGACCGGTTGCAGTCAGATCAAGCAGGACACACTGCATTTAACCCGGTGGTTCGCAACCTTCCTCATGCTGCAGCCCTTTTGTACAGTTCCGCCTGGTGTGGTGACCCCGGCCATAAATTTATTTTCATTGCTACTTCATAACTGTAATTTTGCTACTGTTATAAACCGGGCGACCCCTTGTGAAAGGGTCATTTGACCCACAAAGGGATCACGACCCACAGGTTGAGAACTTTTGAAAGTGCGTGTGACAAGATGTACATGAAACACTGCCAACCTAGAAGGCTGGTTACAAAATCCACGTCCAAAGAAAAGAAGAAAGATAAAAAAGAAAGAGAGAATCAGTGTTTAGGGTATGTACTGCCATTAGAAAAGTATGTATTTAATATGCACTGCATCAGTTGCATGTGAGCAACTTTTATAAGTTAACGGTGGTGGGAACCTTCACAACACAGAAGCTCTCAGATACATGCCAAGTGTCAACTTTGTAAGCCGGCCTTGGAAAGAGTAATAGTGGGCTGCTATATCAATCCTTCTTCATATCCTTCTAAAAAAAAGGTTATGTTTTTCCTCCTCTGGTACACACATTGAATATTATCTTTCAGAAAATTCAGGATATTGTATTAACAATTTATACTGGAAAATACTGATATCATCTTCCAAACACTGAGAGCTCACCTTATTTCTGGTCCCACTCCCTCTGTTCTTTACCTCCTGCAACTACTTCTTACCCAGGCACAACCATTCCTTTCATCCCTGGGATTGTGAGGCTGCTGGCCCACGTGTTGTGCGGCTGCTTGGTTTTCAGTGTCAGTTTGGTTAATTGTGGGAAGAGAAAGTCTAGGTAGAAGTCATAAGTGTTTATCAGATTAGCAAGTTCCTAACGCACATTTCGGTCTGCCTTTTTCTAATATTTTTTTGCCACACTGAACCGAGAATAAGAAAAAAATGACATGAAAACGGCACAACATTTTACTATATAGATAAACTTGACATTTTGAATTCTAATATATTTTATCAAGAGAAATTTTAATATGATAAAATTTAAAGGTGATATTAAATGTAAGGATTATTTATTTTTAAAAATTCAACACATTCGGAAACTTAACTTGATAAATTTGCAACTGACTTCTCTTTTGGGGGGAAAAGTAACTTGTTTTTGCACTCTCTTCAAACCATGCCTTTAGCAACCTAAATTAGATACACACAACATACATTTTTTGGTCATTGTTAGGATTATTTTCAAAGGTTTCCTTAAAAATGGTAGTTTTTGTAGTGGTCACATTATTATACCACCTAAAACGAAAATGTTAATTAGGAATGAAATAATTTTTTCATACGAGGAGACCAGTGTCCATTTAATGTGGTGCCATACACATACGTGCTCCCGGGACTAACAGAGACCCCCACCACAGGCCCATAGGAAGATCTAGGTAGGAGCCCCGGCCTCTGAGGGCCGTCTATGGCTCTAGCACAGTGCAGGAGGAAGGTGTTGGGCGGCTCCCTGCTGGGAGGGCTCATGGTGCCCTGTCCTGACCAGGAGCCCACCCCTTAGCTTGGGAGGCCCTGGAGCAGCAGGCACCTCAGCCAGGTCCTGGGGCCTGTGCTGCATAGGAAGCGAAATTTAAGACATTGAATCAACCGCACTTAATGCCAAAAGTTTGAGGTTTTCATTTGTGTTGTTGCCAAGCATTTTGAATGTAATTATTATTATTTTTTTATTTTATTTTTTTGAATGTAATTATTATTGTTAATATAAACACACAGATTCAAAGCTCTTATAAGTTACTGATATGATATTTCAGCTCCAAACACAGATCTTACAAATAGTGGATAAATAAAATGCACTTAACTAAATGTCTATATAATATTCTGGAAAATATTAAGAGGAAACTTTATTAGGGAAAAAAGATA
Organism: Echinops telfairi; assembly: GCF_000313985.2. Taxonomy (NCBI): domain Eukaryota; kingdom Metazoa; phylum Chordata; class Mammalia; order Afrosoricida; family Tenrecidae; genus Echinops; species Echinops telfairi. The sequence goes on from NW_022105855.1 coordinate 4,321,743, forward strand.
AATAATCAAACTCTCTAATATGCTACTGTTTTATTTGCATCAGGGTTTTATTTATTTATAACACTTGCTTTAGACTCAAAATCTTTAGGCATCAGAGAGCAGGATGAAGAATTACAGCCCACAGATTGTGTCTTTCCCCAAGAAAGCTGAAGTGTCTAATGTGGCCAACAATAAATAAATAAAATCTCAATCAAATGGGCAATACTATTAGAGATGGACCAATCTTTCATGTGTTAAATTATTTTTCTTGTTGCAGCCCTAAATCATAGGATTGCCTCATGTAATAAGCAGGCCTCTCATACAGCAGCATGGCCATTTTGATGATAGTTTCCCTCTTTTAATGATTCGTATTACCTCTTGAGACTGAGTGAATCTCAGAGTTCACAAGCGTAGCTGCCTATATGAACTGTGCAGATTATTGATTCATTTAAGTCTTTCACATTTATTCAGTCATCCCTGCATTTCTGCCTCTGTGCTAATCATCAGTGGTACATACCAAGTGAACCCTGGCAGACTCAGAGGAACATCAGAGAAACCAGAGGGTTAAAGTGTGTAACTAAGATAGGCACCATGTGTTCAGGGAGCACAGAATTGGTAGAATTTAAATTTCTGGAAGTAAATCAATTTTGTTCAGTTTCTAGATTCCTCTTTAAGGAGACAAGTTTAAAAGTCCAGAGTTACCTTATAGAAGACCTTTTAGAACCATTATAATGAGTATACGTGACCAGAAAAATGACATATTAAAATTAAAAAAAATAAAATAAAAAACGATCTTGACAGAAGGGGACACTCTTGACACAGGAACCCAACAAAGCATCTCAGCAGACTCCCGGACCATGAAATACATTGTCCATACAGACTGCACTACGCCGTGGGAGTTAGTGGCAGTGTGACCTACGTATTGGGCTGCTAAGTGCTGTCAGTGAGTAAGTCTGCCACCCCTTTGTGGGAGAAAACTAAGCCTGTCTGCTCCTGTAATCGAGCTCATATATAAAGGAGCCTTCCTGTCATCGTGCTTGTGCCTTGGGCGGCTAATTGCAATGTCAGTGGTTTAAAACCACTAACTGCTCGGTAGGAGAAATATGAGGCTTTTCTATTCCTGTAAAGATGTACAGCCTTGGAAACTCACCGGGGCTTCACTGTGTTCTAGAGGGTGACTATGAATCAGAACCGTCTCAATGGCAGCGAGTTGGCTTTATGAATGTATAAATTCCATCATCTTTTAATGCAATGTCATCATGAACTGTTTAATTGCACCGTGTATATTTATAAGTGATTGCAACAAGTCTCTCTTTCCCTCATTTTCATTCAGCTTTATTGTTGACTCTTTCTAGTTACGCCCTTATTTCAGCCTATTATAGTCTCAAGCTTTTATGTAATTCCTTCTTACACTTACATTCATTACCATGCAAACTTTTTCCTGAAAATATATGATGTTTAATACTACCATATCAAATTTTAACTTCCTGTATTCGAATTGGATCTATATTTGAAATGGCTGGCCACTTCCTATTAAAAATACATTTTTTCACCGTTTCCTTATTTCTTTTATGACTATTTTCATAGTACCTTGTGTATCTTCATACTTAATCTGTTATATGGTCATGAATCCCACTTTGAACTGTTTTAAGTGATATTTGTCTGGCAAGTTAGGCCGAAAGAGACTCAGAAAAATTAAGCTAATAAAACCAACCGAAAAACAGACTCATTGCCATCGATTCAATGCTGATTCATAAGGATGGGGGGTTTCCGAGACTGTCACTGTTTACAGGAGTAGAAAGCCCAGTCTTTCTCCAGCAGAGCTGCTGGTGGTATCAAACTGCTGACAATGAGGATCACAGCCCAATGTGTAATGACTATACCACTGGGGCTCCTGTAATAAAACAGAATCAAAAGTTAGCTGGTCAAGACAACACACCATCTGGAAAATAAAGATACCATCTAGGAAGTTCTCAATGGTGAAGGGCAGAACGCGAAAGGCTAGAGGCTTCTGAAAAACAGAACATATTTTTGTTTGTTCATCTTATCTAGCTTCACAGCCAAAGTGCAGCAAAAACTTAAGACATAAACACAGGACATTGAAAATACTGCATATATTCTTTATAAATGTTTTCATATGTTCTATCAAACAAAAGATAGTTTAATTTTTTTTCCTGAGGCTCTGCAGAACTGTACAAAGGAGTGGTGGCACAAAGGTTGAGCTCTGGACTTACCTAAAGATTGGCTAAAACACAGAGGGACCCAGAAAGACGGGTTCGGCTCTCTGGACCCTGAGGGTCACGGCCAGGAGAATGCGGTGGAAGTTCTTCTGTACGCCCCAGGGGTTGCCGTGGTTGAAGCCAACTCAATAGCAACCGGGAAGCGATACATAAATCTTACACTCAGAAGCACGTGGGAGGGAAATACAACTAATAACTGAGTGTAGGTGTATCGACGTTTGAACAGAAAAGCCATTGTCCATGTGTGCAGCTGACATTTCCTTCATGCCTTCAGATGTACAGTGAGTGCTTGCGTTACTAAAGCTGTGGCGGCCTCTCTGTGGTTTTGAATTCAGCTTGTGACAGGAACAGGGTCAGAGATGCTCTTCCTAACAAATAAGCAGAACGGATGGTATAAATGATGCAGGAACTCTGCAGTAGAGAGCGCTCAATTTCTGAGAAAGTTGAAGACATTTTACAGATAAAAATTCTACAGTGAAGAAAAAATAGAACTTTTCTGGGAAAGAAGGTAAATCAACACTGATAGAGGGAACGAGACAAATTGAAAGCTAATCATGAGCATGCTAGAAAAGAGGAAGAAGAAAAATTAGGCCTTGATATTTATCAGACTAAAAATTTTGGTCATGCACGATTTTTGTGAAGGAGAATATTAAAAATTGGGGATTAGGCTATTACTGGCTTACATAGAAATTCAAGTTCTCTTTATTTAGATGTTATATTAATACTTATGCTTTTATTAACTACCATTAAATGAATCTATAGCCCTACTACTATGAAATTCAGTGTGATAAATGGATTTGAAAGGAGAAGATGGATTTTCATGTTAGCAAACCATTGACTTTACAAAGCAACTTCCAAGATTATGCATATCGTTGCTCAAAGTAGTGATTCATTCTTAAAAGCCCCTTCCTTAATTGTTAAACATATGCAGTAAAATTGTACACACATTGGTAGGTTTTATTATGCACATAAATATGTGATTTTCTGATAAAAACCAAAAAACCAAACTCACTGCCATCAAGTCGAGCCTAATTCACAGAGACACTTCAGGACAGGTTCGATCTGCCCCTGTGAGTTTCCAATAGGCAGCTGTTCAAATATCAGTTATTGATTGCTTTTTGGTTTGCTGTTTGCTGCATTCCTAAACATATGTGGGTCTCTCTCATGGCACACTGGCTAAGCACTGGACTGCCAGCTGAGAAGCTGGAACCCACTGATCAGCGCTGGGAGAGGAACACCTGGTAATCTGCTCTCACCAAAAGCATAGCAGAGAAAATGTCCGGGTGCCATTCTGCTCTGTCACCTGGTGTCACTGTGAGCTAGAGCCAACATGAGGGCTGGAAATACCGCTGAGGCATAAAGTGATGAGCAGGAGTGGAGAGATGGCCTATTCTCATGGAACTTAGAATGATTGGAAAGCATAGTAACCGATCAAATAAATGCATAAATTACTTAATAATTCCAGTATTGAGGATTACATAAATTTAAGTATAAATTTTATTCATGGTGCTAAGAGAAACATAAAAGGAGTAGCTGAAAGAGCTTAAGGATTATGTAAAGATTTCTCTAAGAGGGTGTAGATTCACTTAAGTTTTAAAAGTAGTTCTTATCATTACTAATGGCATTGGTAGTTTTATGGCAGAAATTATGGCCTCCAATGTGGGAGACCCAGATTCTATTCTTGATTAATACACTTAATATGGAGTTAAGACCTGTCAGTGGAGCTTTTCAAGTTGCTATGATACTGAACAGATATTAAGGGAGGTTACAAAAAAGATTGAAAGGAAGAAAAGCTTGGTAATCTAATTCTGAATATCAGCTAATGAAAGCACATGGAATGAAATCTACAATCTACAATTGATTGGGGAGATGATGCAGGACTGGGCAGCATTTCATTCGTTTGTGCATGCAGTCAGCACAGTCAAGGGCAACTGGAGAGTAGCTAAGCAATTACAGCAACTGTATGCCCTTAAGGAGAACAACAAAGCAGTGGAGGGAGAATTCCAGGAAAATACATTAGGATGCACAAATTCTCAATGTTGTGAGAATGCTTTAGTCAATAAAGGGAAAGTGGTATGGCATGAGTCTAAAGATGAAGCAAGAGTAAAGTGGATTGGAGCTAGAAAGACAGACGGGGCCAGGACAGAGCAGAGGTGAGATTAAAATATAAGTAAAATAAATGAAGGACTGGCAACATTTTGAGAATTTATTTCAAGTAGATTAGATAGACAGTAATAGAAAATGGAGCAAGTGAATTATTGGAATTTAAGGTTAAAGCTTGGGATTAAGTTTGCACATAATTCTTGGCTGAGGGAATATGTGTTGAAACATTGATTAGTTAAAAAAAGGACAAAAGTAATGGGATATATATGATTCCTGAGTGTCAGTGTGGAATGGACCCCAATGCGGATGAAGGTAGTCACATGAAGCAGAAAGAAACCATGTCTCCTTTCTTTGAAGTGGATGCAGACCTCCGTAGGCTTGTGTCTTCTTCATAAATAAAGTTTCAGTGTACGATGAGTTCCGGAAAAAGAAGAGGCAGAAATTCAACAACCGTGGGAATTGTGATTAAACTTAATTCCAGATATAGAGAATAGTGACATCCTAAAACTAATAGAATTCCTTGCAGAATTATAACAATTCGAGGTCCAAAGGCATGGAAAATGGTGTTTCTGCTAAACACTAGAATGAACCGAGTCCAAATATTTCACACCTCCCTTTTGGATAACTTTATCTTAACATGGGTTCAAAATTACAAATCATGCTTGTTAGTCTTTTCCGGAACACCTTATTATATGACATGAAAATTACAACAGTGACATGAGTGAAATGACATGAGGGTGATGTCTGACCTTTTTGGCTTCACAGGGGAAGGAAAATCAAACTCCATGCCAGCATGACCAAAGTTATATTTCTATTATTCAGTGCTAAAATTTACTCAAATGCCAATAAGTGCATGAATGAATCAAAAAGTACATTGTCTCCATACAACAGAACACAGTTCAACAATGAACAATAATGGGCTACTGATAAGCAACATCATGAATGGTTCTCAAAACATGTATGCGGAATGAAAGGAGACCCAAACAAAGAGTACACAGTACATGCTGCCTGACTGCATCTGTACCTGAGAATATGTGGATCCATTTTTAAATGCTACAAAACATAAACTGAGGTGACAGAAATCAAATTAAGGGTGCAGCAGGAAGCTCCTACAAAAGTAAGAAAAGCACAATTGAGAGGTGATTTCAGTAATATGTTCAAAGTCCTTATTGTGCTGCTTATTTCAAAGGTGTGTACGTATGTCAACATTTGTCTTGGGAGAATTACAGCTGGAATACTCTTTAGAAGTGAGGATGGTGAGACTTCAGCTCACGTATTTTGGACATGTTATCAAGAGACTGATGCCTGGAACAAGATCGATGTATTTGTTAAAATAACGAATCAGTAAAAGAGGAAGATCCTTGACAAGATGGATTGACACAGTGACGACATCAATGGGCGTAAACATAACAATTTCAATATAAATAGCTCAAAAATACATATAAATGACATATAGACATGCTAAATCAGTAGTCTTGAAGAAAATGCAAGCTAAAACCAACACAATATATCCCTAAATGGCTACAGTTCTAAAAGAGCCTCATTGTTGGTGAGGCTGTGGTGAAACATATGTTCTCTTATACTTCTGGTGCGAACGACAAAGGCACAACCGCCTTGTCAACATGGGTCAGTACTGAAAGAAAATTAAAACATCTACTTAATAAATGCTGCACTACTTTACTCTTTAGGACTTGCCCCAGAGAAAAAGGAGTATATATCCAGATTATAAATTGTAAATGATCCACAGATAAAAGGGCAAACATTAATAAAAGTGAATAAAATTTTACAAATAAAAGAAAGATTGGTCACAGACATAAAGCCCTCCAGATTCCTTTCCCATCAGTGCTGAACTGTGGTCTGAGCGGTTGTACGAGGAGGAAAAGCATAACTGGTACTGACGGGATATCGTAAGACAGAATTTTGCAAAACCAATGACTCCTTCAACACAAATAATTTTTTTTTCAGGCAGACATGGACTTTACCAGATAGAATAAAAAAAGAAAATCTACATCTGTGGAAAGAGACAATGGAGATGCTCAATATCATCAGCCAAAATGAGGCCATAAACTGATTATGAAACATACTATCAGTTGAAGTTGGTGAAAATTAGGGCAAATCCATGAAAGCCAAGATAGGACCTTGAGTCTATCCCACCTGAAGTTCCAGAATAGCTCAAAAATAGACTTGCATCTTTGAACACTAATACTGAAAACCTGATGAACTCTGGAGTGACATCAAGAACAGCATAAACGAAGAAAGGAAAAGATCATTAAAAAGACAGGAAAAAAGAAAAGATTACAGTGATGTCTGAAAAGACGCTAAAGCTAGCTCTTGGTCACAGAGGAGCAGAGGCAAATAGAAGCAGTGAAGAGCTGAACAGACGTTCTCACGAGGTAGCTCAGGAACAAAAAGTTTGGTAATGAAAAGTACAAAGATCTGAAGTTAGACAACCAAAACAGGAAAAATATGGTCATGATTTCTGAAGCTGAAAGAACTAAAGCAAAATGCAAATCTTGAGTTGCAAGACTAGAAGATTTTTGTGGACAAATATTGAAATATGAAGGAAGCATCCAATTAAGATGGAAGAAGTACAAAGAGCCACTAGATCAGAAAGAACTAATAAGCAGTCCATCGTTCCAAGAGGTAGGATGTGATGAAGAATCAGTGGTACTGAAAGAAGAAGCACCAGTTTAACGGAAGGCATTAGTGAAAAACAAAGCCAGAGGAATGGACAGACTGCCAATTGAGTTACTTCAAAAGTTGACGAGGCACCGGAAGCACTCACTAGTCAATACCAAGACATTTTAAAGATAATCTATCTGAGCAATCATCTGGAGGAGATCCTTAATTGCAATCAATCCAAAGAAGGGAGACAGAGGGGGGCTGTCTACTCCCATAAAGAGTTACTGTCTTGGAAACCCACAGGGGCAGTTCTGCATAACTGATAACTAATCAAAACAGAGTAAAAAGTCAAACAAGTTATGATCAAATTATTTCCATTAAAAATGACTCCATAATTTGTAATGATACAATTGAATGCTTTTGCATAGTCCATAAAATGCAGGTAAACACCTTTCCAATATGTTTTACTTTCAGCCAGCACTCATACGACATAAACAGTGACATCACCCATTCCCCTTCCTCTGTTGACTATGCATTGGATGTCTAGCAGTTTTTAATTGTTCAGTAATCCTTTGAAAAAGTTTAGTTTTGTGTGATATTAATGATATGCTTGATATTTTCTGCATTCTTTTGGACCATCTTTCTTTCGAATGGGCAATGGATGGATCCCTTCTATAGAGTTAGCCAAATACCTGCCTTTCCAATTTCTGGGTGAATACTTAGAGTGCATTATCAGTTTTTAAAACATTTTAATCGATATCTCCTCAATTTCGGAAGCTATGGCTTTTAGTAGTGCTTTCATTGGAGTTTATAATGTTTCCTTCATTACAATCAGGTCCTGATAATATGATTCTTATTCTTTTAGGTGTTGTTGGGTTGTATCTGATTCACTGTGACCCTTTGTGCACCAGAACAGTGTCCGGTCTTGTCATGTCATTCCATCACATTGAGAGTCTTCCACGTTTACAATGACCCTAACTTTACCAGGCTTACTGGTAAAGCTTGACTCTCCGGAAAATAAGTCCAAAGACCACGAGACAAAGTCTCACTAGCCTCACTTCTGAAGAGCATTCTGACTGTACTTCTTTGAGGAATAATCTGTTTGTTCTTTTGTGCTTTCAATGTTCTTCAGCTCCATGGCTCAAATGTATCCATTCTTCTGCAGTCTCCCTTACTCATTATACGACTTACACATGCGTGGGACATTACTATAAATACCATGGCGTGGGTCAGGCATCCTCATTCTTCAAAGCGACAGTCTTTGTGTTCAGCACTTTAAAGATAGGTTCTGCTGGGGCTGTGCTACATGTAATATGTTATTTGATCTCTTGACTGTTGCTTCCATGAGCCTTGATTGTGGATCCAAGCAAAGTGAAAATGTTACCAATTTCCATCTTTTCTCTACTTCTCAGGATATTTTCTATTAGTCTAGTTGTCAGGAATTTGGTTTACTTCACTGAGCAGCAATCCATATTGAAGGCTGCAGTGGTTTTTGTTTTGTATTGTTTTTTTCTTGCTGATTTTCATCATCAAGTGCTTCAAGTCCTCTTCCCCTTTGCTTTCAGCAAGCAAGGTTATGCCACTTGCATCCATGCTGTTAATCATCCTTCCTCCAGTCCTAATACCGAGTTCTTCTTCATATAATCCAGCATCTCATAGTATTTGCTCAGCATACATATTGAAAAAGGGAAAGCGTATGCGCACATTTCCTGACTTTAAACACTGCATAATTCATTTCTATACAAACCGCAGCCTCTTGGTTCATGTATATATATGTGTGAACAAAATGAAGCGTTCTGGAATATGTAATTTTTTCAATGTTATCCACAATTTGTTATAATCCACATATTTGTATGCCTTTGCATTGTCAATAAAACAAGAGCAAATATCTTCTGGTCTTCTCTGTTTCATCCAGGTCTATTTGATGTCATTAATCACTCATGCCACATTCTCTTCAGAACTGGGCTTGAGTTCAGTAGTTCTCTGCTGATGTACTGCTACATTCATCTTTAAATTATGTTGTAAATTTGGGTACAAGTGTGATGCTGTAGGATTCCACTAATGATCCGTTCTATATTTTTTCCTATAAATATTCAGCCTATTCTCTAAGAAATGGAAATAATTTGGAATTAGTCATTTCCCCATTAAATCTCGCATTAACATAATTATCTGAATGATTCTTTAAGAATGTAAAAATAACTGATAGTCATCTATTTCTTTAGTTTTTAAATTATTGATCTTTTTCATAAGTAAGTTGTCTTTTTCTTCATTTTTATAAAATTTGCATGTTTGTCTCTGAAAACATAGGCTTTTTTACAGGGAAAAATTAAAAACAAAAACTACATATAAAAATTAAGATTTATTTGGGGGAAGATTTATGGCTTTTAGAGTTTGAGATTTAATTTTAGACTCTATCTATATATCCTTGGACTCATGTTAAGATTGTCAATGTCAAAGCATATTTTATTGATGGATAAATTAGCACAAGGATCACTGAATAAGAAAACATATATACTGTTTATGTGAAAGTAAGTCGATCAAAAGAATAAAGCTTAATAAACTACTTTTAAGATACAGCCACTCCATAAAAAGTCATATGCTAGAGAGATATGTATGCTTCAATATTTTCTAGTATTTCTATAATAACTCATGGTGGTAAGATTATAAATAAATAAATTGTACTCTGAACTGTTACTATCTATATAAATCCTATATTCTTTAACCAAAAAAAATTACACAGTAGTTTCTCATTAAAATTTAAAATGAATAAAGGTGGGTATCATATTTATTCCTATTCATGGATATTTTTAATATATTACCTAATACTTCAGTATCAGCATTTTTTCTTGGTGTGTAAAAATATCAAACATATTTCTCTTTATTCCATTAACAACGAACATGGTATACTTATGAATTAAGAAGGAGGTTAATTCATGCAACAAATGCCTTCTTTCTGACTTCAAATTATGCTTCATTTTGGCAATATTTTTTTCATGTTCATATTTTTGGGAACTAGTTCTGAATAGTTAAAGGTCAGGCATAAAAATAATGAGGTTGGTGCAGAGAAAGAGATGATTTTTAGTTTCTACAAACTTATTTTGGAAGGACATTCTACAAAGTATCTCTATCCTAGAATATTGGACTCTATTAATTCTATATCGATAACAATGATAAATAATTTCTGTAGTCTTTCCAAAGAAAGACAGAATTAAATTGATTATGGAATAATTAATGTAGCATTTATTGGATTATAAATTATAATTGGGTTAAATATTAGAACAAGTTAGAATTAATTCATGTACAATTTTATATCCACTTAAATGACACTTATGCTGCCACTTGATTTTATAAGTGATGTAATACTTTTTCTTTTGTAATACTTGCTTTAAGAGAATGGGCCAGTATTCCTACAGTTTTCTGATTGGGTTATATAATTTTCTTTAAAAATATAAAATATTTGAAACTACAATTTTCCTATTACTTGATTTGAGTTTACATAGGCTATACATAATTGCTGTTTTAATTTGTATTTCTTATTTTGACAAAATAACTAATTTAGTCTGAGTCAATTTACAGCTATAGCTGTGAGAAACACCCATTTGTTAATAAACATTAAGAATTAGCCCACCACACACGATAGACATGTCAAACACCTGATGGGAAGCAGAAACCATGCTCACCACTTCTTCTTCTTCTAGTTTAACAGGTGTGGAGATTCTTTCCTTGAAGTTCCCCACTCTCTTCAAATGTGCTCCGTTCACGTGGAAAATAATAACACTTCTCTCTGCCACATGACCATTTGGGTTTACATGTACAAATTTTGTGTCCTTAGAACGAATTTGGAGACATCACTCAGTGTTTGTCCCGAGGGAAATGCGTTTTGCCTGATAAATTGAGGAATCCCTTTTCGTTCATCCTAAAAATATTATCTTTATCAGACTTCTGGGATTCATTTTTACTCTCTGGAAAAATCTTGGATCTTATAAGAGAGTCAGATGTACTTCTAGCCCTCCCCGTCTATGTACACTACCATTAAACAGCTATGTAAATAACTTATAACAAGACTGGTAATTCCCTTCACAACCTCTGTTGGGAGGACATCACAATGGGTGTCAGTTATTCTGCAGTCTTTAGATGGAATAGCACTGATAGCTACCATGTACATCTCAGTTTAGTATCTCAGCAACATTCATATTTAAGTGACAAAATGAACCTTAAGGAATATGATCAGTGGGTCCTAGATTTCTTTTGTATAAAAAGTACTCCTTTGAAATTTATTTACTTAAATACAGTATCACACTCACAGATAATTTTAATCTACAATTTTTATTTCATTAATTTGGTTTAAAGTGAATCAAAATACAAACTAGATGATAAAATTAATTTATAAAAATATTTGAGCAGCACATGATGTGGTGAATAGCATTAGAGAAGAAATTCTTTGGTTTCGGTCTTGACGTCATATGTACTAAAATATGTTCTAAAAAGATTTCATAACAGTGTATGACAAAAAAGCCTGATTTGTGCAACTTCTTTTTGTTTCTGTGAATGAAGAGGGACATGAAAGGACAGCAATTTGGCAACATAGGGGAGGTGAAGAAAAAAATGAGGGAGGTGTGGTCAGCCATCCAAACAGATGAGTTTGAAGAATGTTTCCAAAAATAGAATCACAGATTTTAAAAATGTATTCAGTGTAATGGAGGGGTCTTTGAAGATGATAAGGTTGTTTTGTTAAAAAAAAATTAAATACATACCTTTGAAAAAAATTCAGGATTTTATTTTGAGAACTAAGACGTGCCTGACTCCAGCGATGATATTTTCCATTGCCTTATATACCTGTGAAAGTTGGACACTGAGGGGAAAAAAATGAGGAACTGATGCCAGGGGCTTAGGTGGAGAGCAAATGTTTTGAGAATGATGAAGGTAATGAATGTACAAATGTGCTTTACACAATTGATGTATGTATGGATTGTGATAAGAGTTGTATGAGCCCCTAATAAAATGATTTTTAAAAAGTTGGACACTGAATAAGGAAGACAGATGCAGAATCGATGCCCTTGAATTGTGGTGCTGTGTAATATAAGATATAATAATAATTTATAAATTATCAAGGGTGCATGGGGGAGGGGGCAGGAGGAAGGGAGGAGGAGGGGGAAAAAAGGAAAATGAGCTGATTCCAGGAACCCAAGAGGAAAGCGAATTTTGAGAATGATGAGGACAACAAATGTATAGATGTGCTTTACACAATTGATCTATGTATTGTGATGAATTGTATGAGCCCCAATAAATTGATTAAAAAAAAAAGAATTGTACGAGCCCTCAATAAAATAATTAAAGAAACGAGAATAACGAGGGTAAGAAATGTGCAAATGTGCTTTATACAATTGATGTATGTATGGATTGAGATGAGTTGTATGAACCCCCAATAAAATGAATTAAAAAAAAAAAGCACCACGATTGCCAAAACGACAAAGAAGGCTGTGTTGTGAGAAGTAAGACCAGAGTGCTCTTTAGAGACAAGGAGGGTGAAACTTCGTCTTACATGCTTTGGACACGTTGTCAGGAAAGCCTAGTCCCTGGGGGGCAACAAAACAGAAGAAGCCCCTCAACTCTATGGAGCGACATGGTGACCGCAAGTTTAGGCACAGGAACCGTCAGGGGGATGGCACACACCGGCACACACAGTGTTTCTGCTGTGCATATGGGTTGTCGTTATAGGTTGGAACTGACTAGGGGCATCTAACAACAAAGACAAGAGTTTTATAGTTTTTTATCATACATTTAGCACTTTGATCCATGTTGAGTTAATTTTATCATATAGTTCTTTGCTGAGTCTGTTGAACTCTTACCTACTTTGTTGAGTGCTTTTTATCATGAAGAATTTTTTGTATCAAATACCTTTTTTATGGTTTTCAAGATGATCATTTACATCTTAGCTATTCTACCAATATGGTGAATTACTTTAATTGATTTTCAGATGGTAAATTCACCTCACATCATTGTTTTTACCTATTTTTCCTTTACAATGTTCTTCTTCACTGCAATGAGTCGATGCTGACTCATAGTGACCCTAGAAGACAAGGTTAAACTGCCCGCCTTGAGTTTCTGAGACTATAACTCTATACACGAGTAGAAAGTCCCATATTTCTTTCAAGAAGTGGCTGGTGGTTTCAAACTGTTGATCTTGCTATAAAATCTCATATTTGGGGGCATACCAGATTATTTAAGATTAATAAAATCAATCACTTTCTACTTCATCTCCTTGTAAAAATGATTCCAGCCATGTAGAATGTTAGAATGTAGCCTCTACATTTCCCCCAAATCTTTTCCACACATATTCCATAAGCAAAAAAGAAAATGAAAACATGTGTATCACTAATTATGAGAAGCTTGAAGAATTTTAAACCTATTCTAGTCTTATCCCTTCTGTAGTCCAAGAACATTACATGATTGTATTGTTTGCCAATCTATAGTACTGCAGTGGCATACACTCTCCACAACAATGATTCAATTGTTGAGGAAACAAGCTTTGCATTTTCCTTCATTTTGTCATAGAAGTCTTCTAAGAAACCATGTTATTAATTCATTAATATATTCTCAATAAATAAGATGTATGTGTGGAAATAATATACAGAGAAGAGATAACCAAAAGCCATAGCAATAAATACAATCTCTAACAGAGAATATGAATACATATATATTGAAATTGTACCTTTTACCTAGTCCCATATTTTGTTAGCTCAAATTGTTGAATAACATTTTCCAGGATCAACTGACAGACTACAAAAGACTCTACCGGACAACTTAACACAAGAAGACAAATACTCGTAGAATGCAGATTAACACCGAAAAACCATTCAACACATAGAAAGCCTGATTAACAGTCTGACCTGGTGGAACAAACTCCAAATGCACTATCCCCCTCACATCAAAACAACAAACAAATGAGCATCGTCTTGATCATTGATTACACTTGAGCTTTTGGGGGACTGGTTGGCTTGATTTATGTTTACTTTCAGGGTTGTAAGACTAGCACCAAGTCTCATCATTAGTAATGACCTTGGGGAAAAAGAGTTTGGATCACTTTGGAGCTGTTCTTTCAAAGCATGGCATGTTCCCACTGGATGCTCATTTTCCTGGTCAGTCAGAACCCAAGGCACAAATTTCCCAGCGACCCTTCTTATTCCCCAATCTTCCATTAAAACTCACTGTATTGAGCCCCAAGACAGCCCAGAAAATTTCACCATCTCTTCAATGGTCCGTTATTGGTCTTTGGCATAAGTGCACGGATTTTGTTGAAATATTTGTCTGTTTGGGAAGTTGACAGATACCCAGAATGAGGTTTACAATCGATGGACATTTCACCTTTTTTGAAAGGAGAAAACTACTTGGGCGCTTGAGTTTTTCCCATCATGCTGTGCTTGTAAGCTGTGTTCAACATCACAACAGTTTCTGTGCTATTTTTCCTAAGCAGGAAACCCAAATTCACAGCCACATGCTGTTCTCTTAGATTGGCCATCACAAAAAGGGTTAGAGGGAAACTGCTTTTATGAAAAAATTCATTGTGACCAGAGGGAAATTTCCCAGGTGACGCCAATGGTGCACTAACACAAGAGTGAGTTACTCTATGCTCACCTAGTGGGAAAAATGTGTACTACAAGACCTTTGCCCTGTGGAATGTTTTTCTTCATTTTGGGGGTACCCCTACTATCCCAATTCACTTTGTGGTACCAGCATTATAGGATGTTAAAACTAGATAAACATTTGAAACAGAGGCCATAGGCATGAAACATAGACACAAAACAAATGCAAAAGTCTCAACAATAAATCAAAACTTTAAAAATGAGCATTTTATTAGAAATAATACATTATGATGGACTGAGATCTATTTTGCAAATGAAGTGTGTTAAACTATATAAAGCAATCAAAATAAATTATTAAAAAGTATCGTTAATATCACCTGCAAGTAAAATTTTCCTGAAGCTCATTCAACAACATCATAGCAACAGTACATTGAGAGGGAGCTGCCAGAATTTCAAACCAGATTTAAAAGAGGACATGGAACAAGGGGCATCTTTGCTAACAAGATCAGATTGATCTTAGCTCAAATCATTCAATACTAGAAAAATATTTACTTTTGTTTTATTGATTATACAAAAGCATTTGCTGTGTGCAGAATGGGAACTACAGAGCACTTTATGTGCTCATGTATAACTGTACATGAATCAAGAGTAACAGAACCAGGGAAGATTGCATGGTTTAAAATTGGGAAAGCTGTGTGTCAAGGTTGTATCTCATTGCCATACTTGTTCAATTTGCATGCTGAGAAAATAATCCAAGAAGCTGGGCAATATGAAGAAGAAAGTGGTCTTGTGATTTGAAGAAGGCTTATTAATAGCCTGAGATAAGTGGTTGTCAACCTAACTTGTTGAAAGGTAGGAGGACTTGAAGCATTTGCTGATGAAGATCAAGGATTGCAGCATTAAATATGGATTGCAACTTAATAAAACAAAAACCTAAATCGTCAAAACTGGAACAATAGTTTACATCATGATAAAATGAGAATACTGTAGATTGAACCTGTCAAGGATTTTATCTTGCTTGGATTTACAATCAATGCTTACAGAAGCAGGAGTCAAGATGATAAACAATGCATTGCATTGGATAACATTGTTGCACAAGATCTATTTAAAGCAGCAGTTCTCAATCTGTGGATTGGAACCCCTTTGGGGATCGAATGACCTTTTCACAGGGATTCCCAGATTCATAATAGTAGCAAAATTACAGTTATGAAGTAGCAAAGAAAATAATTTTATAGTTGGGGGGGGGTGAGATAGTTTATTGTGCCAGCCTGGCTAATAAACACAAGTGGGATTAACTGAAGGGCAGAGAGAT
>NW_022105855.1:4341069-4372881 GCF_000313985.2 Echinops telfairi
CATTAGAACTGCCATTGCCTAGGAAAATAGTAAACTAAAAGCAATACTGTATTCCTGGAGGGATTGCAGAGATCAGTGCCACCATCAAAACTTGAAAGATGCAGGGGTGGTAATTCCTACCACATCCCCACTTAACTCGCCTATTTGGCCTGTTAAAAAAAGACAGATGGATCCTGGAGAATGACAGTGGATTATTGTAAACTTAACCAGGTGGTGACTCCAATTGCACCTGCCTTGTGATTGGCTGCTGTGCTTACATAGCCTAGCTCTCTCTATAAATAGAGGAAAATCTGGCAGCAGACAAGACTTGAAGGACTGCTAGTCTCTTACAACTTTCTCTCACGGGAGTGAGTTGCATTGAGCCATTTGTAGTGCTTTATAATCTAACTGTTTATTTCTTGTTTTATATATATATCTGTATATGATTTAACAGTTCATTTCTTGTTATATATCTAATTATCCTTATAAATAAATATATTAAATTATCAGCAATTTGGTTTTATCTCTTTTGAGAACCCTGTCTAACACAGGGGGTCACCACAACATGAAGAGCTATATTAAAGGGTCGCTGCAGTAGAAAGGTTGAGAACCACTGCTTTAAAGTGTTGAAGAGTGAAGATATTACTTTGAGCAATGCAAAGCCACAAAACCCCTGAGGAACCCACAAAATAGACTTCAGGCTAGGAGGGCCAATTCCTGGAATTCCCCCAGGACCAGTAGGGAGACAGTCATAAAGGTGAATAGGCATACCATGGCATTATGTATGCTTTTTTTCCCTAGTTATTATTATCTTTTTATTCAATCTTTTGTTTTCTTTTTGTTTTGTCTCCATTATTGTTAAGTTTGCCTACATATATAAGGTAGGCATGGGGAGCAAGCTCGTGGAGAAAGCAACTGGACTGGTGGTTCTAGGGGGACTTGGGGAGAGGAGGGGATGCAGGAAGGTTGCGTGAGCAAAAACAATGCCATAGATAGGGGAACAACTAGGGAATTAAATGCAACAAAGAGGAGGTCATAGAGATCCTGGGGGTGTTGGAGCAACAACAGTCTAGCTGAGAGGAATTACTAAGAGGCAGAAGAAGGGAGAGAGTGATGGTGGAGCAGGAGAAAAGTAAAAGGAAACAGGGGAAAGATCTAGGAAGCATAGCTATGGATAGAGTTATAAACATTGGTGTGACATATGTAAATACATCATTAATTCATAGAAATAGAGGTATTGGTCTATGTACATATATTTATATGGCAATACACTGAGGTAGTGGATAGACTTTGGGCCTCTGCTCAAGATCTCCCTCGATGCAAGAACAATTTGCTCTAACAACCTTGCATTCTGTGATGTTCACCCTCCCAGCATGACCACTGAAGACAAAAGGTGTCTGAAAAAGTTGGCTGAAGCTTAGGAACAATTGTGTGGATAGTGAAGTATTGGGAAGTGTTCCTGTTGTGTATAAGGTAATGACAAGTCAAAACTGACTGTATGGCACCTAGCAGCAGTTCAAAATTTGTTATTCTGCACAGTCGAATGCCTTTGTGTAGACAATTGAAGTATAAACATCTTTCAAGCATTCTCTGCTCTAAACCAAGATGAATCTGACATAATCAATCAAATTCTTCATGTCAATTCTCCTTCTGAATCTGGATAGAATTCCTGGCAACTGCCCCTTGATGTATTGCTACAAGGAATTTTTGAATTGTCTTCCACAAAATTTTCCTTGCATGTGATATTAATGATATTTTTAATGATTTTAGCATTCTATTGGGTCAACTTTTTTGGAATGGGCTCAAATATGACTTTCTTCCAGTTAGTTTACCAGGTAGCTTACTTCCAAATTACTTGGCATAGGCTAGTTAATGCTTCTAACACTCCATTCATTTCTTGAAACAGTTCAATTGGTACTACATTATTTCTCTTAACGATATCTTTGTCTTAATTTGGCTAGACCAGATCATGTACACGAGTACAGATAAGAGCTGGAAACACAGGGAATCCAGGACACATAACCCTCTCAGGTTCAATAATGAGAGTAGAAATACCAGGAGGGTAAGGAGAAGGTGGAGGGAGAATGGGGGAACCTATCATAATTATGTGCATATAACCCCCTCTCAGGGGGATGGACAACAGATCAGTGGGTGAAGGGATATATCGATCAGTGTAAAACATGAAAAAAAAGATAATTTATAAATTATCAAGGGTTCATGAGGGAGGGAGGGAGTGTTTTGGGGAGGAGGGGGTGGAGGGAGGGAAAAATGAGGAGCTTATACCAAGGGCTTAAGCAGAAAGAAAATGTTTTGAAAATGATGATGGCAACAAATGTACAAATGTTTCTTGACACAAAGGATGTTTGTATGGATGATGATAAGAGCTGTATGAGCTACAATAAAATGAGTAAAAACAACACAAAACAAAAAAAACCCAATATCTTTGCCTTAATCTCATTAGGTTTCCTAAAAAAGACAAAACGGTGGCTTTTTAAGGAAGCTACTGGGTTAGTTTCATTGAAGTTAAAAAGGGCAGCTCCAAAGGTTATGGTAACAATTTTAAGGATTGCAAATGATAATCTTGATAGATTTTCAGAAAGGACAAGCAATTATCATGGGGAGTTATTAAATAACAGATCCTAGAAATTTGAAACTGCATCGGTTAAAAAAAGTCAGGACATCTGAGCTGAGAGTCTTTTTTTTTTTTTTTTACTCCCATCAAAACACCACACCTGCGTGTGACCCTTCCTGTTTACTTTATTCTCAAAACCTGTGACCCCCCACAAAAAAATTCATAGGAATACAATTTGGTTCCTAGAGTGTAGCAAAACTGTCATTTTTATGTGGTACAAATCTAAGAGCGCAGGATGCTCTGATGAAACATTCAGTCGCTGTCAATCATGACTGCTTATTGAAGAGAAGAGCTCAAATGGTTTCTGAGGCTGCGTGTCCTTACGGAAGTAGACCTTCTTCTGCTTGTAATTTCAAACCTCTGGCCTTTAGGGTAACAGCTCAGTGCTTAACCCACTGTGCCACCAGGACAAGAGACATGGAAATACTACCCTCAGAAGTGTATGGGTGCAGACGGAAGATGTTTAAGCAAATAACACCCTCCTATTTGTATATAGAGAACTATATTTCTACATATCACACACCATGTGGAAATGAACAAGAGGTGAGCATAGAATGTAATCTCAAAACCTCTACATGAATATGTAAGATAAAAAATATTTCCTTAGTAGGTTACAAAAAGATCTCATAACCAAGCCAAAACACATCATGAAAGAAAATTTGCTTAATTGTACTTAATCTAATTAAAAAATCCCTGTAATCTAATGATAGTTCAGAGTAACCAATGGAAATAATACAAGTAAAAGGCCATCTAATCCAAGTACTAGTACTTAGACTTTAATAAAAATTATCATGGAAAATCACAAGCCCATAACCATGGGAAAATGATTTGAACACATTATTCAATATAGATATATAGAAGGTGATAACAAACAAAAACAACAACAAAACTACATGATATTTTCAACATAATTTATTCATTCAAGAAAAAGCAATTAGTACGAAGTTTATTTACATCACAGTCTTGTTATGAGATGCGTGTTTTAAAATTGGCATCATTAAATGTCTGAAGGTTGAAAATCAATGGAAATCTCATTTATTGCTGGGGAGAATGCAAAATAGCACAGGGAATTTGGAAAATTCCCAGGTGTGCTCCAGGTGCATACCTGATTAGAGTTACTACTCTCGTTCCTTTCAAACATCCTTTCCTTCTCCTAAAAGGTAAGGAGTCAAACAACAATACATATGCAAGGCATGCAAAGTAATGGATTTGATGACTAATGGCATTCATTTCCAGTTAAAATGTACAGAATATGACAGACATCTGTAAAACAGGTACTAACTATGTGAGTTGCAAAACCAGAGAAAGCACCTGGCGCAGCTGCACTGTCTTATTTCACTATTTTGATCATCCTTGCTCTTATTTAACATTTTATATGGAAGAGGGTATGAAGTGATAAGTCTGCTGCATCTCAAATTTTATTTAGCCTCACCTCCATCAGAGGTTACAACAGATACAGCCATAAAATAAAATAAAAATGAAGGAAGGTCATCTCAAGTGAGATATGGAAATGTTAGAACTGCCAAGAGGTTGGGTGGGTTATCATGAAAAACCAGTTGACATTTTCTTGTTTGTTTTGTGTGTTATTGTTTTTCACATTGCTAGCGTGGAAAACAAGCAGCTGACTTCTTACAAATGTGTTTGCTGCCGTTTGAACAGTCAGAAGGAGCCATCTTTGTTGCTTTTATGTATCCACAGTTGCCATTGTTTGAATATTTCCAATCACTGGTAGAAAATCTAAAATAATAAATAAATGTTACTGTATTTATTTACGCAGACTTAATAAAATACATTTTCTAAAATCAACTGTATATTTCTCTTTCTTTATCAAGGTTTTTATTTTGTGCCAACACCTTTACCTATGGAGGATCTTGTGAGAATTTAGACTTAAAATTGAAAGTGATAAGCTTCCCTCCTTTGAAGAAAGTGGAATTGAAATGAGAAACGCATGTAGAAAGTGATATTACGTTTTGGAGATTGAAATCAGTAACTTGAAACAAAGGCTCTATCAAGGTTTGAATGAACAACTGACTGGCTCTGAAAATCTTCACTTAATTCAAAATAAGATATTAAAAAGGAAAAACAACAACCCCCAAACAGTCCATATGTGGACCAGAAGGTCTGGAAGAGGGGAGCTCTTGTCCATTGTCAATAGATGTATCTCCATATTTGTGCTGAAAATGTTATATGTGTATATATGTGTGTGCTTATAAAGCTGTATACAAAACTAGGCATGCATATATATATATATATATATTTTGAACTGTCACACCTCTGCCTTTATTGTGAGCACAGGGGTGACTCTTTTCAGAAAGAGTAAAAAAAGACCCAAAGTGTAATTTACAAAAGGAGAGATCCAGTGAAGCCGCTGGTTGGTGCCCCGAGGGGGTGGGGGTTGTCATACATAGATGCCGACCCAGAGCAGCAGGAAGAGGACCCCAAAGCCTATAAAGAGCGAGGCCACCAGGGAGATGAGGAGCTCTTTGTAGATGTCCCGAGTGTACTTGGTGGAGGTCACCTCGTAAACGAAGAACCAGGCGGTGAAGAACATGCCAATGGCCAGGAGCACCACGGTCAGATGGGGAAAGACAGCTGGGTTCACCGGGCTGGTATACCTGCTCATGGCCTCGAGCTCCATTTTGCCAGGCACCGGGTTCGCCGCCACTTCACTACCGGAAGAACCAGCATGCATATATTTATGCACTTTGAAAAGTATAAACTAGAATCTGTGATTAAGAACTAATTAAAAGAGAAGAAAAACACAAACCAATTATCACTAAATTACTTAAATTAACAGTACTCTATAATTTGTAGTGGTACACACAATTGCATGCTTTTGCACAGTCTATAAGTTGCAGGCAAACATATTTGGAGACTTTTCTATTTTCAGTCAATATTTATATAACATTAATGATGATATCCCTCATTCCACTTCTTCTGTTGTTTCTGGATTTAATTTCTGGTGGTTTTCTGTCAATACACTGTTGTAACCATTGTCAACGGTCTTTTGCACAATTTTAGTTTCATGTGATATTAATATTTTTGACTTTCCTCTCTTCCTTCACACCACCTTTCTTTGTTGTTGTTGGTGGTGGTGCCATCGAGGTGGTCCAGACCTTAGCAACCTTCTGCAGAGCAGATGGAAACACTGCCGGATGCGGGCCGGCCTCACAGCTGTGTCTACGCGAGAGCTCATTGTTGCAGCCCTGATGTCTCTTCCTCTCCTTGAGGCACTTCCTCTCTCGAGCTGTCTCTCCACTTTACCAAACACAATGTCCCCTTCAAGGGACTGGTCTCACCTGACATGTCCAAAGTATGGAAGACCAAGTCTTGCCATCCTTGACTCGAAGGAGCGCTTTGGCTATAGTTCTTCCACAAACAGATCAGGTTGTCTGTCCATTAGTCCTACTGTGGTGGCTATGTGTTGCGGTGACTCTAGAGGCTATGTCATTGGTATTTCAGGTCACCCAAAATTAACAGGTGAGCAGAGCTTCCAGACTCAGGCTAGATAATGGAGAAGGACTAGGCTCCACGCTTCAGAAGGAGGCGCTGAACACGTGCAGGAAGAGTTCTAAGCTGCACTGACAGCAAGGTGAGAACCAAGGCTCTAGTTTTTTAAAATATTTCAGAAACTGATGCTACATTGTGAACACTCATCTATCTATGATAAGAAATTAGAAACCAAGTTATATGGCTAACCCCCAAAAGAGATCTCATTCCACAGAAAGGTGTTTGGAAAATGTAGGATCCCTTCGGATTCCTTCTGGATCTCTTCCTTTGGGCTTTCTAATTTCTTGTCATAGCTAGGCAAGTGTTTACCATGAATTCTCAGTTTCTGAAGCATTTCAGCACTGAAGCTTGGTTTTCACCAGTGGTCTTCAATGTGACTTGGAATTCTTCTTTCACGACAGTTAGGTCCTGATCATCGGCTTATTGTAGTGTCTGTTAGGTTCTCGGGGTTGCTTCCCATCCATTGTGACCCTATGTGCCCCAGAACACTACCTGGTCCTCAGAAAGCCTCACATAAGCAGCCTTGGAGTGCCCTCACAAGGCCAGCACTTGCAAGCCACGAGCTACTCCAACGGAGAAAGGTGAGGATTTCGAATCCCATAAAAAGTTACCGTCTTGAAAACCCTCAGGGACAGTTCTATGCTATCTTATAGTGTTACAAAGATTGGAATCTACTTGAGAGCAGAGCTTTGGGTTTGGTATTTGGTTTACACTTTGCCAAGCCTGATGTCCCTTTTTCAGGCACGTGTCTCCATAAACTTCAAGACTGATGGTTTTCAAGGAGATCTCCAGTCCTTCCTTGTGAGGCACTTCCGGCTCAGTGAAAAATGGCCATCTTTCTGTTAGTAGTTGAGTGCTAAGTTTTAGAACTCAATAGCTTCTATCCAGGAGGCTTACATATTGGGAGAGGCTGATGAGTTATCTCCCCCAATCCAAGAGCTGCTGGACGCTTTATGAGACAATCCAATCCAAAAGAAATAAGATATTTGCCTTTGAATAAATTTCTGTTATGAAAGAAATACATTCTATCAGTAAAAGTATTTTTCTGCTCCTCAAATGAAATGAATAACCTCGATATTATTATTGTGGAAAATAAAGTTTTATATGTTCAAGTTATGAAATAATGGAATTTCAGATATTGAAATTTCATGAAATATATTGACATAAATTTATGGCTGAGAATTTCCAACTTCATCTATTTCATTTAAACAAGGATTGATACTCAACATTTTGTCAAAATATTTCTGTAGTTCAAAGTTTCAAAGATTGAGTAATAGATTCTGGCATGTACTTTGGAGAATGAGTATGACATTCTCAGAATTCTGCTCATGTTCCTTTATGTTTCATTCTGTAAATGCTCAGTATACTCCCTAAGAAAGGGAAATACTTTGGAATTAGACTCTCCCCACAAGTTCTGGCATTTACACGATCGTCTAATTCCCTGACTATGTAAACCTAACTGATATTCAGCAAGCATATTCATTTTAAAAATTCATGCAATTACTCATAAATCCTTAACATATATTGTAAAGAAAATCTAGTTTTGTTACACCATCTATATATTTTCAAAGTAAGGAAAAAATAATGAGTGAAACCAGAAATAAAGTAAAGATTTATGTAAGTAAGTTGTATTTTTGCTCATTTTCCCCCAACTCTTGTTTTAATATTATTTTGCATTCTTATACCTTTGTAGAAAAGGGTAAAAATATAGGCTCTTTCCAAGAAAGAAAATAAAAGCAGAAACTACATCTATAACCCCAAATATAGAATACGGTATCCTATTTCTGTTCCCAGATGGCTATATTTTTCAGTCAATGTACTCTCTAAAGATAGTTTATGACTCCTAGATATTGAAAACTATTTCCAGACTTTCTCTATTTTTCTGTGAACTGAAGTTAAAATCCCCTATGTCGATGAATATATTATGAGTGGATAAATAAGTAGAAGGATTAATGAATAAGAAAGCATAAACACTGTTGTGAAAACTTATACATTTAGCAAAAGAATGAACATAAACAACTAATTTAACTTACAGACCCTCCACAAAAAGTCAACTGCTAGACAAGTCAGCATCATTGTCTAATGTATAAATACATAGGAGGTACTCCTGAGCATTATCATCCATACAAAGTCTATAATATTTAACTAAGAAAATTAGAAGGAACCTTCCCATTAAGTTGGATTACGAATGTAGAATGGACTGTGAGATTTGATACTTACTCCTTTTCATGGAAACTTTAAAATATATTATCATAAATTTCCATATAAGTACTTTTATTTCAGTGTGTACACAATTGAACATATATTTTTTTATTTACTCCATTGTGTTAATCTGGGTACTTTAGCGAAACAAATCCACAGAAATGCATATGTATAAGAGAGAGTTTTATACAAAGGTTAAGTGTGCATCAAGAAAACATCCCAACCCAGTGCTGCCCAAGCCCACAAGTCCAACATTAACCCATATGTTCAACACCAATCCACAAAGTCCTCCTCCATCTCACAAAATACACGCAATGACGCTGACTGGAGGAGGAAAGTTGAATCAGTGAACGTGTAAGCATCTCAGCAGTTCCACACGGCTGCTCCAGCCCCCAGGGCTGCATCGGGGTAGGTCCATGAGGTTTCTTCTCAGGGATGTCTCACAGGAAGTCAGCCTTACCTGCTAAAGCAGGGAACTGGCTAAGTGAGCTGCACCCTGGTCTGACCATCAGCAATCAAGAGACCAGAGAACTAAAAAGGTGAGGCTCACTGAGCCATTTGTCTCTCTGCCTTTCAATTAACCCCACATGTGTTTAAAGGCCAGGTTGGCACAATAAACTAATACCTCAAAAACAATCACAATCTCTTTGCGTAATAAAAAGGATGTTAATTCAGACAACACAAGTCTTCTTTCTAACTTCAAATTTTGCTTTGTTTTGCAATATTTGTTTTTAGTTCATATTTTTCTAATTATTTCTTTCTGAATAGTTGAAAGCCAAGCATAAGAATAATAGGGGTGGTGAAGAGAAGTAAATAGTTTTTACTTTTAAAAACTTATTTTGAAAGGATAGTTTACAAAGTAGCTCTATCCTAGAATGTTAATCTATATTAATTCTATATCAGTAACATTGGAAAATCATTTCTGTATTCATTCCAATGAAAGTCATAATTAAATCAATTATGAAATAGTTAATGTAGCATTTATTAGAATGCAATATAAGTTAAATATTAATAATTAAATTTAATTTACCTACAACTTTAAATCGACTAGAATGATTATTTTAATTCAGAAATTATGTTCTAACTTTATTTTATTAGTGGTGTAATGCTTTTTCTCACAGAATGGAGCTAGAATTCTATGGAATTCTCTGAGTCAGTTAAATAATTTTCTTTAAAAATATAATCTCTTTGAAACTACACATTTTGACTGATGTCTGATTTTAGATAGACTATATACACTGTTGAAATTCTAATTGTGGTTTTTATTTTAATTTATATTTCTGACTTTGACAAAAGAAATACTTGGGTCTGAATCAGTTAACAAGGCTTCACTCTGTTAAACATTGTGTCAGTTACATAATCTCTGTCAACTAGTGAAGGAGTGGAGTCTAGCCTGTCAATCAGGTCACAGCTTGATGACCTCATTTGGAGGTACAGTGGAGATAAATAACTGGTGGCCAGATATGCTCACTTCCTGCTTCAACTCACTCTACTTGTCTTCCTGCTAACAAGCCACATGGAGACCCTTGATAGAACCAGAACCCTGGAGCTGGAAACGCCACATGGAGACACCAGTGCTGAGGTGCTTTCACTGCCACTGCATCCACAAGACTTACACTAGGCATCATTGCATGTGTTGCTTGGGTCTGAAGAGGAAATTATAGACTGGTATTGAACCTATGGGCAAATCTCGGACTTCTGGCTTGATCTTGATATTGAGCTGGGATGTTTTCTGAATGTACAATTGCTCTTTGATATAAAGTTCTCTCTTACACACATATGAGTGTCACACACATATGAGTCTCTCTGGATTTTTTTCTCTAGTCTACCTGGACTAACACAAGATCCAAATGTTAATAAGCACTAAGAATTAGCCCACTACAAATGACATAGAACACATCCAATGGAAACCAGAAGCCGTACTCACCACTTCTTCTTGATCTTCTATTTTAACAAGTGTGGATCTCATTTTCTTGCATAATTGCCTACTCTCTTCAAATGTCTTCAAATCATGTGAAAAATAATAACAGCTGTCTCCACAACATGACCATTTAGGTTTACATGTACTGCCTTCATCTTCTTAAAAAGAAAAGAGTTTCAGAGACACCACTAGGTGTTTTTCCTGAGGCAAATATTTTTACACAAAGGTATTGAGGAATTCCTATCCATTCATCCTAAAAATATTTTTATGTGAATTCTGGGCTTTATATATAATCTCTGGAAAAATCATGGATATGATAAGACAGTTCAAAATCACCCACTGCTCCTTGGGTCAAAATAGGCCTTTCTACTGAAAAGTGTTATAGCCTAGGAAATTCACAGGATCAGTTTTACCTAGCCCTAATGGTTCTCTATGAGTCAAAAATCAACAATGACAGTGGGTTTAGAGGACTAAAGTATAGTAAGATTGGCAATTTTCCTCACAACTCATGTTGGGTGGGTATCACATGGGAGTCATCTACTCTGGACTGAATAAATCCTATAGACACAGAACAAGTCTTACCTAATGTCTCAAGTAAATTACCTTATTACATGATATCATGAGTTTTAGAGGATATGATTAGAGTCCTAGATTGTTTAATACAAAGTAGGCTTTTTGAAATTTATTGACTTAAAATATAAGATGCTAACAGAAAAGTTTAATCTCTGATTTTTGTTTCATTAATTTGTTCCAACATGATCAGCCTATGAACTGAACTGAACTAAAAAATTAGTTTCTAAGAAAATTGGAACAGTACATAGGGTGGTAAATGACAATAGAGAAGAAATTCGTTGCTCTCAGCCCTACAGTCATATTTACATACTTGTGTTGAGTGGTTTTTCTGTTACAGGCTCATTTCTACATATTTGTTTTCTTGTCTTGTGTTGTCCAGTTGAGACTTCTGTAGTCAGTCTGTGTGATGATTCTGGAAAATTTTATTCAACATTTTAATGACATATTTTGGTATAATATGAAACTGAAGAAAAAGTACAATTTTAATATATAATATTAAAGATCATTTTTATTGCTATCCTTTTAGTAATCTCTTCTCAGTGTATGACATACTCACCTATATCTTGCATATTGAAAATTCATTAATGAATTAATAACATGTCTTACAAAACTACTATGATAAAATGAAGCAAATTCAAAGTTTGTTTTCATGAGTAATTCACTAATTATCATGGGGCATGTATGGAATTAATATACTATACATTGGCAAGTAAATGTAATTACGCATTCTTGAAATACAGAAGAGACATTCACATCCTTGATCAGTGGTCAGAGAGAATTCACTGGAGGCTTCATTCACGTCTATTTTCCCTTCATTTTTGTCAAGTCTCTTGACTGCTGCTTCCATGAGCAATGATTGTGGATCCAAGTAAGACCAAGTCCTTGGCAGCTTTAATATTCTGCATTTCGTCATGATGGCACCTATTCACTCAGTGGTGAGGAATTAGAACTTCATTACTTCGAGTCTGTACCGAAGGCTGGCATCCTCCATCTACATCAGCAAGTATTTCACGTCCTCACTTTCAGGAAGAAAGACTGTGTCATTAGTATAAGTACGTTATTAATAAGACATCGTGGAATCCTGATGCCACATTGTTCTGCATCTAATCCAGTTTATCTGATGATTTGCTCCGTATACAAAGTGAATAGTTATAATTAGAGAATACAACCCCGTAGGACACCTTTCTTTATTTTAGAACATGCAGAATTCCCTTGTCTGTTTGCAAAACTGCCTCTTGATCCACGTACAGGTCCCTCAAGAACACAATGTAGTGATGGGAAATTCCCATTCTTCTCTTTGTTTATTTGTTTTGGTTTTTATGATCAACGCAGTTGAATTCCTTGGCTGAGTCAATAAACACAGGTAAACATCGTTCTGACATTCTCTTCTTTCAGCCAAGTTGCCATCTGACATCTGCGATGATATCCTACTTCCAAGTTCTCTTTTGAATCCTACCTGGACCTCTCGGAGCTCTCTGTCACTGGACTACTACAACTGTTGTTGGATGATATCCATCAAAATGTACTGGTTTGTGCTATCAATGATATTGTTCTTAATTTCCACTTTCTGTTGGGCCATCTTTCTTTGGAATGGGTAAAAATATGGATCTCTTTTCAGGAAATTGTTCAAATAGCTGTCTTCAAATCCCCTAGCATAGAACAGTAAATGCTTACAGTGTTTCATCAGCCTTTTGAAACATTCAAAGGATATTCCAAATGACTGAATGCCACCCAGTTATTTTTGGTAGAGCAAATCTGTGTATTCTTTCTATCTTCTCTTGATTCCTCCTGTTTAATTCAATATTTTGCCTAGAACAAACTTTCAATATTTGTAACTCGAGGTGTGACTTTTTTCTTTAATTCTCTAAGTTTAATATATGCTAAGCATCTTCTTTTTTGGCTTTCTAACTCTAGGTCTCTGCACATTTTGTTAGAATATTTTGTTTTGTCTTC
Organism: Echinops telfairi; assembly: GCF_000313985.2. Taxonomy (NCBI): domain Eukaryota; kingdom Metazoa; phylum Chordata; class Mammalia; order Afrosoricida; family Tenrecidae; genus Echinops; species Echinops telfairi. The sequence goes on from NW_022105855.1 coordinate 4,353,840, forward strand.
TTGAGCAGCCCTTTAAATGTTTCTCTTCAGCTATCTGACATCATCATTTGCTTTAGCTCTTCTAAAATTAAGAACACATTTCAGATTCTCTGCTGATATCTATTTTGATCGTTTCTTTCCCATCTTTTTAATGGCCTTTGCTTTATTCATAAATGATATTCTCTGTCTTTCCACAGTTCATCAGGTCTTCTGTTACTAGTGTTTAATACATGAAATCTATTTTGGAGATGTTCTCAAAATTCCAGTGGGACAGACTAAAAATCGTATTTTGCTTCTCATATACTTGTTTTAATTTTTTCAAAAATATTCAATGTTAACTTACAAATGAGTAATTGAGGGTCTGTTTCACAGTCAACCCTCGGCCTAGTTTTAGCTGTTGATATTGACCTTCTCCATGTCTCTTCTCACAGATGTATTCAATTTCATTTCTGTGTATTCCATCTGGTGAAGTCTATGTGTTACTGAAAAAGGTATACTATGAACAAGTTATTAGTCATGCAATATTCAATTATGTGATCTCCAGGGTCATATCTGTCACCAAGTCCATATTTTCTAACTACTGTTCTTCCACTTGGTTTACAACTTTTGCATTCCACCCACCAATAATTATCAATGAATCTGATCACATATTAGTTCAATTTTAGAATGAAGACATTGGTAGAACTTTTTCACTAGTTTTTGTGGTTGGTATACAAATTTGAATAGTAGGTATTATGATTAGACCTCATTGAAGGCTGAAAGATATAATCCTATTATGGACAGCGTTGCACTTCCAGATTGATCTTGAAATGTCCTTTCTGACAATGAATTCAGTGACATTCTGTTTGATTGTCTCATTCCCAGCATACTAAACAATATTATTTGCTAACTCAGAATAGCCAGTGCTATCCATTTCAACTCACTATTTCCCAGGATATCATATTTTATGTGTTCCATTTCATTTTAACAAGTTCCAATTTTTTGAGTTTTATAGTTAGTATATTATAAGTTCTGATTACTAAATTTTTGAAGCTCTTTTTTAAATCTTGAGTTGTGCCCCATCGGCAAATGATGATCTGGAAGGCGTCATTCCAACAAGCTTTACCCCGTTCTCACCACCATGGCCGACTTTACTTGAGAAAGGAGAGCCTGATAAGTCACATTTTGAGGCCCTTCTGACACAAGGCATCCTTGAGGCACCGTGGCCAACAATGTGCTGCTTTCGTTTCTGACGCCTTCAGAACCTGACAACGTTTCCATTTGTGCATAAGGATTTCAGTGGCCACTTCCTCCAAAGTGGGCAACCAATGCCTTCTTAGTACTTTATTCAGAGTCTGGACGCTCTGCTGAAACCTGTTCACTTTAGGTGACTCTGTTGGTGTGTTCTTTACCACTGGGCTAGCTTGCAGCATTACAGTAACATACAAGTCTCTGCAGTACAGCAAACTGCCAGACGAATACATAGGGGGCAGAATTCTGTGACTTTTAGTAATTGGTCCCTGAGTCATTATTTCATTGCTAAAGATGTTTCCAGATAGAAAGACAAGATTGTCTAGAAGAAAGGAGCAGCATAAACAACGTGTAGAGGCATAAGACTTGGAGAACATGTGGACGACCAATAAAAAGGCAACACAAAGCAACTATAATTATTTGAATTCACTTTAGACATATAGGATGGAAGTTAAAATTAAATTTTGAAGCAAGAGTATGATTCATTTAACTTAATGATAGTCCAGGAAGTTTGAACATAATTCAGTAGATAATGAAAGAACACTAGTGCTTTCTGAGCAATTGAATGATGTGGTTTGAGAAATAGAGAAATATACTTGATAAATAAATGCTATTTAAATGAAAACTGTTAATTTACAGGAAAATCCTATAGGATTTTAACATTTTTTGATCTTCAGATAGATTAGAAGGCAATTATAAATGTTCAGAAGAAAACCTTTATTGGTTTATCTTGGGCAGATATGATAATTAAAAAAACAACAAACACAATCGACCAGAGAAGCTGAATTGTATAAAGAAGAATGAGGCATCAGGATTGGAGGGAGGCTTACTAATGACCTGCAATATGCAGATGACAAGACCCTACTTGCTGAAAGTGATCAGAAGACTTGAAACATTTGCTCAAAAAGATCAGGTCTGGATTACTCTATCCATACCAAGTAGTGTAAAGAAAACAAAGATCCTCACACTTGGACCAATAGGTAACATCATGATAAATGGGGGGAAAGGCTGAAGTTGTCAGGGATTTCATCTTGCTTGTTCCACAGTCAATAGTCATGAAAGCAGTAGTCAATAGAGATCAAATGACCTCTTGCATCAGGTGAATCTTCTACACCAGACTTCTTTAAAATGTTGGAAAGCAACACTTTACTTTGTTTACTAGCAGTTGAGATTTACTGATGGCCATGGTTTGAATTTTGGAGGGTAACTATAGATAAAAGGACAGAAACTATTATGGCTTGAAAGAAATTGTATGGTAAGTGAATTATCTAAATAAAATGAATTATATCTAAATAAAACCGATACACTCATATAAGTGTGTTTTATCTATGTGCATGTGTTTTGTCCTCACTCTGAGAACAAAGATGTGCCTGACTCAAGTCATGGTATTTTCAATCACATCATGTACATGTGAAAGTTGGACACTTAATAAAGAAGGCCAAAGAAGAATTGATTTATGAATTGATTGAAATAAAGAATTGATTAAGTTATGGTACTGGCTAAGCATATTGAAAAAACTGTGGACTGTCAAAAGAACAAGCAGACCTGTCTTGGTAAAAGTACAGCCAGAGTACTCTTTAGCAGTAAGAATGGTGAGGTTTTTGTCTCACATACTTTGGACATGGTATCGGTCCCTGGAAAAGGATCTCCTGGTTATAAAGTCAAGGATCAGTGAAAAAGAGGAAGCCTGTCAGTGAGATGATGGACACAGTGGCTAAAGCAATGGGCTCAAACCTAGGACAACTGTGAGGATGGTTCTTATCCCAGTAGTGTTTCCCTCGGTTATACATAAGTTCACTATGAGTCAGACCCACCTTGATGACACCGAGCAACAATAATACCCTCCAGGAGGCAGGGATAATGTCTGGAGACATTTTGTATGTAACTGCCATTATCAAGTGGACAGAGATCCAAGATGTCCTATAGCACAAGTATAGTACAACCCCACCAAAAGAATTGTCTTACCAAAATAACAATACTGTCACAATTAATAAAAAAAACACGATATAGAGGGAAATATCACATATTGGATATAAGGGGAGATTATAAAATGGGCTTTCAAAAAAATACTAGTAGTGCCTGGTTAGAGAATTAGCAAAGACATTAAAGGAAGAGTTACCAAAATCATCAATTATCGTTTCAGATAGTGTTACCTCTAAATATTCAGGTCCATGCCCTGGACCACTTTAACCTATCAAGAACCACTCCAGGCCAAACAGTCGTTAATTTGGAATGAGTCCATAGCAATTTGGCTGTTTGGCATGACCTCCCCAGATTACAGTTTTTCACAAGGTATTTATCCTTGCCTCCACATAAGCAAATGTGATGGGGCAAATTAATTTAAAGAACATGTGAGAAACAGCCAGAGATCTATAATGATCTAAATCCAGTTTAAAGATATAGAATAAAAGTTAAAATTATATGTTTAAATAAAATTATAAATCGTGATTTAATGGAGGGTTGTTGGACATATTTCAGTAGCGAATGAAAGACTATTGTTTGATTGGCATGATGAGAATGCCATTGGTGAAATTTATTTGGCAGGTAAAAACATCTTATTTAATTCAAAACTATTTGATAAAAATAAAAATGTAATCATTGATTTATAATCTATATAATCTCAAATGTAGCTTTTTCTAGAAACGTCCTGAATAGGATCCTTCACTCACCAGAAGCTTATCAGAAATGGCCAAGGGAATACGCTAGTGGTGATGGGAGAAGACTTCCCTGAGTCAATTTGTTGCTTATAGTTATGTAACTAAAAAAAAGACAGAAATTCGAAAAATAAAAATTCAAAAGCAGGATGTGTGGCTAGGCCTCCCATGAGTTCTATGGTTCTAGCTGTTAAATAGGGAAGGACACAGAAGATTCCGGGTACCACTGCAATGAGATACCAGGAGAGTGGAACTGAAGAGCCTGCCTAGAGAGAACAGATTGCTGAGAACAGGAGGGTAAAGAATTATTCAGTATCAGAGGTTAAAGAGAAACTGTTGTTAAATACATTACCCAGACACTGGGATTTATTCAAACTTGAAATTATAAACAGAAAAAAGATGTGCCCATTTGAAAGAACATTAACCTGCAACGTAGATGCCTATGTTCTATTCCCTATTTCATTATCAAGTATTTACTAGAGAACTTGCTTATTCTAACTTTACTGATTATTATCCTGATCCAATTGCAATAATTTATGAATATTAGTGTTTTATTAAAGATATGGACTTGTGTTTGAAAAAATAAAGAGCTTTCCTAGATATCTTTAAATAAATGATTTATATTGACCCACAATAAAAAGATATTTACTATTGTATAAACATCATCTGCTTCCATATATAAGTAAATATTCATAAATTTCTCTTTGGAACCTTGTTACTATTTCATTATCAGGTTTGTCACAGTTATTGCACAGAGGAATTGTAATCACACATATCAAATACTCTTTAGTTGTTTCTTGAAATTTCATGAAATGAGCTGATGAAAATGAAATAAAATGTTTCTAAACATTTGAAGGAGAAATCATTTTCCATTTTACTCATTTATGCATATTTTAATGTAGTTCTCAGATGATATCAGCTATCTAGAAGGATAACTGAACATTTGATTTTCAATGTTTTTAGTGTAGGTTTTCAGATATAGTTTAAACAATTCATAGTAAACAGAGAAATTAAATTTTTAGAGGAATAAAATTTGTCTTTAAACAGTTACTTGAATCAAAGGATGTAGGGTAAGGCAATAGAAGACATGTGAGCTGTGGTCTATATATCAACCATTGACCATTTTCTTCAGATAATCTTTAATTGAAGTTTCAAATGTTTATTTCTAGTTCTGAGTAAGTTATCTGCTGTTTTATTTCTAAAGAATTAAACAATACATACTGCTGCACATTCATATTATCCCTCAGAAAACACATGTTAATAATACACTTAGAGTTAATAAAATAGAATTATTTCCAAACAAAGGAGATTGGTATAATTTTTTCTCTTCTTCCTATATAAATACTATCATGTAAATTTTTTCAGATGAGAATATCATGGAAAGAAATTAGCCATAATTTTTAATAATGAAATTCTTTGGGGAAGTAATTTCACTGAGAAGAGGAAATAAAATCCAGATTAAAAAGTGAGAGAGAAGTAAAACAATCATTTTGCATGTACTTCTCAGAAGGAGGATATTCCCCATCTTTATATTTTGCGTAGTTTGTATTCATGTCTGGAATGTACTGAGATACAAATTCAAAGACGCAGAAATCGACAGTTTGGGGTTTTAATTGTTTTTATTTTCTTTCTGAAGTTTTTAGATCTTTTCCTTACTAGCTTCTTTGTATGTGCTAAAAACAGATGGCTGTTTAGCTACTGATGTCTGAAGTTTTACTTCCGCCTAAGATTCAGATCATTTTAATTTCTTATTTCAAAAACTGTACTGATGGATGCAGCAGACAAGAAATCACAGGGCATATTGCATTGGCCATATTTGCTACAGACGACCACTTTAAAGTGCAGAGGAGCAGAGATATCACTTTGAGGACTAAGGCAAGTCTGACTCAAGAAAGAGTGTTTGTAGTCAGCTCATATGCATGTGAAAGCTGGATACTGAATCAGGAATACTGGAGAGGAATTGATGTATCTCCATCAAAGAATTGGTGAAGAATATTGCAAATACTGTGGGCTGCCAAAAGAACAAGCAGATCTGTCTTGGAAGAAATATTAGCTGGGATGCTTCTTAGAAGCAACCATGACAAACCTTTGTCTCATGCGCTTGGAACATGTTATCAGGAGAAACTGGTAAAGAATAACATGCTTGCTGAAGGGTAATTGACAGGGGAAGACCTTTAACAATGGTTAGGGTGGTGCAGATTCCGGTTGTGCTTAATTTTGTTGTTTATAGGGTCACCATGTGTCAGAACCACATCAAGTATAGCCAAGTATACATATTGATCTTGTTATTATTACCATATATGTTCTATAATTCTATTATTAGCACATGTTCTATAATCATTATGTTATTGTCCTTAAGCCTTTGAGTGATGTATTTTCAAACATCGCCTAAGGTAGCCAAAAGTAGTTGTTAATTTAATTTGAAAGGATAGAAATACTATGAATTATGAAACAATGCTCAAAATTTGTCCACAGCAGGAAAATCACCATAGAACATTTTAGGAGTTATTTGTGTTGCCATGATTGATAATGTTTCATAATATGTTATTCTAAGAATCTCTCATAGTCACATAATCTCATAAAATATTTTTCTATTCCAATATAATGCTATAAGTAAATACCCATAGATTTAGGACTCAAAGTATTTTAATTACACTTCTGCGTTGTAAGTGGACTATGAAATTTAGCAATTTTTACATACTTTTCCCACAGGAAATCATGTCCCACTGTTTACTTTTACAAGTTTTAAAAAGATTTAGACTTCTGAGGGTACATATATTTCCCACAGGAAAATGTCCTGTAAGGAAACATGGTAGGAGCAGAACTTTAACATTCAAAATAATCACTTTCTTGAGTCTGGGATATTTCAGAAAATTACATACTATACCATATAAATAAGCACAACCTAGTTGTATATGTGAAGTACAGCAAAACATTATGAAACAAACAAATCTTGCACGCACTATGTGATTATTTGCTCTGTAGAAGTATTTGGTCAATTTAAGATAAATCCTGAAAAGTTTCTATTAGTTAAATTCAATGGAAAATGATGAAAAACTTAGAAGAGATAATTCAGCATGCAGAGTAACTTTTAAACTTGAATTGATCATATGTTATCTGCAAGATTGAATTTCTAGAATTTTATTTTTCAGATTTATATTCTTGCCGAGGTGACCCAGAAATGTGCTAAATGATCATTATCGATACAGCTGGTGATACCTGTGCTGGTGTGATAGTTTCTTCTGGCAACAGAGGAGTCTGGTCCAAACAGGTCATCTCCAGGGTCTCGTTGACAGATATGTATGTGTGAGCAGGATACCAATATCATTCTCTTTGCTATTTATCATATCTCTTCTTTTTACCCCAAAGGCTTCATCGCTCTGTTGTCATCTGTGAGTAAAGACATGACTAAGCAATTCTTATTTGTGGTGCTGGTTTCACCTGTACCTTGGATTGGTGAGAAATTTGTCTTTTCTTAAATAGAGGAGATGAATGATCATTTTGCACTCCAAATTAAACTGCATAATGAGAGAGAGAGCCAGAGAGACAGAATTTCAGAAAGTCTTCCCCACCAACACCCACACTACTAAACTAAGATTCTAAATATAGACACCGTAATAGACACTAACATTTGATCTTTATATGGAAAATAAATTTTAAAAATATTTCAAAATCTGTTCTCTAAACTATGTACAGACTATGGAAAATACACAAGTGTCAGTAACCCATTTTTTTCACATTGATTTCATGGAAATTTTGAAAATAAGGTCTTAAAGATTTTATAAATTGAGAGCCACTGAATCCTTGGGTTTCTTGAAAGTATAGCTAAGTGAAATGTCATTAGTCATCAATACATTTTCCCCATAATATGATCTCTTCACAGTCTCTTTTTCAGCTCCTCAAAACATGAGATAGATATTCTTTTAAACTTAAACTTCAGGCTTTGCTTTTTTTGGTTCTTTTTAAATCCAATTTTAAGTATGTTTAAAAGAGAAACACAGTAGTTCCTTTTTGGTAGTTCAGAGTGAAATGGATAAACTGATTAAAACAAAAACATTGTAGTTCAAACTTTCAAGATAAATGAAAATATGCTGTAATAGCTATACACATTTTCACCATTTTATAGTTATATAAAACAATGCAAGTAATAAAAGGAGATAGTTCCATTGTCATGGCTCATGTATACAGAAAAATATTTGGGAATAGTATAGTTTTGAAATATTATCATTGAGTTTTAGGTTAGAGAAAATTAAATTAATTTATTTAGTGTAGTTAGCCTAATTCATGCCATGTTTTTCCTACTGTAGATTGCTTAACTTACACCTTGTTTTCTCTTATGTCCACCTCAAGCCCTTTGAGATTTCCTGCATTGCTCAGATGTTATCTAAAAGATCCTACAGATAACTTTGAGTCTCCTTCCAAAAATAAAATACATACTGTCTAGTTAATCAACCAAGACATTCTAAGTTGCCTATGATTTAAAACTCCTTTTGTTCAGTGTGCTTGCTCATGATCAGCAAGTGTCACTTGCTTATCCTGAAACCTGAGTTAATGTAACATATCTGTAGGTAACTTGCTCAGGTTGTGTATTCCAGCATAAAAAGTACATAACCCATACATATTCTGAGCAAAAATACGATTTCATCAAAATAGTTGTATTGGTGTTGGTCTCCTTGCTAGTGCTAACTTCTTAGAAATTTTTTCTCTCTAGCTTAGCATTACTGAATAGGCTCTACTCCTCCAGGGAGCAAAACCATTTGGAGGTACCAAAACACTGACTAAAAGAAAAAGTATGGTTTGATATAAAAATAAGCTTTCCCAAAAGAATGAGTGTAACCAATGGACAACCTCAGGTAGTGTGTTTAAAAGCATATGTTTATTTTTATTATGTTAATAGTTATACAGTTATGTTATTTTTGCACTCATACTAGTAATTTCTTTTGGTGTTCTGTCTTCTCCAACTAGTATTACTTCACTCAAAGCAGAAAGATAATTGGCAAGGTTAAAACCATTGTTATAAGAGTCTTAGAGGCTTGGAACATGTTTCAGTCTTAGCATTTCATGCTTGCAAATACAGTAATCAAGACTTTTGCTTGGTGTTTTAATTTTGAGTCTCTCCAGAAATCTGTATACCACATAACACAGTTAAAATTGTGATGGATTTATTAATCTGAGGCATACTAGTTGATTGTTGAAGATCATTAAAGTAGAACTACTCTTAATTATGCCAACACTCTAAAATATTTCAATTTTCAAGCAATTACTTCTCTGTATATTTTGGATAGAAACTCCAGTTGTAAGAGTGTGTCGTTTCAAGCAACAAACTATAGCTTTACTTTAGACATTTGTTTGAAAGACTAGTAGATGACGCTATTGAGGATGATCGTATATTTTGAAAATGATGATAGAAATAAAAAGTATGCGGCATATCAGCAAAGGAAAAGGATCACTAATCTGATAAACATATATTAATATTTTTTATAAATTCAGGTAAACTTTTCTCAGATAGTAACCTTTACATTTAAACTTATTTTTTTCCCCAGATAGTATTATAGGCTATTCTATAGTACTATACAGAATTCTAGGTATGTGTTAGTTTGAGTACTTTAGAGAAACAAATCCACAGACACTCATGTATAAGAGAGGGTTTTATATAAAGGTTAAGTGCACATCAAGAAAACATCCCAACCCAGTGCTGCCCAATCTCACAAGTCCAACATTAACCCATATATCTGACATCAATCCACAAAGTCCTCCTCCATCTCATAAAATGGATGCAATGATGCCGACTGCAGGAAGAAAGCTGAATCAGTGAATGTGTAAGCATCTCAGCGCTGACAGGGGTCTCCACACGGCTGCTCCAGCACCCAGGGCTGCACTGGGATAGGTCCATGTGGCTTCTCCTCAGGGCTGCCTTACAGGAAGTGAGCCGTGACAGCTGAAGCAGGGAACTGCTAAGGCAGCTGCACCCTGGTCCGACCATCAGAGAGCAAGAGACCTGAGAACTAGTAAGGCAAGGCTCACCGAGCCATTTATCCCTCCGCCCTTCAATTAACCCCACATGTGATTATTGGCCAGGATGGCACAATAAACTATCTCAAGGTAACTTCAACGACAGTGGCATTAGTTATATTTTTAAAAATGTGTTAATATTTACATTAATCATGTGTGTGTGTGTGTGTGTGTTTCTTTTTCCAATACTCCCACTGCCCTGCTCCTCTTGCCTTGTCATCTTTGATTAAGAGTAATTATTAATTTTATGGTCTTATAAAGAAAATATTTTAAAGGATACTCACAGATAATATCTTCTATTTGTGTGCCACTTAATGGTTCCACGAAAAAGTGATCTCAGGGGATTTTCCATGGGTATCAGATTCAAACAGAGACGGAACTGCTGGTATTTTATTTAGAAGTGAAAATATAGCCGAGAAATGACACAATATTTATTTCAGAAATTCATGTATTTTGTATAAACATAAAAACTCAAGCAATTTTATGTGTTCAGTAACGAGGGTTTACTACAAAAATGATCTAAAGACTCTCCTTATATTTATGCCATGTTGTCTATGTTTTCAGGCTATACCTCATCATGGACCTGATTCCTCATCGTTTATAAAGCATCTGCTGTTTGTTTTTCTTTTTCTTCATTTTTAAAATCACAATGCACATGACATGGAAATCAGAGAGATGTGAGGTAATTTAAACTTTCTGCTTTATTTGAATTTTAAAATGATTATTAGTATTTCCGTTAGAACATAATTCCAATAGAATATTAGACATTTGTTCTTTCAGGATTTTTATTTGAATAAATAATAATGTGAGGTTCTCAAAAATTGCCTCAATTTAAAGATTCCCACCCCCCCTTTTGCCCATTCCACAGGAGCTTTTCATAATAACTAAAACATGCTCAAAATTCATTAACCATGTTTCACACTTTAATGCAGATTGGAAGCAAGTGTGATGTTGTCCTGTGCTATGAAGTCCCAAGGCTGAGGAGGACTGCTACACATTCATCTAAACTGTCATCTTCAAGATAGCAGATCATAGGCCTTTCTTCCCTCATAGCAGCTGATGGGTTCAAACTGCCCACCTATAGTTTAGCAGCCCAGCATGTAAGTATTTTAGGAGCCATCGGGTGGGTCCTTCAATGTGATGGTAACTTTTATTTTAAGATAACAAAGGTACTAATCCTTCTCCTTAGTTTTGGCTTATACTATGATTTCTCATTTTTACCCTCAGCATTTAAAGAACCCTGGGGAATATAACTTGCAAGAGAGGAAATAAAATTTCCTAGAAAGAAATGGCAGAATTTAAATCCATTTCTTTTCTTTTTATCAGTCTTAAATATACCTTTCAAAAGTACCCTAGTGTTGCCAGATGAAGTATAGTAAATCCTGTACAATTTGAACTTCAGAAAAATGATTCTTAAGGAATTTATTCAAGATGTATTTAAATTTTAATATCTGTTCAGTAATTTTATTTGCTAAATCTGGCTACCCTGTATATGCTAGTTACTATAGAGGTTAATGTAAAATGTAAGTCTTTACCATTTAGAATTTTATTATACAATATAGTCATAGACAGTAGGGCTACACACATATATTTCAAAATATTATTGATGTAAATGCCTTTAATTATAGCAGATAAGAAATTCACTTTTTTCGCAAATGTTGAAATAACAAAAAATATTACTTATTCCTTACCTATTTTTATTGTGATGAAAAAATAAGTACTAGAGTAGGTGTAGCATCTTGAAAAGTCTTGTTGAAGAAAATAATGCTACTTGCTAGTGTAGTCAAGAAATATTTTAAAATTAAACAATGTTTTAATCAGTTTAGAGAATTTAAGAAAAAAATCAGAATTTCTCAAATATTAAGTACATTATTCACCTGATTGGAACAGAAAAATAAGCAAATACCATGAAAGTTAATATGTTATACAGGGAACCACACATTATCTGTCATGGAGAGTATATTATAGGCAATTCAGCTCAACTTTGACATATTAGCAAAAACAATTGCCTTACAAAAACAAATTTCATTTAAAAAAAAATAAATGTACTAATCTTGGCCTTGCATGCTCCACCACATTTCTGATATATTTGTAGCAAAAGTAAATACATATGTGGGAGTAAATGTGTGTGTACAATCCCACTCTCCCCTCTACACTCATTCAGCTACGTGCCCATTCATCATCCACTCAGATCACTGTTATTGTAGGGAGTGTGTTTAACAGTGCTAACTTTTGTTATCTGATATATAAGCAAAAAAAAGAAGAAGAAGAAGAAGGAAAAAAGCTGCAGAACTTGGAGGAAAATCCAGGCATGTTGATGCCAACAAGGATATTTTTAAACTGTCCAGTGTGTTTCCCATTATATTGTGTGTTTATGTCTTTCCTGTTAGGATGGGAGAAAACTAGATTTTAAATCAGAAAGTAAAGACATTTCACTGTAGCACTTTCCCCAATACCCACTAGTTGATTCCAACTTCGAGAGATCCTCTGGAACAGAACGGAACTGCCCTGTATATTTTCAATGACTACCTATACTTATAGAAGTAGATGTCTCATCGTTCTCCCGAAGAGTAGCTGGAGTTTTAACCTCCTTCTGGTTAGCAGTGGTTATTTAACCCAAGGCAGCACCTGGACTTCTGCAGTACTTTAGGAATGTGTAAAGTTAAATGGGTTCAAGTGGTAACATTCTTAACTGAATACAGGTAGCTATAATTATATATTATTATATGAATTATTATTGAAAGTAATTGAGACCCAAGAACAAATTATCACACAATTTTGATTTCTAAATGAAACATGTTTGGACAGAGGAAAAATATCACAAATGCCTATAGTGTTCTTATAGGCAATCAAATACTGTACTTAGAGTTATGATAATTGACAAGATGTTCTGGAAATGCGCATTGGGTACAAGTTTACAGAGTAAGCTGACTTTTCATTTACAATGCGTACACGTTTTATTTCACATGACCGATGGCCATTCCGACAATATACTATCAGGCATCCCACTCTGTCCCTCTGAGTCTGTTTCTGTTTCTTCTTTTATAGCCCTTTCTGCCTCCTGAATTTTGTTCTTGGGCAAATAATGCCCTTTTGATCTCAAATGGCTGAATAGTCTAAGGTATGTTTACTACCCTCTTGCTACTGATCCCCTTATAGCCTAGGATTTAACTGAAAATTGAGCCATGGGGTGAATATAGTTTCATGCCTGAAGAGTATAGATATTGACCACATTTTTGGGTCACAACAATCTCTAATTTACCATTAAATCTTGTACATTTGATTTTAAAACATTAATACAAATGAATACAAAATTAGTCTCAATGAGGTGTAGAGTTAGTCCAAATGTCCATCTTTGTGAAAATGCTATAGTATTCCATTATCCCTGATATGAACCAGCATTCTTAGCCTTCAAGATCCACAGCGATTAAATTTGCTGCAAGGCACCAGTAAGGAAATGGTTACATGGTTGTGAGGATTGGTAAATCCTGAATCCAAAGTTCAGACATCTGTCTGGATGTTCCCTTTCACCCACCAGGCTGCAAAAGATGATGAAATTAGGCCAGGTGATAGGCCACAATTCACGTTCCAAGAATGAGTGATCAGGCAGCTGCAGGATCCAGAGCAAGAGAAGGAAATGTGGCAAAGCGAAAGCTTGCATAGGCAAAGGAGAACACTGGTTCTCATGTCAAGATGGGGACCTTAGTCTTGAGCCAACAGTTATGATTTTTTCCACTCCAGTGTGAGTGGAGATTTGGTGGTGAGGGTAACTCTTATCTAGTTGGTGTTCACCAATAATGACGCAGAAGTCATCTATACCTGTTCCATCAGGAATGGGATATCACAAAGATGGCTTTAATAGAGGTGAGTTAGTTAGTTTATTGTGCCAACCTGGCCGATAAACACATGTGGGGTTAATTGAAGGGTAGAGAGATAAATGGCTCCGATGAGCCTTGCCTTTCTAGTGCTCAGGTCTCTTGCTTTGTGATGGTCGGACCAGGGTGCAGCTGCTTTAGCCAGTTCCCTACTTCAGCTGTCAAGGCTCACTTCCTGCAAGACATCCCTGAGGAGAAGCCACATGGACATACCCCGATGCAGCCCTGGGTGGTGGAGCAGCCATGTGGAGACCCCTGCCAGGACTGAGATGCTTACATGTTCACTGACTCGGCTTTCCTCCTGCAATCGGTGTCATTGCATGTGTTTTGTGAAATGGAGGAGGACTTTGTGGATTGATGTCGGACATATGGGTTAATGGGTTAAGGTTGGACTTGTGGGCTTGGGCAGCTCCGAGTTGGGATGTGCACGTACCCTTTATATAAAACTCTCTTTTATACATGAGTTTCTATGGATTTGTTTCTCTAAAGTACCTAGACTAACACAGTAGATGCAGATTTTTCTTTCCACAGAATTTACCCAGTAAACAAAGGTGGGTGACTTGAATCACACTCTTTCGTAAAAGTGTGAGCTTAAAATATATCCTACCTACTCCTGTCTCATTAGCATAATAGATAACTCCCTCCAAAATGTGACTATAACCAGAGATGTGGAGGCCTAGAATTTACATGATAAAAAGGAGGACACTGGCTACAAAGCCTATATTAACTAATTAATTACATCAAGGCAACTTTCTAGCTCTTCTAGCTATGGGACCATTTATACTTGAAGCATTAAGCTGTCCAATTATTTTGCTAGCCCCAAACAATCATTAACAATGAGTCCTTCAGTATAGCCAAGGTCTAAGGGAGAGGTTACCTAGGTATCAGCCACTCAGGTCTTTTGTGGGAGTCCATCTGATCTAGCTTTACTAACCAACTCACTGTAATTGAATCTCCTTTGAATTATAGTCACCCTAGAGGACAAAATAGAACTGCCCCTGTGAGATTCTGAGATTACATTTTACAAGAGTGGAAAGCCTCATCTTTCACCCTTGGACTGGCTGGTAATTTCAAACTGCTGACCTTGTGGTTAGCAGTCCAATTAGTGTAACCCACTAAGCCACCCAAGGCTCCTCTGGACTGGCCTAGCTTCTTAAAAAATTGTCCTGAATTTTCCCTTCCTGTCCCCTGATAAAATTTAACTAGGAGAAGCGCATTCCCTTGCCCAACCTCTCTCAGAGTATAAGCATACTATAAGGGGGTAGCCCCCCACAACCCAGAATTCATTTTTTTCAAAGCTATGTATTCAATTTTTTTATGAAACAACCTAATCACCTACAAAGTACTCCCCCTTATACTTAATACATTTGTCATATCTGTGATTCCATTTTTGGAAACATTTTTCAAACTCATCTGTTTGGATGGCTGGCACTACCTCCCTCATTTTTTTCTTCACCTCTTCTGCATCATCAAATTGCTGTCTTTTCATGTACCTCTTCATTTGTGGAAAAAGAAGTTGCACAGAGTGAGGTCAGATGAATCAGGTGTGTGGGCATGTGAATCATGTGTGTGGGAATGTGAACCACGTATGTAGGCACGTGAGGCATGCCGTATTTTGCCCCAAACTGTAGAACTGAGATGGCTGCTTGAGCAGGTGCATTGTCATGGTGGCAAAACTAGTCCCTGTCTGCCACAAATTATATCTTTTTTGTCCCACATTTTTATGCAATCTTTTCAGAACCTCTAAACAGAAAGCTTGATTAACAGACTGACCTGGTGGAACAAAGCCCAAATGCACTATCCCGCTCACATCACGTCCATTTTTTGGGGGGACCCCCCTCGTATCTTCATGTAGTAACCTATCTAGTGGTGATTCTTCATTTGCCCACTTCATATTGAGTGTGAGCCCATACTCATGAAGATGTGTCAGTCTGTCCTTCATGCTTTTATCTCTCTGTTTTAGATAACACATGTTTCAAGTGTCCTTTTCAATTTTCTACCAAGTGTTTACTCCATGGGTGGTACGCAACATAGTATGTCCATCTAAACGATGTTTCGTGGCCCATGGCTGCACCCTAGGTTTCTCAAATGTGTTGCTTGATTTTAGAAACTATAACTTGGTAGTACAGCTTTTTACAGTATCTTTTGTTTTAATCCTTTAATTGTGTTGGTGGCATCTCTATCCATTACCCGATATGCATATTCAGATCCAGAGTAAATGTTGATGGAATACAATTGATTTGCCAGCTATTCTGGGCCTTACCCAACCCCTAGGGAATTAACCTCATTGCCATCTGCAACCTTGGACTTTCTTGCTAGCAAACGGAAGAGTCCTTAGGGGTATTTTGTGCCTCAGAGAGTACAAGGGGATGCGTCTAGATTCAGCCCCTCCCACGTTGCTGCAGCTCCCCTATGGCTGCTCCCTTCATGGATGCCATTGGTCACTCAATGGAGCATATCAACATATCTACTTGCTGGGTTGTCATCTGATCTAGGAAGGAAATTCTTTCATAGGCACTGATATATACCTCTGAGCTGCCCATTAAACTTCCATGGGTCCTAGGCCCATAGATCTTATCTCTTTAATGACCATTCTCCTGACCAGGATTTGCCCATGAGTCTAAAACTATAGGCTCTCCTCATTGTCTAGTCCATCCATCACGGGTAAAAGGACAGCATTCAGGTCAGCACATTGAGCCGAGCTGTCCTTTCCTTCTTCAACCAGGGGCTTTCCACATACTGCCTTAAAGCATCAGTTGTCCGCATCAGATGTTATCCACAAACTCTAGACATGCCACCTAGGAACCAACCGGCCTGTGGCTGACCAGCAGAGTTGTTCATAAGGCATGTGACACTGGGTTCTGGCAGTTTCTCCTGTGGTTTCAGGGTAGGATCTATGGGAAAACAGACATTTCCCCCAAGTAATTTGTTCTGTGTGAGCCATTTCCATTTTAGTATGGAACAATTTGGACATCACCTTACTTAGCCTAGTGTTTTGCTAACACCACTAAAGACATTAAGAGTATCTGATGTATCATGATGAATTATGGTCTTCCATCATTGAGACAGTAGCAATCAGTGTCCAATGTTCTGTGGTTGTGAAATGCTCTCAGGTTGTTTCCCATTTATGGTAACCCTATGTACAACAGACCTGTGCCGTCCTCAAAATGCTTTGTTTTTCTTTTGAGCCCACTCTTGCAGGCTCTGTGCCACTCCATCTCGTCAAAGATCTTTCTCTTTTTTGCTGCCCCTTGCCCACTTTACCAAGCATGATGTCCTTCTCTAGGGTCTTGTCTTCTCTGTTGGCATGCGCATAGAGCAGGAGATGCAGTCTCAACATCCCCACCTCTAAGGAGCATTCTGGCTGTACTTCCAAAACAGACTTGTTTCTTCTTTGCCAGCCCCCGGTGCTTTCCATCTCCCTGGACAGCAGCCTGATTCAACTGTATTGATTATTGCTTATCTACTGTCCAACTTTCACATGCACATGAAGTGATTGAAAATACCCTGGCTTATATACAACCCAGGACAGATTACCTTAAAGAGACAGCAAATAGTGTTAGGGTGCCTGGGGGTACAGTCGGGGGAGGGAAGTAAAGGGGAGCTAATATCAAGGAGTTCAAAGAGGAAGAGAATGTTTTAAAACTGATGCGTTAGCAATTGTACAATACTGGTTGATAGGATTGAACTGTGTAATGGTATGTTATCTGTATTAGCTACCAATAAAATGGCTTTGGGAAAAAATGATAATAAATAAAATCTTGGAAAAAACAGAAAAGAAAAGAATATACCATAGCTTTTTCAGGCACACATGAGTCCTTAAAGTGATCTGTTTGCTTGTCAACACTGTAAAGAGGTCTTTGACAGGAGATTTGCCCCATGCAAGGTTGCTTGATTTATTGACTGCTGCCTCTATGATGATTGATTATGGACTTGACCAAAATGAAATGCTTGATAATTTCTATCTTTTCTTCTTTTATATAGTGATCTCGCTGTGAGGTTTTGGGTCCTCTTTACACTGAGCTGTAATCCACACCGAAGGCTGCAGTCCTTGATCGTCATCAGCAGGTGTTTCAGGTCCTCCGTGCTTACAGCAAAACAAAGTTGTGTCATCTGCCTATGGTAGTTTGTTAATAAACTATATCTTTTTTTTTTGCTCTTTTCTTTTTTTAGTCATTTTATTGGGGCTCGTTAAACTCTTATCACAATCTATACATCTATTGTGTTAAGCAAATTTGTACATTTGTTGACATCATCATTCTCACCATTGGTATCAGCTCCTCATTTTTCCCCCTCCCTCCCTGCTCCCCCTCCCTCATGAACCCTTGATAATATATAAATTATTGTTATTTTGTCATATCGTACACTGACAGACATCTCCCTTCACCCACTTTTCTGTTGTCCATCTCCAAGGGAGGAGGCTATATGTAGATCCTTGTAATCAGTTCCCCCTTTCCATCCCACCCTCCCAGTATTACTACTGTCAGCACTGGTCCTGAAGGGATCATCTGTCCTGAATTCCCTGTGTTTCCAGTTCCTATATGTACTAGTGTACATCTTCTGATTTAGCCAGATTTGTAAGCTAGAATTGGGATCATGAGTGTGGGAGGGTGGGGGAGAGGAAGCATTTAGGAATTAGAGGAAAGTTTTATGTTTTGGCTTGATGTATATCTCTCCTGATTTAAAACTACTTAATTCCTTGTTCTGTTCAGAAGACTGCCTCTTGGCCCATGCAATGTCCAATATCAATTGAATAAATGCCTTTCAAATGATGTGCATCATGTTTAAACATCTAGTAATTTTTTGGTTCAGAATCCCAATATTTGCTGTAGGGCAACATTCTTAGGTTTTTGACATAAGCTCCAGTCTGCATATACATGTGTGGAAGACACCTCCAAAATCATTCCAGAATGCGGATGATAAGAGTTTAGAAGCAAGCTGAGTGCCGAACTGCTTTCTGTAGCTCAGACTTAGTCTGCTGTGTCTCATTAGACTACAGTTTGCTTCTGAGTGGTTATATGGATGTTAGACAATAATATTCCAAGGTGTGGAAAATGAAATCATCAAAACCCAAACTATCAACCAATGCTGACTCTCCTGCTTAGTTTTGGGAGTAGCTACTTATTCTTGGTTACATGTGAAATGTCACAAGGGGCTCCTGCCCAAGTTATTCCACTTATATTGGTATTTTTTTCCACTCAAAAACAAACTGCCACTCACACCACTGGTCCTGTAGGGCTCATCTTCCCTGGATTCCCTGTATTTTCAGTTCCTATCTGTACCAGTGTACAT
>NW_022105855.1:4372981-4375123 GCF_000313985.2 Echinops telfairi
AATGTACAAATGCGCTTTACACAATTGATGTGTGTATGGATTGTGATAAGAGTTGTATGAGCCCCTAATAAAGTGATTAAAAAAAACCCCGCAACTGCCTTTTCACTGAGATTAGGATGGAGAAAAGGGCATTTGAAAGATCAACCACTTAGTGACAATTAACTTTAACCTGCTGTATTTTCTACAGGATATACAGCATGTCTAGAACAGCTGAAGTTAAGTTGGTATTATTTATTTAGACCTCAGGAGTTCATTGTCAAGATCCACTAGGCATCTGCCCTTTCAACAGGCCACAAAGGGCTATTATACGGAGACTGTGTTGGCACCAACACTCTAGCCTTTGTTAGTAGGTGCCACTGAGTCAGTTCCGACCCATAGCAACTTTACACACAATAGAATGAAACACTTCCTGGACCCGCATCATCCCCATAATTGTTCCTATGCTGGAGCCCATTGCTGAAGCCACTGTCTTTCCTATTGCTTATTGCTCAGTATTTTTCTATGCCAATTCCTCTGTAGTGAGATCAATGTTTACCACTTCTATAGCTTGTGAATATTTTTTTGTCTTAGGAAATTGAATGCAACATAACAGTTGCTTTAATTAATCGATGGATTTGGGGGGGGGGTTGCAGAAGAAAAATGAAGCTTTCCACTCCTGTAGGTTAAAAGCTTGTCAGTTTATCCCACCTTGGATACATGTCTGGTCTGATCTAGTTTCCAACATTTTTTTCTCGTGTGTTTCTCATATTGGGGTTTATCTATGATGCTTTTTCTCATTGTCGCAAGCCCTCTTGAATTTTTGTTGCATGTTTTTTTGTTTTACGGAATATGAAACTCAGGATTGATGAACCTAAAGACAGCAAGTAGAATGAGGCTCCCTGAGGGGTACCATGGGGGAGGGAGTGTAAAAGAGAGCTGATATCAAGGAGTTCAAGAAGGAAGAGAGTGCTTTGAAACAATTGTGGTAGCAATTATACAATACTGCTTGATGTGATTGCTATGGGATGTTATGATATGTATATGAGTTCCCAATAAAATGAGTTTGAGAAAAATCATTTTGGGAAAAATATGATATCTATATTAGCTCCCAATAAATTACTTTAGGTGAAAATACTTCAGGTAAATTAAATATTAAAGAAAATTAATGAATAAAACTATATATAAACGTAAAACACTTGCAATCTGGGAAACCTACATGGGGCAGTTCTACTCTCTCCTATAGGGATGCTATGAGTCAGCTTAGACTCAAATGCAGTGTGTTTTTAGTTTGAAAAAACAAAGGTTTCTCATTCTCCCAGGTATTCCTTTTGTCACAAAAACACATTTAGCAGTGAGTCTGGCTGCTTTACTGAGCCCCACCATTCTGAAGTCATATGCAAAAATAGTTTATTTTTGAAAGATTAATAGAAGATTAGTCCCAGTGAAGTAGATATTAAAGATGTTTAAAAATGTTCAGCTTTTCCAAAAAGACCGATTTTGCGATGATTATGAGGGAATTATTTATACCTGCATTTCTCCAGGGGCCATAAGACCACTATCCCAGGAAGCTTCAAGCACCCTTGCTTACTTCTTCCTGAGTCCAGATCCTTGCTGATTAAGCTTAAAAAGAATTGTTACTTCAAGGTCACAGGCTGTTATATTTTGGATTTTTAAATTATGTAATATTTTTAGTATTTTTATTACCAGCAGGCTAACATTTTAACCCTATGTATCAACATCACCCTATTATCCCTAATATCAACCACCATTCTCCTTATTTAATTTATTCCCAACCACCATTCTCCTTATTTAATATATTCCCTTATGTCCCAAGACACAACAATAAACCTAAGGAATCGCTCATGTGATTGTGGGAGATTGGCACAGTTGAGGTTTTTTTTAAAAGATGGCCCTGATAGAGGTGTGAGTTTTGCCTTTTGCAGATCATATTAAGTAATTGATTGCATCCTATTTTGTCTTTGTATGATTCTGAATTTTGGTCCACATTTTACCCACTCCATTGGGGCCTTCTAACATTAGTCCTTTCACAGGGGATCAGTAGTGAGAGCTGGCTATCATCCAGTTCTGATTTTTTGACCAAGGAGGATGAGGTTCACGTGGTCTATTAGAACACTGGACTAACTGCTTACACACATCAAGTTT
>NW_022105855.1:4377022-4397950 GCF_000313985.2 Echinops telfairi
GCTGGCCATGTGGTCCTCTCTGTGGACTGGCTGCTCTAATTGGGGTCATTGTCCTCAAGGTCTAGTGGGCCAGGGTGTGCTCCTGTCTCTCCTCCTCCCCCATCATCTGCTCTTGTGTGCTCTGATCAGATATGTCTCTCTCCAGGAGCCTTGGATTCAGTGCTGTTCTTTGAAATAAATTCTTCTGGAGGGAGGGGAAGGCATCCACTTAGTGTTTGGGACTGGGGCCAGCACCCCAGACCTCTCCACTGGTTCCCTACTCCACGCCGGCATGTTGAATTCACACCTTGGAACAATGGGTTGAAGTCCTGTCCCTCTTTTCTTGTGGAGATATAAACAATGCCCTCCCTTTGGGTGGGTTAGCACCCCGTGCCCCCGCTACCCATTTCTTCCTTATCTTCATCATTTTTTTCCCTTTCCCCACCTCCTTTCCACACACACCAATTTTCTTCAGTTTTTGCCCTAGACAGAAGAACCCAATAGCTGCGTCTTAGATGTCTGAATACAATCACGTAAGACCCCAGTGACTACTCACCAAAGTCGAATGTAGAACATTGCCTTTGTGAACTCTGTATGTCAATTGACCTTGGTATGCTTCAGGGTCAGAGACCCATTTCCTCAAGGTCTTTGGTTATGGCTAAGAAGTTTTTATCATTTTGCCCCTTGTATACTTCACTATATTCATGGATAGATGTGCAGCATACGTAAATACATATGCTGAAATGCCCTCTCTCAGAACTATATATTTATGGGAACAGCTATATTTTTCTTTCCATACCTGTTTATCTTATATGTATCTCTATCTATGCACCCTGTTATCTATTATTTCAAAATTGTATGCACAATAAATTATGCCTCTATTGCCTCTAACTCTTACATTCATCTTAGTGTCTTCATCTTTTTTGCTGATTACTTTTTTTATTATAGATTGCTTTTCCCTTCACCCACGTTAATATATATCTACTCTTCAGTTTGTGATTTATTCTCCTTTCACCTCTCTTTCCTGGTAACAATCAAAGAATTTACTTTTTGTATATAAAATCTTTTTAAAAAATTAAAATCTTTTCTTGACTTTCTATAATACTGATTTCTTACATGTTTGTCCTTTTGGGATTAGCTTATTTCATTCAGCATAATGGCCTCCAAGGTCATTTATGTTATGAGCTGTTTTTCAGGTACATCATTGTTCTTTAACTTTGCATGATATTCCATTCTGTGTATGTACTCATTTATCCACTCTTTTAATGATGAGTATTTAAGTTGTTTTCATAGTTTTTGCTATTGCGAATAGTGCTGCAATGAGCACAAATATGCATATATCTATTTGTGTTATGGTTCTTATTTAGTAGGATATATTCCCACTAGAGGAATTCTGTCTCATGTGGTATTACTTTTCCAAATTCTAAGGAAACAACATTCTTTTTCTTTTAAAAGTAGTTATACCATTTTGTAATCCTACCAATTAAATATAATATTATAAGCATTCACTAAGAAATATTTACCTGCAAAATGGTTTCTTATTGAAACACTGTATGTGTTTCTTCAATCAAAACTGAGCAGTGATAAGTATAACACACATACATATAGTATGAAACCTAACAATGAAGCAAACAATGACTTTTTCCTCTCCCCTTAGCCCTATTTGGTGCTGTGGGTCCATGGTTCAAACGCACTAGTCACACTACAAGAGAAAAATGAAGCTGTCTTATCCTATAAAGATTTGCAGATTCAGGATAGAGTCACTATGATTTGGAATAGACTGGGTGGCAATTTCTTTGAATTTGGATCTGGTCCTATGAGCCCATATTAACAAGTGTAAAACATACTCCAAATACGCATGATTATAAAACTTACTTTTTAACAACAAAAGATATACACATATAATATTTCTTCTAGCTTATTTTATGAACTATTTTCTCTTTAAGATTCAAGGGACAGTGTACCTCCTCTGGTCTAGCCAGTCTTGCAAGATAGAATTCGAGTCATGGTAGTGGGAGCGGGGAGGAAACCTTTAGGAACTAGAGGAAAGTTGTATTTCTCATCATTGTTACATCGCACCCTGACTGGCTCATCTCCTCCCCGAGACCCCTCTGCAAGGGGATCTCCAGTGGCCTACTAATGGGCTTTGGATCTCCACTCCACACTCCCCCCATCATTCACTATGGTAAGATTTTTTGTTCTGATGATGCCTTACACCTGATCCCTTCGACCCCTCGTGGTTGCATAGGCTGGTGTGCTTCTTCCATGTGGGCTTTGTTGCTTCTGAGCTTGATGGCCGCTTGATTACCTTCAAGCCTTTAAGACCCCAGATGCTATACTTGTTGATAGCCGGGCACCATCAGCTTTCTTCGCCACATTTGCTTATGCACCCATTTGTCTTCAGTGATCCGTTCGACACCCCGTGATCACACAGGTTGATATGTTGTTCCATGTGGGCTTTGTTGCTCCTGAGCTAGATGGCTGCTTGTTTACTTTCAAGCTTTTAAGACCCCAGACGCTCTATCTTTTGATAGCCGGGCACCATCAGCTTTCTTCACCACATTTGCTTATTCACCTGCTTTGTCTTCAGCGGTTGTGTCGGGAAGGTGAGTATCATAGAATGCCAATTTACTAGAAGAAAGTATTCTTGTGTTGAGGGAGTACTTGAGTGGAGGCCCAATGTCCTTCTGCTACCTTAATACTAAACCTATAAATGTAGGCTCATAGATCTATTTCCCCATCCTCATATAATATATTTGTATATGTACATGTCTTTATCTAGAGCTCTATAAATACCCTTTGCCTCCCAGCTCTTTCCTCTATTTCCCTTGATTCTCCTCCTGTCCCACTATCACGTTCAGTCCCCACCAGGATTTCAGCACTTCCTCTTTGTTACGTTCCCCTTGATCCTGCCCTACCAGGTCTCCCACACCCACCTCCCCACCAATTTGGATCGCTTGTTGTTCCCTTGTCCCTGAGTTTGTTACTGAAAATAAAGGGAATCCAGGACGGATGAGCCCTATAGGACCAGTGGTGTGAGTGGCAAAACAGGGCGGGTAAAGGGAGAATGGGTAGGAAATAGGGAACTGATTACATGGAACTGTGTGTGACCTCCTCCCTGGGGGACAGGCAACCGAAAAGTGGATGAAGGGAGATGTCGGACAGGGCAAGATATGACAAAATACCCATTTATAAACTATCAAGGGCTCATGCGGGAGGGGGGAGCGGGGAGGGAGGGGGAAAATGAGGACCTAATGTCGGGGGTTTAACTGGAGAGAAAATGTTTTGAGAAATGATGTACAAATGCGCTTTACATAATTGATGTGTGTATGGATTGGGATAACAGTTGTATGAGCCCCTAATAAAATGTTAAAAAAGAGAAAGAAAAAAAAAGATTCAAGGGACATATAACTATCCAGGGGGAGAGGTAGCTAGTCAGAGAGCAAGGCTATGAAGTACAATGAATTTATTTGATTTGGATAATACATATTTATCTTTATATATTTGTTCAGAATAAATGATAATCACATATTGAGGTTTAACACATTTTCTTCCTTTGAATTTATAGTTTACTTACTCTTGGTCCATGAATATGGTATTTATTTTAGGCTTACTTTTGTAAAATTGTTTTATCTGAGCTGGACATGGCAAGACAGGGAATTTAAGACAGATGCCTTTATCTGAAGTTTACTGTGGAGAAGAACCCTTGTGGTTTCAACCAGACTGGTCAAAATATATATTAGCTTCTTTGAGGTTTTAACCCCATTAAGGAGTCTATATGTCTATTTACGTTTACATACGGTCTAGCCACTAAAAATGTTATGCTCTGTGATGTGAATCAAAGAAGAGCAAAAATAGATTGTTGGTGGTTACCCAAGTATGTTTCTACAGATAGAGCTGGTTTTTACTTGAAGAAAGAGAAGAGGGATTATAAGTAACTTCAAACTAAACATTATAATTATTAGCATTGATACATTTTAATTAATTGATGTTCTACTTTAGTTTGCCATTTTATATAGGCTTTTATTTAAATTTATCTTTAACAGATTACCTATTATGGTATTTAGTTTTATATTTTGTTCATCTGGATACTTGGTCTCTCAGTTTCAAGATATATTATGTCTTGCCTTCAATGTGTTTTTTTTTTTCTAATGGCAGGACTTTTTCCTCTGTAAAGGTCTTATTTCCAGAATGATAAAGTGTGGTCTGCACACACCATTTACTGTGGTACATAGGCTATTCGTATATAATTTTAGGACAATTTTTACCTTTGCCAACCGATGAGAAATATATTCCACTTATTGATTCACATTTTCCCTGTGGCTTTTACCCAAGTAAGCATCATACAGTTGTAAGTAGCTACCCCACCTTAGGCTATCTTTGGACTTCACAGCAACTCTCGGAGAACAGTATGCGGAAGTATCTCTTCAGTCTCTGCTGACATTCTCCGGGACTCCTCTTCACCATTGGAATAAGGAGACCTAAGGAGCTTCATGATGTCAGATTCTTCAGCTATTGAGCAACCTCCAGGTATTACATTTTAATTCAAATGTCTCATGTCATATTTCAGAAAGTAACAATTTTAACCAGTATCGGCTATCATTGTTGCTGTTATAGTACAAGTTCTGGTTATAACTGAGTCCTAATTGTTTTATATTTTCTTTGAGGGTTCCAAGACATACCCTAAAGAGAGCTTCATAATGTAATTAACAGAAAGAATATCTTCTTTCTGGCTACATTGAAGTGTATCTAAGAAATTCAATTATTGGAGAAAAACTGGATGGGTTTTTAGTTTTAAAGTTGATTTGAGTGTATTTTCTCTGAATGTACAAGTACTACTATATCCATAGTTTGGGTTTTGTTTTGAATAAATCTATTAAATTAAGCTAGAATCACTTGTGCTTATCAAAACTGTAAATTAATCATACATTTTACATTATAAAAGTAGTCACAGACCAGGAAGAAACCATCGCTATTATGGAGCTGGAACCTCCTGCTGCTCTTCCACCTCCTCCAGAAGAGGAATGGGTCCCAGTTCCGGAAAGCATCGACATGAGAGGTAAACTGTGGAGATGAGACTCTAGTCACTCATGGTGATAGGAGGCACGGTTTCTACTTGTTGTTCTATTAGTTGTTTTGAGGTTCAGTTCTTTTTGTTTTTACTTTTTGATGAAAAATATCAAAATAAAAAGTGCAAAGAAATCTTTAATTATTTGTTGCACGAGATATACTATTGTTCATTAGATTCATATGAAGAATTTTAGCTTAATAATAACACAGATGGAAATTAACATCTTCCCATTACTTGGACAAATTAGTGGAAATATGATCATCTGAACTAGAATATTATTTCTGGTACTTAAAGGAATCTGGTAACTGAAATTCTCCCGCGTCAAATGTCTTTAAAAGCAGCCTCCGTTTTGGTGATTGTCTCAGAGGGGTCACCAGACATAGGTTATGGTTATATCAGGAAAAAATGATAGCAAACACAAGCAGCCAAGGAAAAGATATGTGTGTGCAGGCTGGAGAAATAAGGTAAAAATGCCCAAGGGACTGCTTCCAGGGAAGACACACTTGATTCAGCCAGGAACAAATTGTGACAACGTGTGCAAAATGTTGTCAACCAGGAACGCTTGTTAGGAATTCTGTGCCCAGGGTGTTCACTGGGGACTGCTTATTGGGAACTGATTATTTTTCCTTGGCACTTACCAAATTCCAGATCACCAGGTAAAAAGAAGGTATTCAATGTAAATACTTCCATATCATTTGTATCATGAGTTACTTTTTAAAGTTTATTTTGGTGATGAGACACCCTCCCCAAACCTACGTTCCCAGACACATGTCAAAGGTCAAACCTGGCCTTAGAAAATGAGTACTTGCACCTGCTACATTAACTCTTCTGTATATTTCTCCCAGGTAACATTTCTGTGTTTCCTACTCATTTTACACAATGAGCATTCCTTTCATAAAAATTGACATATTTAAAAAATAATGTACAATCGACAACAATGACAGTATTCTTTCAAATAAGAAAAATCCACATTTTGTTCTGATACCCCTCTCACTGTTCTACAGCCTCCCGTTCAACCTTTGCTCTGTTCTGGACCATTTCTGTCGTTCTGGGCATCTTCAGCCTGGTGCTCTTGACGTTGTGTGGATTCTTTGCTTCTCAGTGTAAGTCTGCTTAATTGGGGGAAGAGGATGTCTAGACTCTCAGACATAAATGCTTATCAGATTATCAAATTCTTCAGGCACATTTCAGATTATCATTTCTGGACAACTTTTTTTTACAACACTGAACAGAAAAAGAAAAATTTGAACACTTTTAATAATTATTAAAGTATGAATTTAATAATTTACAAGTAAATAATAAAATAATTTAATAAAATATCAAAGTTTTACTAAACAATGGTAGTTTCTTAGTGATAACAATTATTTAAAATTGTGCGATGTGGCAACGATGAAACATACAACTTTCCTCTAATTCCGAAATGCCACCCCCCCCCACCCCCCGGCGCCTACTATCATGATCCCAATTTTACCTTACAAATCTGGCTAGACCAGAGGATGTACACTGGTACAGATAGGAACTGGAAACACAGGGAATCCAGGGCGATGATCCCTTCAGGACCAGTGGTGTGAGTGGCAATATTGGGAAGGTGGAGGGAGGGTGGGTTGGAAAGGGGGAACTGATTACAAGGATCTACATATAACCTCCTTTCTGGGGGACTGAAAACAGAAAAGTGGGTGAAGGGAGATGTCGGACAGTGTAAGGGTTCATGAGCGAGGGGGGAACGGGGAGGGAGGGGAAAAATGAGGAGCTGATGCCCGGGGGCTTAGGTGGAGAGAAAATGTTTTGAGAATGATGAGGGCAATGAATGTACAAATGTGCTTTACACAATTGATGTATGTATGGATTGTGATAAGAGTTGTATTAGCCCCTATAAAAAAAGGAAAAAAAACAAAACTCAAAATTCTAAATTTTTAATTAGTAAATAAAATACTAGATGTTAAATCAACCACTAATAATATAAAAAGATTTGAGGACTTTGGTCATCATCTATTTTGAGATGAATTGTTATCCTGTTAGTATTAACGCTGAAATTCAAACATCTCATAAGTAATTGAGATGAGGTGATATTTCAGATTCAAGCATTGCTTTTAGAAATAATAGAGGATAAAGCAAAATATACTTTAATGTCCATATAGTGTTTGGGAAAATATAAATAGGAAAGTATATTAAGGAAAATCAGTACAAATAATGAAACCCTATAACATAATAAATGACTGTTTTATTTGTACACGTGATTTATATGTATTTTGAAATCTTGTTCTAGACTTTCAAAATCTTCAGGCATCGGAGAGCAAGCTGAAGAGTTTTAATGAATGGATGGAGGCCTTCCAAAGGAAAGCAGAAGCATTTATTGATATCCAAAAAGGTCTTGACTATAATAAAGGTACTATTAGAGATGGAATGAGCTACCTTGGCCCAGCGCCAGATGGTTGTTCTTGTTGCAAATCTGACACAGAGGATGCACCTGCAATATGGAGCTCGCTAATGGAGTGTCATGGCCATTTTGATGGTGTAGAGGGTTATGCTCTGGGCTAGCAATGAGCAACTACTAGCCACTCTGGGGAGCAGGATGAGGCTTTCTACTCCCATCGGCAGTCTCAGAACCGCACGGCGGCAGTGCTGCCTTGTCCTGCAGGGTCACTGTGTGGCAACCCTGACTCCATGGCTGTGAGTTGGGTCTTGGTGTTCCTTCTTTGAGTTATTCAAGTCCTATCTTTCACATTGGATGGAATCTTTTTTACCCAATGTAGCTTCTATATTAATGATGTAGATTGCTCATTCACTTAGTTATTCACATTAAATAGGCCCTACAACACCTTTCCAAGCTAGTGATCACAGATAAATACACTATGATCTTGCTCTTGGGAGGCTTAGAGGAAAGCATATGAACAGAAAATAAACCAATACGCCAAAGTGTCTAATTTTAAGGTCTGTGTCAGGTGTTCATTCTGGAAGTATGCTAACGCAAGAAGTGAGGTATCTGAAAATAAACTGTAGTTTTGTAGTGTCTACATTCATACAGAGAAGAGCTTGAAGTATCACCTCACAGCGCTTCTTTTGTGCTAATTAAATCATGATCTAAAAATATCAACTTAAATAAATATTCCACAAAGGTCTTTTTTATGTGAGTTTTTGCTTGCAAGCCATTGAACACTTAAGACAATGATTCCAGAGTCCTTTATTGACTGGCCAGGTGAAAAGGCTGGTTTCTAAGACATCATTTGTTTCTATGTAGAAATTAGATGAATTCAGCCAGGCCCAAACCGAATTCCCTGGCACCGAGTCAGCGCTGACTCACGGTGATCTTATGTGGATTTCTGAGACGGCAACTGTTCGTGGGAGTCGAAAGCTCAGCAGAAATCCAGTGCAGCTGCTGGTGGTTTCCACGTGCTGATCATGTGGAGCACACCACTAGGGCTGGGAAGGAGAGTGAAATACAATTATTTGCCTAATGTCACTTGATCATTATTATTATTTGCCATGGCTTTTGAGCTGGTATGAAAGCTAGCTGCAATGGCGTCTTCGTTTAACGCTGTCTTGGTGTCCCATGTAGCAACCATAGAAAGACTCCAGAATCAGAGTGAGGATCTCACTGAGGCCCTGCAAGCACTTACCACCAACAAAGGTAAATCGGAAGTAAGACCACTTGAGGCGCATAACAATTCTGAACAAAAGTTAGACGACTGTGTGCGATTCTGTGCATTCCGAGTTGTGACAAGTGTTTTGTTTCTTAGGAAGGTGTGGGCATCCTCTGAGCCACTGGATAGAATACAGAGGGAATTGCTACCAGCAAACTGTAGACCCGGTTTCTTGGTTGAACTGTTCTGATCATTGTGCCCGTTTGAATGCTACATTTTTAAAGAAAGAAAGCAGCCGGGGATTACTGGTGAGATTCAACACCATTTTTTATTCTAGGAGAGAAGCACTAAGTACTCATTAGCTGAAGGGAGGCTGCACCTGTAGCTCTAAAATAACGGGAAGAGACACTCTCTCACTTCATTTTCTCTACTGTCTCCCAAGTTGACTGCACCGCAGAAACTAGCACACCTCTTTTCCTAAGCACACCAAGCACACGCTCCGTAGGACTGTTGCCTTCATCATTCCCTCTGCCTTCAGTCAGCTTCCTCCAAGTACAATCAAGCTCAACTACTTCACCAACTTCTAGCGCTTAGAGACTATCATCCTGAAAAGACCTGTCAAACAGCCCTGTTGCAACCTGTTTCAGTACCCACCCTCCCCAGACAAGACACCTCCCTTGTTATCTCAGTCCCTCTTACCCTGCTCTAATCTTTGTCATAGCCCTGGTGACCTTCTTGCACATCATAGAATTTGCATGCATAATTTACCTTGATCTGACCTTACCCCCAAACCCCAATGAAAGATCGTTATCATTTTTGTTGGGTGATATATCTCAAGCTTGAAGAATAGTACAAAGAACATAGTTAAGGAAATAATTTAGTTAATTACCAAAGTAATTAAGGTTGCGGCAGTGTCCTGTGGAATAAGAAACAGTCTGCAGGGGATTTATTTATTTTTCTTTGTATTTAATTTTTCAGTTAAAGAAATTCAGACATTGTAGTGCTGAACTCCCCCCACCCCCAGTGTTTATCAGCGGGATGGGGAGGTCCCATTATTTTTATGATCTTCCAATTCTCACTTAACACAAGCAGTCTATTTCTCATTTCTAATCAGTTATCAGTATTAGAGAATCACCTTTATGGATTTGTATCCATGCAGAATTTCCTGAAGTTGCTTGCTGTAAATCGTACTTGGGTTGGGCTATCTTATAACAAGGAGAAAAAAACGTGGATGTGGGAGGATGATTACCTACCTCCCGGCCTGTAAGTTCATAATGCTTCATTCTTCATGCCTGTCTCAGTGCTTTTTCCTTAAAAACTGGTAGAAACAGAGAAAATTCCTGGGAACAAACTATTGATTGTTTTTTTTTTTCTTGTTTTGGCTATTTTACATTATGAGAAATTTTATAGGTCAAAAATCATCCAAATATTTCATAATTGGTGTATCTTTGCCTCTATTACGGGAGTATTTGACTGATTAAAAATTTTAATCATAAAAATAATATGGGAAGCATGTGATTATATTTGCATTTTGGGGCATCTCTGGTATTTTAATAAAAAGAAGTTCAAATTATTATTTCTCATCCTTTATTTAAAGAATTTAAATACATTTTATTAAATTGTCCTTCAGAAACATTGCATAAGACAGCTATAGCACAATATAGGTCACATTCTTGAAGCATTTTGTTCAATTTTAGATAATCATTTAAGTATGCTCACAATTTGATAGGACACAATTTTCTTGTAAGCTGTGTTTTCTGATGCTTAATGATTGCTTTTTTTGCTAAATTTCTAACAATTTTTGTTGCCCATTTTATCATATTTAGCTTTTTTCTTCTATATATTTTTTTATAAATTTATAATCTGTTATTTTAGGCATACATCTTGATCTTTTCATTTTTCTTTTGGTGATTTGCCATTTAAGTTTATTTGCTTCTATTTTGTGAACAATTGTTAGATGTTTACGTAGTCTATTATTATTTTCTTTTGAAATTTTCTTTTCATTTATCTCGAGGATATACTTTTGCAGGCTTAAAATTCATAAAGTCAGAGCTGCATGAGATTCAAGTTATTTCGTTATTGTTCATTTACAAATTACTGCATATGTATGTACTTATATCTATCGCTGTGTATTTCCACTAAGTAATCATCAGAATGGTGTTACAATGGTTATTTTTTTATAATTAATTTTAATGCAGTGTTTACCAAACACTCAAAATCTATGCACACACGTATCTACATTCAGAAAAACTTCCTCGGCCCGATCTGCCTGTACCCTCCCCGTGGTTTAGTGCAGCAGGGCTCTGACTTAGGGCTTTCTAAACCATGATGCAGAAACCATGGACCATGGAGAGCTGCTTTCCTTTAAACACAGAAACAAGCAAAAAACACCAAATGGAACCACAGATGTATATAAAGTTGGATGTTGATGGAGCTGAAATTAAGCTATATATCTCTCTCAGTTAGAGAGAGAGAGCGATAGGTAGCTAGTCAGAAAGATACATATCAATAGATCTAGACCTAGATATAGATATATTCTTGAACTTGCTTGTGCTAATTTATTAAATTTTGACTTGTCCTTATTTTTATAATCCATCATTTTAATTATTGATACTTTATATTTTGAAAGAGCTCCTTTATTTCAAACCTGTACAATATCTGTCACATAAGACACTCATGAGGAACTAATGAAATGAATTGGAGCAAAATAATAAAAATATTTTGACAGTTCATTTTTCAAAAAACTTTAGAATTTTGCCCCCACCCTACTTCCCAATTCCTTTGCCAATTTGGAAAAGGATTGTATTATGTATTCCATAATTGAGAAGGTAAGCTTGGCCGGTTTTACAAAATATGAAATGCTACACAATCAGATTTGCATTATTGCTGTTGGAAGGTAATCTCATTGTTGATACTGTTCTCAATGCTCAAACCAAGGATTAAATTCAATCAGTGTATTTAATAATATTTACTTTATAAGTTTATTATTGTAGTAGTTTTTAAAATAGGAGTGCACATGAAAGTAGAATGAAGTATCCTAACGTATTATATGCGTACACAATATTCTGACATTTACATATAGCACAATGTGTCTACAGGTAAGAAATCCCTCCCCTAGCTATAGCTGTATACTTATATGTATACGTATACATATAGTTGAATGGCTTCTATCTACCAAACTGTCCTTAGAGAAATATTTTGTGTGGCAGGTCATATGTTCTTTTTTATGTTATTTGTTATTTGTTATTTTTTTATGTTTTTTATGTTATTTGTGTGATTTCCTGTATGGAGGGGTATTTTTTTTACATTTATGTGTTCGTATATCAATTTAAGTTTTATTTTATATAGTTGATATGTTATTTATGTGCACATAGAATAACTTTTATAAGTATATACAATCTTTGAAAACAATGAGAATGTTTTCATACTTTTGTGTTGGCCACAGCACTTGGTGAAATGAATTGCACATAGTAAATACTGATTTTATCTGATTCGAACACATTATGGTCAGTGACTTGTGTTTTCTAAATTTCCCAGAAAGTTACCAGCTCCTAGTTTGGATTTCCAGCAGTGCATTTATCTAATAAATAACAACACTGGTACTGATAAGTGCACTACAGCTTCAGCCTGCATATGTGAGAAGACTCTCTGTACAGAAGACTCACAAGACGACTAAAGAAGAGCTGTGAGGTTCAAATTACAATAGTATCCCATATTCATTATCAGCCTGCTTTTATTGCTGTTGCAATTTCTAGTTCCTGTTATTGGTCTCATATTTTCTGTGGCAAAAAATGGTAATTGAGTTTATTAAAGAAGAAACAGGGTTTAGCTTTATGGGAGTGGGTGGAATATCAGGCAGGCCAGAAATTTTAGAAAATTCAGAACTTGTTTAATTATCTGAGAATTATATAACTAGTCTAATAAATGGATCATTTGCCATGATATGTAAGCTTTTTGGAAGCTTTTATTCTATGTTTCATAATCTATTTTTTCTTTTAGTATTGTGACCTTATTGGTGTATGTGGGAGGAGTTTTAGGATAATTGCAATAAAATATGCTATTAAACAAAGCAACTTATTTTTAAATGTTATCTTCTTCTCCCTCCAAAATCTATTTATTTAAGTAACTGCATTGCCCTGCCTTAACAGAAGAAGACACCATTACCATAGAAATCCAATAAAACCTCTCCTTAGCAGCCTAGCCCACAAAAAGGCTTTATTGTGTATGTTAAGCTGCTTATGCAAAGATTTTTAAATGTGGTGCCTTTGGGTCCATTTTGACCTTGAGGGATCTCAGGTGACCGAGTAGAACTCACAGCATTTGCTAGGTTGTAATCTTATGGGGCTGATACCCAGGTCGTTCTTCGTAGTGCTGTTGAGTGAGGTACAGCCTAGAAAATACTGTGGGCAGTCCTCCTGTGGGACATAGGAGAGCTATGAGTCAGAGTCTAATTGATGGCACTCATTAACAAGCCTATTATAAGAACAATACTGAAAATAAGAATAAAAATCTTCAAGCTGAGGAACTGTTCCCCCTCCAAACAAAAATGATGAAATAGAAGAAAACTGTAACACAACAGTCTAGATTTTTTAAAAAAAATCATTTTATTGGGGGATTGTACAACTCTTATCACAATCCATACATACACCCATTGTGTCAAGCACTTTTGTACATTTGTTGCCATCATCATTCTCAAAACATTTGCTTTCTACTTGAGTCCTTGATATCAGCTCCTCATTTTCCCCCTCCCTCCCCGCTCCTCCCTCCCTCATGAACCCTTGATAATTTATAAATTATTATTATTTTGTCATGTCTTACACCATCCAACATCTCCCTTCACCTAATTTTCTGTTGTCCATCTCCCAGGGAGGAGGTTATATGGCGATCCTTGTAATTGGTTCCTCCTATAAAGCAAACAAAAATTAAACACCAGAGTCAAACACTCACAAATGAACATATGTCACACACGCAAAAGGATGTCAACAAATAATGCTATAAAATCATAGAGACCTCTATTAAACAAAAATGGCAAAATATGAAGCCACTGTTTCTCAGCATAGCCTCCATCTAGCTGGCTACCTTTCTGAAGAGAGTGTGTCCAACTGTCGAACTATTCACCATAGAATTCTGCATTCCTATGCCACCTAGAAGCAGCAGCTTTAGCTTACTTTAGGGACTGAAGTTGTGTTTCTTTTAAATTTAACTTTTTATTCTGCTTTAACTAAAAGAAGTCTGAAAGGGCAAGAGTTGACTGTAGGGTGGTTGAGGTTAGATTTTCTAATAAAATTTTCATAGAACGACCCTTACTAACCTTGAAAAATAAGTAGTTGTAATAGATATTGTGGGAA
Organism: Echinops telfairi; assembly: GCF_000313985.2. Lineage (NCBI taxonomy): Eukaryota > Metazoa > Chordata > Mammalia > Afrosoricida > Tenrecidae > Echinops > Echinops telfairi. The sequence goes on from NW_022105855.1 coordinate 4,391,002, forward strand.
AATATTCCTCAGTCCATTTTTTTTCTGAACTTGTTCTACCAATGCATTTTTCATTTTCTGACAACTTCTTCATAGTATGCCCCATGATCATCCTGTGCTCTTTGAGAATGTTTATTAAGATTTCCTTTTGATATTTCAAAAATTACCTTCTGAGATGACCTCTCTTCCTCAATTTTAACTGGCCTGGTGGAAGACCACTGAAGCCCCTACTTTGATCAAATCTTTATTCCTGTAAAGAGTTACCATCTTGGAAACTCTAAGGGGCAGTTCTACCCTATACTAGAAGGTGTGAGGCAGAATTGACTCACTGACATTGATTTTGGATCTATATGTGTTTGCTTAATGAGACAAGTGTATCAATGAGAAAACATGTATGCAATTATCCAATGACTGTAGAAACATGTTTAAGTCTGTTTTGTTTGGAATAAACCCATGTGCGTATACATTGGGACCCTAGTAGCCACACCTTGTGATTTACCCTCATGTGAGTCCATGCCTACTTGTGTGTGTGCATGTACGTGTGTGTAAAGAAATGCAACAATTATCCCCCCCCCCATTTTTATTTACTCACTGGTCACAGAATTTGACATTTGAATATGATGTTTTACAGATAGAAACCTCTTTCTAGTAAAGCCCTTCATTTAAGCCTCTTTCAGCCTCAGTGGTTACTTTTGTTTGTTTCCTTTTTCCTGTAAATCTTTGTTATGTTCACTTTTGTTATCATGCACACTCTTTCTGCAGATATACAATGTTAAATACTCTCCTCCCTCGTTACATTTTTACAATGACTTCAGTTACATTATTAAGGCAAATGACATACCAAGTTCTGATCAAGACCTTTTCCTGCTTATTTTCTTTTTTGTGTATTTCAGCAGTGTATTTTGCATCTGCACTCTGCATCTTGATATAGATATGAGCAAGTCCTTTCTGAATGGTCTGATAACCCTAGAACACAAGGAACTCAGAGCAATGCACCACTGGACCAGACCATGTTCAATAGAAGATGGTGGAATCACACATCATTTGGCAAATGAAGTTGTTATCTAAGTAGCTGACCCTGAAGAGTCAAGAAAGGTTTCTAATCTTCAATTTTGGGGGGTAGGGGAAATTTCCCCAACCTCCCCTTCTAATCTTCAATGTTTGCAACAATTCTCAATACTGCTCCAGCTGACAGGTGCTTTACTCCTTTTGCTTTAATGATTAACCACCGTTTTTTGCCTTTTTCCCTAGATGGTTGTAATTTTCTAACTCCATTAAAACAAATCTTTCTTAAAGTTAAACATAACTTAACAAAATAAAAGGTGATAAATGTCGGATCAATGGTCTCATCATTAAAATGAGGAAGAATTTAAGGTAGATTTTGAAGTGCAAATACAAGTTTCATTTTATTTTATTCTTTTATAGTATTGATACTGAGTTGAGAGAAATCAATGATAGATAAATGATTAATTTCAAATATAATATATATGTTTACATAGAGTCTTGAAAACATTGAAGGAAACTGGTTCTATATAGAACTAAATTTTTTTGGGGGGCGGGGGTTTGTTTAGAATTTATAAATGACAAAGGAATAACACATTAGCACAAATCTAGGTTACTCTCTAATAGTAATTGAAAAAAAGAGGGGAGAAGGGGAATGTAAACTCTCACTTAATTTCTCCATCTTATTCCATTCCTAAAAAGTCCTTGTGGTATAGTGGATGAGTGGGACAGCAGTTCAAGACAACCAGCCACTTTCTGGGAGAAAGTTGAGGCTTTCTACTTTCAAAAGATTTATAGTCTTGAAAATTCAAATGGGTAGTTCCACTTTGTTCTGGAGGATTGCTTTGAGTTGGAAATGATTATGCCTCACAAATGGAGAGAGGGAAAAAGACATTTAAGTCATAGACATAGCCTATTTAAAATAGTCTATTTTCTTTCTTAATGCTTTTGCACATGCTCTATCAAACAAAAGCAAAAGATAGAGTCTTTGTTGTCTTTCAAGGTTAAAAGGAATTAAATAAGGGAGTTGTGGTGCTAATGCTTAAGCACCAGACTACTAACTTCACATTGGTGGTTGGAACCCACCCTGAGGTGTCTAGTAAGACAGGTCTGGCAATCTACTTCCTAACAGTCACAGCCTGGGAACCCCAGTGAGCCAGTGTTACTCTGTGCATGTGTGAGCACCACGGGTTCTGATCAACTCGGCAGCAATTAATATCATAAGTGAAGCACTTAATGAAACATTCGAGTTACAATTCAATAACTATATAACTATAAAACAATCTCTATCTATCTATCTATCTATCTATCTATCTATCTATCTATCTATCATCTATCATCTATCTATCTATCTATAGAGAGAAGACTATGTATGTGTCAATGTATGTAATGACACTTTTGTCCCACATTAAGATGTCCAGTATGTGCCAGTGTGGCCAAGGATGTGGTGGAACCTTCAAGGCTTTGAGCCAAGTGCAGATCAACCTGTCTCAGGAGCATGATCAAAGTTACTGTTTACTATCACTTTAACAGAAATGATGACATAAATAACATATGAATTCTTTAACAGAAAGGTCTAATTTCCTGATATATCTGAAAATATATTATTTTGAAGATAAAAACCAATTTGGGAGGCAAGAAGTGACTAAGATACTGATCAAGAAAATGAGAACGATCTTAAGATAGTTATAAACACGTTAGAAGAGGAGGAGGGCAATATTAAGTCTTTAAACTTACAGGATACAAAATTTGACCCTGTATAAGGTCTGTTGGGGCACATTTCCATTTAAAAGTTTGAGATATTTACTTTTTTGATGGAATTAAAATTAATATCAATGATTTAATGGATTGTCATGAATTAAATTTACAGTAAAAATAATTAATGCAAAATGTGATATCATAAGTAGATTTGGCAAAGAGAAATTTAGATCTATAAGTTTTAGCCAATGACCAACTTTACAAATATATTTCAAAGATAACACACCTCATTCTACTGAGGAATGATTCTTTCTTAAAAATCATTTAATGGTTGAATTAAACATGGCCAAATGGCATCTAATTGTACATACATTGTGGATCCTGATTATGTAAATTTTTTTCTTTTTTAGTGTTGCAAATATTATTACGATATTATATACATATTTTAATAACTAAGTTGTTAGTGTTCTGCTCTTCTTAAACCTCTTTGCTTCTCTGCCAGTTTCTTTTTAAATTTGTCTGATTAGCATTTCAATTATAGACCAAAATAATTATGCTTCACAAACCTGAAATTCCCTCTGTATCTGTACACAAATTTATGTAGGATCAACAAATGAAAATTCAAGGGGAATTTAGATTTTATTTTGCTGTACTAAATATACTAAAGTCCACATTTCATTTTTAGCTCAATGATTTCATTTTCTAGCTTGGAAAATAGATTTGTCAAAATTCTTTCGACCTCATGACAGTGAGGATCTCTGGCGCATTGAAGGCAAAGTCAGCTACAGTTTGTTGGGAAAGACAGAGGAAAGACAAGATTAAATTCCTAAAACCAGTGGCTTTCTAGATTTTTCTTGAACATGTAGCTTGAAAACTAGTCAAATCCTAGGAAATCTTCTATACCCACATCATAGAAATTGGCATTTCACTTCTAAAATGTTTCAAATTAATAGATCATTTATCTGAGTATGAAATCTAACCTTTAAAATATGGTGTTCTGTATTCTTTTTTTAAGAAAACAATATATATATTAGTTGAATGAGAAATGAGTAAGCATTTCTGCTGTGAAATTTTAAACTTGTCAGCGTCAAGTTGATCTGTCAAAAAGAATTTACACTCTTATGAATGCTACCAAAGACAGCATAGTAACAGTGGACTTTCTAACTCAACCCACATAATTGGCTTGGGATTAGCTGGAGCAATATACTTTGTTATGAATCATATTAGGCTTTAAGAATTGATTTATTGCTGAGAGCTGTATGTATTTCAGCAAAATAAACACCTAGAAAAGCATAATGGATTTATCTTCATTTTGCTAGGCAAATAAAATTATTCTGAGAAATTCTGGATTGTTCTCAGTATTTCTGTTGTGCCTTGTCAGAACATATTTATCAACATCAAAGATCCTTTTTCTCATATACAGGAAATATTTGAACTTGCCTCTATTTTTAATGTTCTTTCATTAATGAGGTTATGAGTTATTCGTCATAGGAGTCATACTTACATCAAATGAAAGCAATAGATGTAGGAATATATTTGGCTCATTGTAAAATTTAGAACTGTATATTAATGAAAAGATCGTTACAGTGCTTTCTATGTCCAAAAATATTTTGAAAAGCAGGACTTTTTATTCCCTGAGTTGCCATAGGGAGGCAAGCTTTGGTGAAGGCTAATCTATCTATATTCCTTCCTAATAAGAAGCTGTAATCATTTCTAAAGGCGCCCTGGTAACACAGGCACCCAGCTTTTTGCCGCTAGCTGAAAGGTCAATGGGATGAGCCCATGGAACAAACGAACTAGTAATTTGTTATCATGAAGCTGACCGCTTAGGAAACCCTCTAAGGAAGTACACCTGTGCCATAGAGGGAGAAATAGATGTAACGTCAACCAACCAACAACAATCACGTCTATGTCACTGAACTTGGAATAAATACCTATGTCTTTTAATTAACTCGACTCTATAATGAATTCTATTTCCATCATGAGTAAATGTAAACATCTCATTTCCCATATAATCTCACATAAAAATAATCTTCTAAAACACATATATATGTGGATAATTTCTGTTTGTAAAAGTTATTATAAAAGCTCATTTCCCATATCATCTCACATAAAAATAATCTTCTAAAGCACATATATATGTGGATAATTTATGTTTGTAAAAGTTATTATTAATTAGATAATATATATCATATAATTCCATAATCCAATCACGTCTGTCAGAATTGTACAATAGCTACCATAATCATTTACAAACATTCTTTTCCTCTCTGGACTCCTTGACATCATCTCCCTTTTACCCCCCTCTCCCCATCACCATCATCACCACTCCCCACCCCACGCCCCGCCCCCGCCCCTCCTGAAACCCTTATTCTACTAGCTGTCCTTACTGGTTCATCCGTCCTGGGTTTCATATCCAAAAATCAGGTAACATAACTTCAAGAGTATGACCCCCAAGACATAACACATCTGAGATAAACCCCAATAACAAAAGCAACACAAACCACAACAAAAATATAGAACATATTGAAAACCAGATCAGGTCCAGTGTGCATCAGAGGTAATCTACACAGAATTGAAATATTCCAAATTGCAGCAGAAGCAAGACTGACCAGAGGAATGTCATGTCAAGTAAATAACAGCTGGTCTACATGGAACTGAAATGTCACAAATCTCATCTCCAGCTTAGAAAATAATTTGTTAGTGGGTGGGGGGTGGAGTGGAAAAGGTAAAATAACTACATATTTTGTTCTTATATTTATTCTTGTATTAAAAATATTTATTCTCTCAAAGCTTCATAAAATTGCTATACACTAGTTAGCACCTTAATCAATGTTCAGGATACTACCATAGCATAGATATGTTTTATGTTTTAAGTAGAATTTTAAGTAGAACATAGATATGTTTTAAGTAGAATTCTATTGTTCTTAATTTCTAGAAAATATCATTCACCTGGCTTCTAACAGAATTGAATTACTTGTTGAACTAATTCTTTCATTGTATGAAAATTTCATATATTCTTAGCTTATTTTTCAAATTGTTGCATCATAGTAGCTTGCAATTCTTAATTGAAATCCTGAATACATGTTCTTGAACTGTATTTACTTGCTATGGTTCCTACAGCAAGAACCTATTCTGGGATTGTGATAGGGACTGACAGGTGAAGAAACAATGATCATTAGCAACAAGGAATTAACATCATGGCAGTAAAGACATATAATAGGAAAACATTTTACTATATCTTGGTGGTAAAGTTAAATGACTTCTTGTTTGATTGGATAATGGTAATAAAGGTGAAAACTGAACAAATGTAGTAACAAGGTATGTTAGACAGGGTTCTCTAGAGAAACAAAATCAGAATGCTAATAATTTTATATATATTTAACAGATAGATATATAACATAAGAAATAAACAGTTAATTAAATCATAAAGCAGTACAAATGGCTCAGTGCAACTCACTCCCATGAGACAGTTGTGAGACACTGGCAGTCCTTCAAGTCTGTGGAGCAATTCAGGCTATCTGACCACAGACAGCAAACAGCAAGGCAGGTCACCAACAGTCAGTCAGATGACAGGTCCGACAGTCCCCAGCTCAAGAGATGTAAATTCCAATGGTGTGGCGAAGCAGGTCTTGTAGTAACCTCAAATTACAGCGACACAGCCCACAGGTTAGGTGTTCCACAGGTAGTTTAGCTTGGAAATTGAGGCAAAGAACAAGCAAGGCAGCTGCACACTGGTCCGATGATCAAAGAGCAAGAGACAAGAAAGGGGAGGCTTGCAAAGCCCTTCAATGAACTCCACATGTGTTTATCAGCCAGGTTGGCACAATGAACAAACTCAATCCACGCCTTTCCAACTTGGCAGCTGTGCATCATTCTTTACCCTCAAAATTGCAATTAAGTAACACCTATACCTTAACCCTATAATCCTGTGAATTATCCCCCCACTTATGAAAGTTTGTAGGCCAACTACTTCATGCCTTTATCCCCCCAATTTTGAGTAGCCAATCTGTATACTACCCACTTACAACAACCCAGTGCTCTGAGGAGACAATCATATTTTTTGACATGAAGAATTTTCATTCCAATTGGAACCTTGTGAAGTCTGCATTCATAAGCAAAGTCAAATCAGAACAGGCCATCCATAAAGTCAGCATCTATATGCACCAGTTCACAGGCTCAAATATCTCCATCTGGTCGGGTTCTGGTCAACTCAATGTGGGCTGCCTCACTCAGCCTCCACAGGGTGCCCTTGGTCGCCTTACCTTTA
>NW_022105855.1:4398050-4415614 GCF_000313985.2 Echinops telfairi
TCATGAACTTTAGACCAGTCAATCTGCTCTCGTCTTCCTTTTTTTCCTGTAAGCCAAGTCCACGGGTGTCAGTGGAGAAACAACCTGTCTCTTTATTGCTGCATTTCTTGTCATTTTTGGATCACACAAATTGGTGTGCTTTTTCTCTGTGGACTTAGTTGACTCCACGCTTGGATGGCAACTTGTTTGAGTTCAAGCCTTTAAGACTTCAGACACTATTCTGATTGATAACTGGGACCTTCGGCCGTCTTCACCACACTTTGCTGTAGCACTCTTAACTTCAGTGATCATTTCATGAAAGTGAGGATGTAGCAGGGACATGATGTAAGAACTGATTGTGGTTAGGATTTAGTGCCATCCCAAAACCCATTCCTGGATCTAAGTCTTTATTTAATTGATAATTTATTCTAAAATTAATTTTCTGTAATTTGTGGGTAAATATATATGTCCTATCTTTCAATAGTTCAACCATATCTAATGTACTTGTACAATTTCTTGAACAATTGTACGTGTTTTCCAAAACATACTTTTCCTTACTGGAATTTTTGCTATCACCTGCCTCTTCTCTCCCGCCCTCCATAACTCCCTTCAACCACACCCTTGTTATATTTTCTTTTCCTATAGGCTCTACATCCCTGGGTTTCGTTTTCTGAAACATAGTTTCTAAAAATATCACAGTTTCAAGAGATTGAGCCACAATGGGGACACACTCTAATGTAAACAAACATAAACAGACTTTAACAGGATTGTTCTTACAGGGTTGCTGGGATAATATATGTGTTAATACGGCATATCTGGAATTGTATCAAGACCTTGTTTGTTTACAAACCAACAGTACACAGCTCTTGTTACAGCTGTTTTCTTCTATAACAGACATTGTGTGTTTTCCAACTTAAATCCTCAGGTGACAAATGTATTTGGGGCAGAGTCCAGGTCTACCAATGGAGTTCCCGTTTGTGGTCTCACCGATGCAGTCTCTGGAGCAGGACGTGTACCCGGAGGTTAGGACTCCATGTCCCAGTGTTCTGCGGCACCTGGCCTGGGTTCACAGGTTACCCCCAGATGCCCTAGGTTAGTCAGTTCTTTTCTCCCACTGCACGTCATTAAGACCCTGCCTACCTAATGATCCCAGGAGCATCCTCAGTCTCTCCTACCCACACTCCCCAACAGATATGCACCTATGTTCCTCTAAACTTGACAATACCCTCTCCCTCCGGTCCCATCAGTAAGGCTAATCCCACTGACAGGGCCACTTACCTCTCAAGGGGACCCCACCTCAGGATTACATGGCTACCTCTCAGCAGACAGCATGCCCCCCATTTCCCCCAGCCTTTTGATCCCAGGTGTCGTGAAGTGCCCTCCGACCGAGTGACCTATATTATGCTTTCCTGGAGTGGCATGATATCTGGTTCATTGGCACTGGTTGGTTCTTTACCAGGCTATCTGGTTCCCAGCCAGAAGACTGTATGCCCTACAATCCTGAGCTTGTGCCCATTCTTCCACTTATTCCTCTCCCAGTGGACTCAGATAGTATTTGCCCTTTTTTAACTTGACTGACTTCACTCACCTTAATGTGTTCCAGATCCCCCCCATGAGTTGAGGTGTTTTGTGGTTTCAACGCTGTTTTCTCAGGGAAGCACAGTATCTCCTTGTGTGTATGTACCAGCATATTTTTTCTCAACTCTTCTATCGTTGGGCATTTAGGCTGTTTCCAACTATTGTGAACTGTGCTATGACGAAAATGGGGGAGCAAACAATTGTTTGTGCTCTGTTTGTTGTTTCTTTTGGGTTTATGCCCAGTAATGGTATTGCTAGGTCATATGGTAGGTCAGTTTCTTTCTGTTTTTGGTATGCCATATCGCTGTACATAGTGGCTGTAAATATTTACAAGTCCATTAATAGTGGACAAGTGTTCCTATGCCACCACACTCTGTTCAACATTTGTTGCTCCCATTTTTTAAAATTGGGCTATAGTAATGGGCCTTAGGTGGTATCACAATGTTGTTTTGATTTGCATTTCTCAGTTGACTAATGACCTGGAACATTAACTCATGTGTTCATTAGCCATTTGAATGTCATCCTGTGTGATTTATCGGTTCAGGTCTTTTGCTCAACTTCTCAGAGGGTTATTAGTTTTGTTGTTGTTGTTGTAAGCTTATAAAATTCTGTTGTTCTTAGTGATTAATCCTTTGTCAGTTATGCCATTACTAAAAGTATTTCCCAGTCAGTGGGCTCTCTTTTTACTCTTTTAATAAAAATCTTTGGATGTACACAAATATTTTATTTTCAACAGGTTCCATCCATCTGTCTTACCTTCTGTGGAGTATGCTTGTTTTGTTAAGTCCACTAGCCCATGTATTCCCAGTTTTCTCATTGATGATCTTGAGAGCTTTGGTTTTACATGGAGATCTTTAATCGACCTTGAGTTTGTTTTAGTGCATGGAATGGGATATGGGTCTTGTTTCATCCTTCTGCGTGTGGATATTGAGATTTTGCAACACTGTTTATTGAAGTGGTCATCTACTTCCCGTTTAATGTCTTTTGGGTCTGTGTAAAAAACCAATCATCTGTGTGTGGATGTTTTTATTTCTGGGGTTTCTGGTCTGAGCCATTGACCCAAGTATCTGCCATTACACCAGGAACAGCTGTTTGGCACCGGTGGCTGTGTAGTAGGTTTTGAAGTCTGGTGGTGCAAAGTCACAACTCTTTGTTTGTGCTGGAGGAGTCATTTGCCTATCCTGGGCTTGTTCCCTCTCCACATGAAGTTCATAATCAGTTTTTTTTTTCATTTCTTTGAAGATTGTTGCTGGAATTTGGACAAGAATTGCATTGAATTTGTAGATTGCTTTAGGAAGTACTGAATTTTCACTATATTCAATCTTCTGATCCATGAACATGGAATCTGATTCCGTTTGTGTAGATGTCTTTTGGTCTCTTGTAGTAAAGTTCTGTAGTTTTCTTCACACACGTCTTTTGCTTTGGGGGGTAGTTTTATCCCTAGGTACTTCAGCTTTTGCATGGCTACTGTGAATGGTACTGATTTCTTGATATCTTTTTCTCTGTTCCCATCACTGTTATATATGAATCTAGTTGATTTCTGCTAGTTAATGTTGTATCCTGCTGAGTTAGTTAATTGTGCCAACCTGGCTGATAATCACATGTGGGGCTAATTGAAAGGCAGAGGGATAAATGGGCAGTGAGCCTCGCCTTTCTAGTTCTCGGGTCTCTTGCTTTGTGATGGTCGCACCAGGGTGCAGCTACCTTAGTAGTGCCCTGCTTCAGCTTGCAAGATTGACTTCCTACAAGACATCCCCAAGGAGAAGCCACATGGACCTATCCAGATGCAGCCCTGGGTGCTGGAGCAGCCATGTGGAGAAGCCTGCTAGTGCTGAGATGCTTATTCGTTCTCTGACTCAGCTTTCCTCCTGCAGTCGGCATCATTGCCTCTGTTTTGTGAGGTGGAGGACTTTGTGGACTGGTGTTGGGTTAATGGTTTAATGTTGGACTTGGCTTGGGCAGCATTGGGTTGGGATGTTTTCGTGATGCACACTTTCTTTACATAAAACTCTCTCATACATGAGTTGCTGTGGATTTGTTTCTCTAAAGTACCTAGACTAATACACCTGCTAAATACTAAACTCCTCTATTGTTTCCATCAATCTTATTGTTGACCCCTTAAGATTCTCAACATGTATGATTGTATAGGCTGCAAAGAGCAATTGTTTCATTTTTTCTTCACCCAATTGTATACCCTTGATACTTTGCCTCTTTCTTATGGCATTGGCTAGGATATTCAGCACAATTTTAAATATAAGTTGGGATAAGGGGCATCCTTGTTGGGTTCCTTGGTTCCATGAAAATGGTTTCAACTTTTCTACACTAATTGCAATATTAGCTATTGTGGGTTTTTTTTTATGTACATGGCATTTATTGTATTGAGGATTTTCCCTTCTTTTCCTATGTTCTTGAGAGTCCTTTTTAGGAAGGGGTTGGATGTTATCAAATGCTTTTTCTAATTGTGCCATAATTATCAACTGCTATAATTATATGGTGCTTGTTCTTTTTCTTGTTGATGTGATGGATTAAGTTGTTTTCCGAATGTTGAACCATCGCTTCCTGCATCATTGGTATGAATGCTAGCTACATGGTCATGATGCATTATTTTTTGGATATACTGGTGGGATTCTATTGGCCAGGATTTTTGTACCTCTATTCGTGAGAAACATTGGTCTACAATTCTCTATCTTTGTGTGATCTTTGCCAGGTTTTGGTATCAGGGTTATGTTCACTTCATAGGATGAATTTGAGAGTTTTCTATCCCTCTTTACATTCTGGAAGAGTTTGTGTAGGGTTGGTTTAAGATCTTTGAATGCTTGCTATTATTCTCCCGTGAAGCCATGTGGACTGAGGGTTTTATTGGTTAGGAGTTTCTTGATGACTTTGTCTATTTCTTCTTTGCTATGGGTCTGTTCAAGCTCTTATTGTCCCTTTGAATTCATTTGAGGAGAGAGTGATTTTCCAGGTATTTGTCCAGGTCCTCTTAATTATTGAATTTGTTGGAATACAGCCTTTCATAGTACTGCATAATTGATCTTTTTACTTCATTGAATGTTGGGGTGGGGGGGTGGTCCCCATTTCCAGTTCCTATCTGTAACAGTGTACATCCTCTTGTCTAGCCAGATTTGTAAGGTAGAATTGGGACATTGAATGTTGGGGTGGGGGGGGGGTGGTCCCCAGATCTCGAACTGGTCCTCCAGAGTGATTTTGTGATTGTGGAAAAGAAAAAGACAGGCAGCATAGGTGCATAGGAGTTCCTCATCTCATGATAGGGCTCAGAGATTTAATGTATTTTCCAATGGGTACATAAAATGGGGTTTACAGATCTTTCATAAGGCATGCATGTCTTACAGCAATCATATTATATAGTCAATGACTAACATCACAAGCTGGTAACATAATGAACAGGAAATGAGGTGAGTCATCAACTTGACTTTGTGCTAGTTGACCTTGAACTCCCTGAGCCCTCCCCAGGGCTCTGATTGTTTTCAGGTGGTTTGACTATAGAACCTGAATGCTCTTATCTACGGATAACCTCCAGACACAGGGATAAGCTGGAAGCATGCTTGCAGCATCTGTTATGTAGTCACTTTATGACAGTTCCTTTACGGAGGGTTACTGGATGGACTGTTTTCAGTCATAGGGAAGTATATTAAGATTTACTTATATCTCATAATCATGAGGATCTTCCCCTCCCATATTCGGCTTTCCAGACCTGTAATTATAAGCATAGAGGATTTAGCTGCATTACATTCTCATTCAGTCCCTCAGTTTACCACAATTCCCATCTGTATTATGAATTAATTTCAAAGCGCGACATAAGAGGTCTGACTTTCTTCCACAGCCAAAGCTTTCTGCAGAAATATCAAGCAGTTACAAAGACCCAAATGGTGATTATAAGCAAAACAGTTAATCCAGAGCTAAGACTGGGCAATAGACCTTGAACTTGGGCTTCTGGATCAAGTCTTCTAAACCATCTACCAATTGTTTGATCGCATCTGTGCTAGGGGATATTTTCCACCCCTCTTTAAAAGCATCGGAGATCTCTTTCTTTAGCTGTTTTATATCTAATGAAATTGTTACTGCCGGCTATCCCTTGGCCCCAGGAACAGAAAGGCAGAGTCACCGAGGCTGTAAATAACAAAGGAGTTTATTGACTAGCTCAAGCTGGGGCGCAAGTCCCAGAATACCAATGCAGTGGCCACCATAAGACAAGGTCCCCGGCCTGGGGCACAAGCTGAGTTTTTATACTTTACAGGTTACATAAGCTGGGTGAAATTATCTCCCTCTGGGTGAGACTGTCCCCCTCACCCTCCCATAGTTCAATGACTTCATCTGGAGACAATTGGTTGTGTAGGTCTTTTTGGTTGACTGGCTCCACTCTCGAGACATTCCAGTTGTGGTCATTCATGACTTTCCAGGTGTGGTCAACGTCATTGTGATCACTCGGGCCTTTCCAGGTGTGGTCAGCGTCATTGTGATCACTTGGGCCTTTCCAGGTGTGGTCAGCGTCATTTTGGGGGAGAGGGTGGCTTTGTTAGAGGAATGAAACTCAAGGCTGTTAAGAGAAATGAAACTTAAATCTGGAGGACAAAAAAATGACCCTTAGGTCTATTTTAAGAGGCTTGGCCTGTCATAGAGTTACTGCTGCCTTCCTTACAAAGTGTTTCCCTAAATGTCTGCAAATGGTTTCTAATTAAGGATCAATCATGTAAGGGGTCACAGAATAAGGGGTCACAGAAAATATGTGATCAACCAATTACATTTCAGCCTCAATTGCTGTGACCAGATATGGGCACGGGGCGACCATGGGATGCCCCAGAGGTATGAACAGCCCTGGCCATTTCCCATGCTGGTGAGCCTCTGTTGAGGGTTTGGGACAGGGGGCAACGAGGGCAGGGACAAGAGACAGAAAAAAGCAGTGCATTGCAGCCACACTGGACAGTGTGAACATGCATTATCAGCTCGGCTGTGCTCTTTGTAGGCTAGCAGACTAAAGGAAGCCTGACGTGCTGTGAGACTGGGCTTCACATCCCAGTACCCCCAAAAGGCTACCTTACACACAAATCTGGAGATCCCACAGCGAGCTGTTCACATGGGCGATCCTACATCGGTCTGTAAATGTTTATAAAAGAGGTTGACTCCTCTTTCTCGGATGAAACAGTTTGTGGGTTTGAATTGCTGAATCTACTGTTAACAGCCCAATCCTTGACTTTCTGAACAAACAGAAATACACACTCATTCAGACAACAACACTGCCCTCACACATGAATATTTATTTCAAGGAATTAGCTCATGTAATTGTGGGAGACTGATAAGTAAAAACTTGTCAGTCGGGCAACAGGCTTGCAGGTCAAAACTTACAGGTGAGGTCATGAGGAAATTCAAAGGTGCAGAAGAAGGTCTATATTCTGGAGACAGGGCATTCCCTTCTTGTTCCTAAAGCCTCAACCTACAGAAAGAGTCACCTTTAGAAAGATAATCTCTACATAAAGCCAAGTGATTTAATCACCTGTAATTAGGTCATACTAGCAACTGAATGTATGTTTCAGCAACCAGTTGGGCAACATAGTTCACCAAATAGGTACAGAAAGTGAACCATCCTAACATACAAGACACTCCAGTATCCAACTGTTAAAGTACTGATGGCACATGGCACATTGCTGAGCAGGGAGCATTATTGTTCATGGTGCATGTTTCATAGTGATTGAGAGATTTTCCAAGTCATTCAGAATATGATTGTTTCAAATTTGCATGTCTCTTATCATAGGTTCATCAAGGTAATGAAAGAAGATAGATACATAATTAGAAATGGAGATTTGAACACTCTTCTTTCAAAACTCATTAAACAGGAAGATATAGTATTAAAGCTATTGAATTATTTATATGAGATAATTAATCAATATATTCATATGCAAGAAGTCCTCATGGTCTGTGGATTACCTATGGCTGTAAACCACAAGACCTGTGGTTTGAAATTAACTAGCTGGTCAGAGGGAGCTGGATGAGGCTTTCTACTCCTATAAAGAGTTGCAGTCTGGGAACTCCACGGGGACAGCTCTACTGAATGCTATAGAGTTGCTATGAGATGGAATCAACTTGAAGGCAATGAGTTTGGGCCTGTTTGTTTGTTTTTGGTGTATATATATACGTACTACATGCAATAGAATGCACATATATTTCAAGTCCTCATAAAACTTTCCCCAATTACATCATGTCCTCATATTTACAAGAATAAAAATATATAATATACAGACATTGCTATCAAATTGGAGGCCACTACCCAAGTTAAATATAGAGGCATTTGTAATAGGCTATGCACATTTGTATTTTAATTATATAGTTTAAACATGTTTGTCTAGTATGATTTGCATTTAACCTCATATATAAAACAGTTTAACTTCCATAACAAACTCTATTACTGCATATTATCTAAAACATAAATGAAATAGATTTTTTAATCCTTATGTGGATCACTATGATATATCTTCAAACAAAGTGTGGGTTAAAATAATGAACATACATAATTTCATATGAACTTACATAAAAATACAACATTAAAAGTTGTATTTTATAAAAGGGAAAAAGTTGCAAATAATTAAAATGAAAGCAGAAGGGTTACCCCCTTATGTTTTAAAAATGAAATGAAATAAGAAACCCTAATGGTACAGTAGTCAAGCATTTCCCTGCTAGCCCAAAGTGTCATAGTTTAAACCACCAATCAACAGAGTTATATGTGCCAGTCTGATTCCATAAAGATTCCAGTCTTAGAAACCCTGTGCAGTTCTGCACTGTCATATAGGGTCATGATGAGTCCCAATGGAGTTCACAGTAATGAGTTCTGTTTGTTGCTATTGGAGAATACAGGAAACAACAAACTCACTGCCATGTTTACTGCATTCACTGGCAATGCTCACTGTGATTGAGTTCATTTCTAAAGGACAGAGTAGAACTGTCTCTTTGTGTTTCTGAGACTTTAAATCTTTACAAGAGCAAAACTTACCTAAACTGACTCCAGATGAATATTAAAAATTTCAGCGGACTTTTGCAAATAAAGAAATTGGTTCAGTTAGAAAAGAAAAAAAATATCTTAGCAAAGAAATGTCCAGGTCTACATCCTTTTAAAGAAGGGTTGCAGGGAGGGGACGAACCAGTCAGGGTGCAGTATAACAACGATGAAACATACAACTTTCCTCTCGTTATTATGTGCTTCCTGCCCTGCCCCCCATCATGACCCCAATTCTACCTTACAAATCCAGCTAGACCAGAGGATGTTCACTGGTACAGATAAGAGCTGGAAACACAGGGAATCCAGGAGAGATGAACCCCTCAGAACCAATAATGAGAGTATCAATACCAGGAGTGGCAGGGGAAGGTGGGGGGAAAAGGGGAACCGATCACCCTAATCTACATATAACCCCCCTGGGGAACGGACAACAGAAAAATCAGTGAAGGGAGATATCAAGACAGTGTAAGACTTTAAAAAATAATAATTTATAAATTATCAAGGATTCATGAGGGAGGGTGGAGGAGGGAAAGGAATAGATGAGGAGCTGATACCAAGGGCTCAAGTAGAAAAAAAATGTTTTGAGAATGATGATGGCAACAAAGGTACAGATGTGTTTGACACAATGGATGTATGTATGGACTCTTATGAGTTGTATGAGCCCCCAATAAAATGATTATAAAAAAAACGTCCAGGTGTAAATATCTTACCTAATGAGTTCTACCCTCCGTTTAAGGAAAATTTCACACAATTCTTCTCAAGCTCTCCCCCCAAAATAGAAGAGTCTACATTTGCTATTCCACTGCAAATGTTACACTGGTACCAAGGACAGATAAAGACATTATAGGAAATAGTTTTATACATTATAAATTATAAATCTATATATAAAATATTCTATAAAATAATAGAAAGCAAGACACAAGATTCTATATACAAAATCGTCCACAGATTAGTAGTAAACCTAATTGAACTACATTTTAAAAGGGTTATATACCACAATGAAAAGTCATTTATATTAAAACAAAAAATGTTTCAACACTTGAAAATGAATAATTTAACTTATAATGAGATTAATTAAAGTTGTCAGGCTTTATAGTGCTTCCAAAGCATTTCTACTCAAAATAGGGGTTTCCAAGGAGATCTGAACGGCTAATTGAGTTCAAAGCAAAGCGATCAGCTCAGAGGTTCTGGTGATTACAAAAAAATGAAACACACTTATATCACATACCATTTACAAAAATGAACTCAAGATGGATAAAAGACCTAAACATATACCTTAGCACTATAACAATCATGAATGAAAATGCAGGGACAAATGTAAGGCCTCTAATACAAGCCAGACTGTGGTTTTCAATGGGAGTAGAAAACCTTGTCTTTTGAATTGCTGACTTTGTGGTGAGCAGACCAATAAGTATGCACTACGCACCCCAGGCTCCAGAGCTAAAAACCAAGCTCAACGCCATTAATTCAATTCTGACTTGTAGCAACCCTAAGGCAGATTAGAGCTGCCTCTGTGAGCTTCTAAGAAAGTAACTTTTCTTTGTCCCTCATGGTAGCTGGTAGTCTCGTACTGCAGACTTTATGAGTAGTAGCCCAGTGTGTCCCCACTAAGCCACCAGTGCTCCATATTGAATGATGCAGGAAGCATCTAAGCAAAATGAAAATCATACTCAGAGTCACTGTATCAAAAACCACTAGTTGCCATTCAAGCTTTTAAAGGGAAGCATATGATCAAAAACCAATGGTATCCAAGGAAAAAATCGAGCTGCACTGAGCATTAGCCACAAACAAGGCACCAGGAAATTCTGGCACGCTGACTGGAATGTTTCAACAAGGTGCCGAAGCACTGGAAGCATCACTTGTCTGTGCCAGGGATTTTGTACTAACAAAATGCGCAAACTATAGAACAAAATGATAGATATAACACACGAGCAAACTTTTGTTGAAGATCGTCCAATACCAGCTGCAGCAGTCTGTTGACAGGGAACATCTACAGATTCAGGCCAGAGTCAGAAGAGGACATGAACCAAAAAAATATCCCTGTTGATACCAGATGTCTTTTGTCTCAAAAAGGTTTACTTGGGTGTTACTGACTATGCAAAGCCATTCAACTCTGTGGATCATAATAAACTACCGAGCGTCTTGAGAAATGTTCAAGTTTAAAGACACTTAATTATGCTCTTCCAAAACCTGTACAAGGATTCAGGGACACTTGATCAAAAAGCAACAATGGTTTATGATCAGGAAAGGTGTGCCTTAAGGTTATATACTCTCACCACTCATATTCAATATATAGCCCAAGAAAGTAATCAGAGAAGATGATTTATATGGAAAAAATGTGACATCAAGATTGGTTTGTTGTTGGTAGTACTTGGTTCTAACTCAACACACACTAGAAGGAAACAGTGTATGCTCTTGCTCCATCCTTACAATTTTCCGTAAGCCTGATCCCAGTGTTACAGCCTTGATGTCAATCCATCTCATTGAGAGACTTCTTATTTTTCGGTTCCCTTCCACTTTACCAAACATAATGTCCTTTTCCAGGGGCTAACCTCTCCTGATAATACATCCAAAGTATGTAGCATGGAATCTTGCCATCCTTGATCTCAAGAGCACTCTGACCTTGCTTCTTCCAGCAGCCCATCGTAATTTCAATATTGGTCTCCAGCATGGCAATCTATATGAATCAATTCTTCTTGGGTCTTTCTTGTTCATTGTCCAACTCTCACATGCATATGTGGCAATTGAAAATACCACGGTTTGGGGCAGATGCATCTTAGTTCTCAAATTAACATCTTTACTGATTAATACTCTTAAATTTTTTTGTAGCAGATTTTTCTAATGTAGCACATCTATTGATTGCTGCTTCCATGAGAATTGATTAGGGGTCCAAGTCATACAAAGTTCACCACAACCTCCAACATTTCTCCATTTTTCATCATGTTTCCTATTGGTCTAGCTGTGAGGATTTTGGTCCTCCTTGCATTGATTTTAATCCATATGGAAATCTGCAATCATTCAAATTTGTCAGGAAGTGCCTCAAGTCTTTTTCATTTTCAGCAAGCAAGGTTGTGATCTCTGCATTTTGTAGGTTGTTAAAAAAAGCCTACCTCCAATCCTCATGGGATAGTTTTCATCATATAAGCCAGCTTCTCTGATCAATTGTTCAGCGTACAGATTGAACAAGTCTAGTCCACCTTTCCTGCTTTTATTTGCAGTGTTCTCTTGTTGTATTTGCACAACTGCCTCTTGAGCCATGTACAAATTCTGAATAAGCACAGAAAAGTGTTCTGAAATTCCCATTATTCTCAAGGCTATCCATAGTTTTTATTATCCCCAGAGTTGAATGCCTTTGCATAGTCAATAAAATGCAAATAAACATCTCTCAAGCAAAATCTATCTGGCATCAGCAGTGATATCATTTGTTCCATGTCCTCTGTTGAAGCTGACCTTTGCATAGTTAATAAAACACAAATAAACACCTGTCTAATATTCTTGTTCTGATCCATGATCCATCTAACCAGAGCAATGTCTCTTATTCTAATCCTCTTCTGACTCCAACCTAAACTTCTGGAGTTCCCTATCAATGTACTGCTGCAATTATTTTTGAATGATCCTTAGCAAAATTTACTTGCATGCGATATCAATGATATTGTTCTATAGTATGAACCGTTGGAATGGGCACAAATATGGATCTCTTCAAGTCAGTTAGCCAAGTAGCTATCTTTCAGGATTGGAGGAGGAGTATTGACAACCTCAAATTGGCAGATGCAAGAAGCATGCTTACTGGAAATGTGAAGGACTTGAAGGATTATCTGATTAACATCAAAGGATGTTATCCTTCAATATAGATTATAACTCATTTTAAAGAAAACCCAAGTCCACACAATTGGACCATTAGGTAACATTGTGGCAAAGGAAAAAGCGACTGAAATTGTCCAAGATTTCATCTGGCTTATCCAAACCAATGCTCGTGGAGTTAACAGTCAAAAAATCAAATGACATTTTGCATTGGTTAAATCTGCTGTACAAGATCTCTGTAAAGTGTTGCAAACCAATAATGCTACTTTAAGGACTAAGGTGCACATGGCCTAAACACTGACATTTTCACTCTCTTCAGATGCATGTAAAAGTTGGACGTTGAATAAGGAAGATCAAATAAAAATTGATGCCTTTTGATTATGATGCTGATGAAGAACAATACAAGTATGGGGGACAACCAAAAAGGAAATATATCCATATTAGAAGAAGGACTTCCAGAATTCTCCTAAATCAACGATGAAGAGACAGTCTCATGTACTTAGGGCAGGCTATTGGGAGGGACTAGTACTTCTAAAAGGGCATCCCACATGCAAAGTAGACAGATAGCAAAAAAGAGGAAGTCTCTTGAGGTAGTTAGTTTATTGTGCCAACCTGGCAGATAAACACATGTGGGGTTAATAAAATGGCTCAGTGAGCCTCCCCTTTCTGGTTCTCTGGTCTCTTGCTTTGTGATGTTTGGACCAGGGTTCAGCTGCCTTAGCCAGTTCCCGGCTTCAGCTGGCAAGGCTGACTTCCTGCAAGACATCCCCAAGGAGAAGCCACATGGATCTACCCCGATGCAGCCCTGAGTGCTGGAGCAGCCATGTGGAGACCCCTGCCAGTGCTGAGATTCTTACACATTCACTGATTCGGCTTTCCTCCTGCAGTCAGCATCATTGCATGTATTTTATGAGATGGATGAGGACTTTGTGGATTGGTGTTGGACATATGGGTTAATGTTGGATTTGTGGGCATGGGCAGCACTGAGTTGGGATGTTTTCTTGATGTGAACTTTACCTTTATATAAAACTCTCTTTTATACATGAGTTTCTGTGGATTTGTTTCTCTAAAGTACCCAGACTAACACAGCTCTAGACTAGATGGATTCGCTCAGTGGCTACAATACTAGGCTCAAATACGGGAATTCTTGCGAGGATGGTGCAGATCAGGTAGTGTTTCTTTCATTGCAGATAGGGTTGCTATGAGCTGGAACCATCTCTACGGCATCAAAAAACAACAACACAAGCCAAGGAGCTCCAGTGGTCTCATAGGCTATGCCCTGGGCTGCTAAACAAATGGTCAACATTTCCATGCCACGCTGAGGGCCAATGATGAGGCTTTCTACTTCTGCATGCAGCTTTCAAGAGGGCTGAAAGAAAAGTAAAATACTAGCAATTTTCTAATTACAGGACTTTTAAGAGCTTTAAATCTGCCTTTCAAGTAGCGGTATAGCAGCTGGTTTTCACAGCTATCATGGGCACGGAGAGAGGCATTTGGTGCAGGGAAAGTAAAATGCCACCGTTACAATCTTTCTTTCTGAGTCTCAGCAATTTTTCTTTAGAAAATCCAACACATATTGTTTCCAGTCTTTTTTTTTTTTAATTTTTGGAGTGTTGAACATTTCTTGCCAGTGTTTCCTTGGCTTTATATGTTTGCAGAGGTCTCCACTTTAGCAGTCCAGAAGCCTCAACTACAAGAAAAGTTTTCATTGGGAAAATTGCTCAGCTGTTATTAAAAAATGTATTGAAATGCAAGCAAATTGCTAGTAGTATTAAAAAACTCTTGAAAATAATAGAAAATCTGAGTACTTAGAAAATCATATATTTAATTTTATTTTAAGACAACAGATATTTCTGTATTTTGGTGTGCTACAAAATTATACTGATAAACATATAGAAAGGAAATTCTCACTTAACATACTATGAGGTGTTATACTCACAGTTATATTTTATTACAGAAAAATGTACTGGTGAATACAAGCTGAGGGAAGAAGCACATCGGGTATTGTCCACCAGGTGTCCAAACATGGAGTTGCCAGTCGAGCAAATAATGTATTTGTTTACAGGAGTTTTGCAATCATCATACTATTTCCATTTCTTGGATACTTGAAGAGCAGGAAGATCAAGTGCTTTAACACTAAACGTTATACTTACAAATGTACATATACGAATCTTTACAGTCTTCTGCCTTAGGGCCTTCGGAGTGTATCACACCACAGTTACGATTGGGCTTTTGGAAGTGCCTTAGGCTGTAATGGATGAAAATGAATATCCTTGTTACCATTCCACCAAAAAGGCGTTTTACACGTAATAACAATAGAAGAATGTTATACACATGGTTAATTGTAGTTCTTAAAGATAACAAATTATTTTTACAGAAACTGAGTGCTTTATTCTTAAATATACTTGTGTCATCACTTAATGGCCTTTACTTTCTATGTTATTTTGCATGTTTCTAATT
The DNA here is from genome assembly GCF_000313985.2 of Echinops telfairi. NCBI lineage: Eukaryota > Metazoa > Chordata > Mammalia > Afrosoricida > Tenrecidae > Echinops > Echinops telfairi. The sequence continues at coordinate 4,412,875 of NW_022105855.1, forward strand.
CAGTTTAGTTATATTTCTCATCTACGTTTTCCTTTTTTGCAGTTTTTATGCTTTAAAAAGAATTATTCAGAAATGCTTACTTATTTTTGAAAGGTGTGCCATTTATCCAAAACCAACCATGACTTGTACTTTTTCGAGTGAGACCAATCCATGAAAAACGTGATAGGGACTTCAATAATACCTGTTGCAAACAAATATTTCTGGTTTAATTATAATTATGAGCACTTTTTTAACTTTAAATACTGACAATGCTTTCTTTTGCTTCATCTTTAATTTTCCCAACAATATTAAAAGCCTAGGTTTTAATATTTTAAATGCAGTAAGTTTAAAATCACATTAAATATTGTCAAAATTTTTTCTACATTTGTTGTTTTGTAGCAATAGTAACTATTTAAATATTAATATGTACTAGTTTCATTCTTCTAGTTTTACTATTTTAAAAAATCATTTTATTGGGGGCACTTATAGCTTTTATAATAATCCAGACATAAATTGTATCAAACACATTTGTACATATGTTTCCATCATCATTTTCAAAACATTTTCTTTCTACTTGAGCCCATGGTATCAGCTCTCCTTCTTTCCCTCCCTTCCCCACCCTCATGAACCCTTGACAAATTATAAGTTATTATTATTTTCACATCTTACACTGTCCACTATCTCCTTTCACTCAGATTTCTGTCGTTCATCCCCCGAGGATGTGTGTGTGTGTTATATGTCTCTCATTGTGATAGGTTTCCCCTTTTTCCCTCTTCTGTCTCCACTTTCCCCTGATTCTCATGGTATCACTACTCCCATGATTGTTCCTCAGGGGTTTATCTGTGCTGGATCCCATGTGTCGAGAGCTCTCACCTGTAACAGTGTACATGCTCAGGTCTTGTCAGGTTTGTAAGGTAGAATTGGGGTCATGATATTGGGGGTAGGAAGCACTAAAGCACTAGAAGAATGTTGTATGTTTCATTGGTGCTGTACTGCACCCTGGCACGTCCCTTCCTTGTGAACCTTCTGTGAGGAGATGTCCACTTGTCTACAGATAGGCTTTGGGTCTCCACTCTGAACCCTCTTGTGCACATTGATATGATTGTTTGTTTTGGGTCTTTGGAAACCTGATACCTGATACCACTGACCCCTGTGATCACAGGCTGGTGGGCTTCTTCCATGTAGGCTTTGTTGCTTCCCTGCTAGATGGCTCCTTCTTTAACGTCAAGCCTTTAAAACTCCAGATGCTATATGTTCTGATAGCTGGGCACCATTCGATTTCTTCACCACCTTTGCTTACACACCCATTTGTCTTCTGTGATTGTGTCGGGAAGGTGAACATCACAGAATGTCAGGTCATTAGAACAAAGTGTTCTTGTGTTGAGGGAGGACTTCAATAGTCGTCCAATGTCTATCTGCTACCTTGATACTTAACATATAAATATATGTATATATATTTGTATCCCTATCATTATGTATTAATATTTTTACATACACATGCCTGTATCTATACCTCTATAAATGTCTTTTGCCATAACTAATCTCTTAATGTTCCTGTAATGTAAAATTTACCAAGTCTCCAAACAGTCAGCAAAATAAGAACTTAGTTTCCAGATCATGTGACATTCTCCTCTACAAAAATGCATATTTTCTAGGGTACTCCTCAGATTTTGTCTTGGAAAGGAAATTAAAGGTTGCCACTAGGATATGAGTAACTTGGAGACCATGATTGTTTTTCTTCTGAGATCTACACTACACTATTTTTAAATTTAATTCATCCTCCTTGTAGGTTTAATTCTGAAAGACAGTCTCACACACACACACACAAACAGATGAATATGTAGTGGAATATTTTTTCTCAGATTAAAAAGGGAGATCAATGTATTTTCAGATGTAGTAAAAGTAATATATTTTGTCAATAGCCGCCTATTAATGAAGATTGACTAACAAAATTCCTCAAGAAAAACAAAAAAAAAGAAAATTCCTCAAGTAGAAACATAGAAAGAAATTTGAAGCATCAGAGAAAAGAAAAAAAATATGAATATATGTAATAGGATATTCTCATTATTTTTCTAAATCTATGTAATAAACAAAGATTATGAGACCATTTGAAAATGCTATCAATAATACTTAAAAGTAGAGAAGTTCCTGCAGCTACTCTGACTCATAGTGACCCTGTTGGACAGAATAGTATTGTCCCATAGAATTTCCAAGGTTGTAGATATTTAAATAAGTTGAGTAATCTACCTGTCTCATCATTTTCCCCTTGAGAATTACCAATGATTCAGTGTTAGCTGAGAGCTTAACCACTGTGCAAAGACGTATATGAAAGTGAAGTTTTCACACTTCAATGAAAATGTAAAACCAATATTAGAAGTGGATATAAACCGCTTTTGCATATAAACCACAGATTATACAAAGAGATGGTAAAAAATCCACTGTGAAAACATGATATGAAGTCCTAAATATGCACAAAATACCCACATTTAAGCAAGAAACAGAAATAGCTTGATAACACTTAACAAACATCAAATAACAAGAGATACAATACTTAGGTCCTTTCCAACCTATAGCAATATTATGTACAAAAAAAGAAACCCTGTCCCGTCCTGCGCCATCCCCACAATTGTCCTCATGGCTGAGCCCATTGATGCAGCCGCTGTGCCCGTCCCTCTCAACAAGGTTCTTCCTTGGTTTGATGTCTTCTACTCTACGGAACATGATATTCTCTCTCAGGATCTGCACCCTCCAGAAAACTTGT
>NW_022105855.1:4415948-4417618 GCF_000313985.2 Echinops telfairi
GTCAATCTTTTCTCTGCTTACCATGGTCTCTTGTGAGGATGTTTGTTCTTAAGTTGTAATTCTTATTTAAGGCTTCAATTGTTGATCTTCATTAGCCAGTGCTTCGAGTCCTCCTCACGTTCAGCAAACAATCTTGTCATCTGCTGCATATCTCAGGCATTATTAAGCCTTCCCCTAACCCGCATGCCATGCTCATGCTTATTTCGTCCAGCTTCTTTGTTTCTTTGGTCACCATACAGATTGAATAAGTGGGGTTAGAGAATACAACCATGACACAAATCATCCCTGATCTTAAATCCTATTTCATTCCTTGTTTTGTTCACATATCTGTGTGATGATCCACGCACTTTCCACTTGAACACAGTGAAGTGTGCTCGTTCTTCTGGATCCTCTCCATAGTTTGCTATGATCCACTGAGTTGAATGCCTTGACATTTTCAATAAAACACACAGACAACATGTTTTCTCATATTCCCTGCTTTCAGGCCACATCAACCTGGACTTACATATGAACAATTGATGCTGTGCTCCACCTTTTAGATGCTGATATTGAGCTGTCTTCTTTTCTTCCCCCCCAAATGTAGTTCATTTTATTTCAGTACTTTTTAGGTAGAGAAGTTCACATGTACAGTTGCCATTTGCGATGTTGAAAAGGGGCTTTTATAATGAATTTATTGTTCTGGCAAAGTTTTATCATGTTATCTCCAGGCTAATGTCTATCACTAATGCCATTTTTTCTAACTGCTACTCTTTCTTTACCCTGTTCTGACCACAACAATTCCGCCCACAGGATTCTCCTTCTTTGCTGGCTTCAATAATTTCTTGCAATGGCCATGCGGCACTCCACAGAAGGCATTTCATAGAGAAGGTAATAATAAGTTGGCCGTAAGGACACACTTTTTGGTCCTCAGCAGCATGTCTTCTCAGCCAACAGGTTTCTTTATGGTCCTTAGTGTTTCAGCCACATGGTCTCTTGACATCTACCTGTGGGCCAGGAAGCCAACTACCCATTGCTCTATCTCACAGTCCCACACTTTCAGGCTAGATGAGGGAAGGTACCTCATAGTTTTGGCACTACTCACAGATGGCTCCTATACATTAATGAATGGATTTTATGGAGGTGTGGTTTTTTGGCTTTAAACTATTCCCCCCTAGCAATATCAAGGATGGTTTTTTTACACAATAATCAGTCAGAGATTATTGTAAACTTAATTATGATGAATTAAATCATGGTATAATATGATACCTGGCCAACTGACCTCTCTCTTGAATCAACCTGAATTTGCTCTATGCTCAAATATTTCTATATTGTTCCTGTAAAGAAATTTCTTCTCTGGCTTCTAAAATATTTTTGGCGGTTTTCTATTTCTTACATCATTTAATTTTTTTCTTCACTTAGTTTTATCTATTTTCAATGTTATTTTTTCCTTCTTTTTGTTTCGTTTGTTCTGGATTTTTAAGTTTTCTCTTAGGTCTCCCAGTTTAGGAGGCTCAGAAGAAGTAGGTGCATAGAGACAATAACTGATTCTATGGTTTATTGGGAAGAAAGGAATGAGTGGTGGAGGGGAAAGGGGAATAATCAGTTGATGTGGGAGGGACAGGGAGTATTAGAACTGATGGTGATGATGTCTATAAAATTCTTTTTATAAGTGGTTTAACTACGAATGTATA
>NW_022105855.1:4419030-4420294 GCF_000313985.2 Echinops telfairi
TTGCAACCCTTTGATTTTAAACCACTCCATATCAATTTCTTCTGTTTGACTGATTGTCTTTTGGTTGAGGAATTGACTCCACATGACACATTTAAATAGTCTTGACATTCCATTCTTCCCAATGTTATCAATAATTTGATATAATCAACATAGTCAAATGACTTTGAATAATAAATAATGTATAGATAAATATCTTTGAGATATTTCTCGTTCAGATCTATAGAAAAAGATCATTGAGGTATTTCTAAGTATCTGCCTTTAGCCATTATCTATGTAATATTAGTTATGTTTGCTTTTAATGCATATTCTTGTGTAAATCTGACTTATATTAATGCGGTTTCCTGTCCATTATAGTGCATGCATTTTTTAGTAACCAAAAGAATTTTATTTGAATGTGATATTAATGATCTTGTTCAAAATGGATGCATAGTGTTGGTTCACTTTTGTTTGGAATGGGCATAGATATGGATCTCCTGCAGTCCATTTTCCAGGTAACTGTCTTCCTAATGTCTTGACGATGATGAGTGAGCACAACCTTTGTTGAAATAGTTCAGTTGTTATTCTGTCAATTCCTGAACTTTTGTTTTTAGTGCAGCTTGGATTTCTTTCTTCAATACTACTGGTTCTTAATTAGATGATATGTTCTGCAATGTGTGAATGTTGACCAATTATTTTTGGTACAGTGACTCTCTGTATTCCTTTCAGAGTCCTTTGATGCTCCCTGCCTATGCCACATTTTTTCCAGAGACTTTAATATTTCACCTTGACTTGAATTCTTCTTCTTTTTTTTTCATCTTGAGAATTACCGAGTGTTATTTCCCCCTAGGTTTTAGAATCTCAAATCTTTACATATTTCACTACAATACTTTATGCTCTCAAAGTACCCCTTGAATTCCATTATTCCTGTCGTCTAGTGAGTCTAAACCTGAATGTGTAGCTGAAATTTTTCTATCATAGGTGACTCCGTGGCATTTGAAATACCATTGACATAGTTTAAATCAGTATATTAATATCTAAACCACCATTTCACAACACACTGACATTGGAGAAGTGGATACAGCTACTACTCAGTAATAAAAGTATAGCACTAGTGAAACACAATATTCCTGTCATTCTTAAAACTGTCACTCCCCCACCCCATATCTCAACCCTAAGTCTACTTTACAAATCCAAGAATGAACACTGTTACAGATAAGAGTTCTTGACACCCAGAATCCTGGACAGATAAACCCCTCAGGAACAGTAATGGGAGTAGCTATACCAC
>NW_022105855.1:4423578-4424855 GCF_000313985.2 Echinops telfairi
AGCTCTGATAATAATACATACAGCAATTGTATCAAGTGCATTTGTACCATGATATAATTTTAATCTATGAGAACTTTAAAAATTATTTCTTACTTTTCAAAGTATTGTTCTTCTCTGGCATTCCAATAGCTAAAAAAATTAAAGTAATTCCCATAGAGTTATTGTTCTGTAATAAATCACAATAATATTATATCCTATTCTATAATTTTATATTATAACAATGTAAGTTAAAATTATTTTACCAATAAATATTAATAAACATACATTTATTTGGAAATACATTTGAAGAACCTAAAAGACAAATACTACCATCTCTTAATGTATTTAATGACTTTTAAAAGTTAATTTTTATTTCTCAGTAAATGTTGTCTCTCAATTAAAGGTTTTGAGGTGTGACAAACATATACGCATGTGCATGCACACACATATTACAGAAACATTTAGAATTAAAAACAAGTACCCTCTACATTCTGTCGCTGATATTTTTGAAAAATTTAGACTACCTTTTCCAAGTTTAGTCTATATTGATGAGATATTCTTTATTCGACGAGTGTTAAAGACTTGTCAAACATAAGACATAAATGCACACCCTAAAATTAGAGTTCTATTCCATAATATAAGGAAACACATTAAGGCATTTTCAAAGATCAAAAAGAAATATTCTCATACAGTATTTTGGAATCGTATGGGGAGTAATGATTTTCATGACTATCACACTGGCCATCAAGACAATGCAGATGATTCCCAAAATTCCAGCCACGAGCTTCTCTGGAGGCGATGGCGATATAGAGACAGAGAAATGAAAGCATCAAGAAAGGATAAATGAAAATAAAAGACATAAAAAGGATAAATGGCGCCAATGTTTTGAAAGTATGTAAACAAGAGATTTTCGGAGCTCTGGGAATCATATATATAAACAATCTACATCGACTCCACATCATTCACTATGATTTTTAACATATATTATTTATTTACAATTTAAACATTTTGGTCCATTTTAAAACATACTTACTTAACATTCAGAACATACCATTGCGTTATTAATAAAATGATAGCTGTAGTTGTTTATAAAGGTTTAAAATTGTCTGCATAGAATTAAGCTTCAAAGATCACAGTAGAATATGGTCTCTATATATCAGGTCCAATCCTGAAACATAAACACTATTCATCCTGTGCCCTTAATTTGAATATCCTTGTTCCATGTCGAGTTTTCACACTTTTCCAACATTTTTGCAGTAGAACTGTACTCCCGAATGGAGTAAAGAGACTTGATTAAA
>NW_022105855.1:4425753-4426904 GCF_000313985.2 Echinops telfairi
ATTGTTACATATTTAAAGAAACGTGCTTCAGAGGAAGTACATGATGCAATAAATTTATCCACAACCTAAAAACATTGGAAACATCATTTTTATACTATTTGAAAAATATATTGCTAATGCAGTAGTATTGAAAGTGATTTTATTTCTAAAATACATGATCAAAATGGATAAATAGAAGTGCATACTATTTATGGAAGAATAATGTCATTTTAAACTCCAGAAATATATTTTCTCCATCTGTGTGAGTTACTTTGCTTGTAGAAATAATTGTTATAATTCAATCATGTTAATTTAATAATTTCTCATGGACTATAGTGTTAGTAAGATCAAGAACTGAATAATTCTGACTCTGAAACTTGCAATTTACAAATTTTAAAAAGATACTTGATGTCTAGCAATACAGTCTCCTAATAAAAATATGAGAGTAATAATGCATAAAATGACATGTATGTAACTACTGATCTCTCAACCCAGACATTATAAACATTGGATTATATTACTTTTATTTCTGCCATAGTTTCTTATTCTTGCTCCTGCTCTCTAATATGTAAAAATTGTAATATAATCCATTAGGCAGCATACTCTCATATTAGCGTGCTTTAGCCCAAATGCTTTGTTAAGTTTCCTAACCCCTTGGTGTTTATTATTAACTTTATGTAAGTATTTTCTGTACACTAATATTTCATTTAAAAATCTGTGTAAGTACATGAGAAATTTATCACATTTAAAGAATAATTTAAAGACTCTCCTTGATCCAGTTTTTAAAACTCAAGAATCAAGTACTCATTTTCATGATACATAGAGGATTTCACTTTAAATTTTGTTCATAAACAACCCTCAATAGGTGTGTGTACGCTTGACTTATTCATCATAGGAATTAAAATATCCACCAACATATTTTGCAGTTGAGGCTTACTTTTTACCCTAATTCAAATGTTCTACAGTGATTTTATTTTATATTAAAAGTACCTGCATCGTGTCAAGCACAGCATTTGTAATCGTTCAATAAATGAGACAATCTAGAAATCTGAGGAAATGGTACATACCTTCTGTTAGTTGAGAAGCCTTGAATTCATTAATAAGGAGACCTGCAATGCCAACTAGATAGCCAGGTAATAAAAGGCAAAATCTAAAAACATAAATATAGTTTT
>NW_022105855.1:4428349-4429564 GCF_000313985.2 Echinops telfairi
TTGTACACAAAGAAGAAAGAAGAGTTTAAAAATCAAAATTAGTGGCTCTTTATGCATGTGCATCAATTATATTTTGAATGTATATTATCTATCATAAAAGTCTAGTAATATAGATACCAACTTGAAGATTCATATTTGTATTTGAGTTTGGGGAACAGATGTAGCATAGCAACAAGTCCATATATATGTGGAAAGTATTTGCATTGCTTGAGAAGATGTGAAAATACTAAGTTTTTAGGATTAAAGAAGCGAAAAATGAGTGTTATAAAGTGTAGAACACTAGTATAAGAATATATAAAACACATTTAATTAATAAAATTTATATAGAAAAGAACAATAAATATATTTATTCCCCAAAACATAATAAAACAAAGACACAATGCATATTTATAATGTAAATTATAAATAGCAAATATAAATTCAATTTAATAATAATTAGATGAATATTAATAGCATTTTTTCAGTTCAAACATTGAGAGCATTTGCATTAAAAATAAGCAATATTTAGTTTAATGAGAAACACCTACAAAAGCATGAAGGAAAAATTAAAGTTCAATGATTTTTTAAAATACCATGCAATGCAAACTAGTAGAAAAATGTTAAAAGATTGTCATGCTATAAGGTAAAATGTGATACTGGAAATGAAAAGACATGTCTCACAATGGTTGACTATTCAAATCACTAATAATATGATTTTAAATTTGCATTTAATAATGATTGTAATAGGTAATACATGTGTATATAATATCTGTAAAAGGTTGAACATAGAAATTAAAGAAGTCACCATTAGGAGTGGAATTGTAAACTCTCTCACAACTTTGATCCCTGGAACCTGAGATTAAAGCGTTCCATCAGTGTTATTAGCTGCCTGAATAGGTTCTGGCTCAAAACAAAACCCTGCCTGTTCCTGAGCCTTCCTCACAGGTGCTCCTGTGTTTGAGCTGATTATTGGAGTCTTGTGAAAGACTTCAATTGGATAATTAATACCAACAATACTCATGCAACACCCAGACACAAAATACACAAAATTCAAATTTCAGTTTCACGAAGAACAGTTCCCAAAATATATTATGCGGTACACTTCCATTTTGTAATGAAAATGAGCATCAGTACAATAGGGCACACCATCTTCACCATCCATTCCAGATGATCCCTTTGAGAACACTCATCCATTCACCCCGCAATTGGGTCCCAGACTCCCCCTATCCTCTACCC
>NW_022105855.1:4431948-4432990 GCF_000313985.2 Echinops telfairi
TTTATATTATTTTAGCTAGAAATAGCTGTTTATGTATAGAAGCAAATATAATCCATTAATAAAATAATAGAAATAGTACATGATGTCAGTAAAGTCAGAGTATAAGATAAATATACAAATGTCAATTGTATTTCTATTTCAGTAACAAAAATTATTAAAATAGATTTTAAAGTAAAGATGTCCTTGATAAATTCATAAAATTATGAAATACTTATATTTTTACATTATTCAATGTAGACAAATATAAAATGATTCTTAAAATGAAGAAAATATAAACAAAGGGAAGTACCATACTATTGATTTGAAAATGTATTCTGAAAAGATGTAAAGCCATTTCAAATTATTTTATAAAATTTGAACTTTTAAACCGGTTTTTGAGAGATAATTTACATAACAGAATTTAACCACTTACAGTGCATAATTCAATAAAGCTCAGTCTCTTTCTGGAGTTCGTCATCATCACCACTAATTGTAGAAACTTTGCCACCACTAGAAGAAATCCTTTAGCCATTAATACCACTCATTTCATTTCCATCTTCCCTCAATCCTTGGCAAACACTAATCTACTTTCTGGTGGAATTCGCCTATCATTGCAAATGCAATTATTCAATAGGTGTTTTCTGTGACTAGCTTTTTTCACTTTTATTATCAATTGAATTGGGTCTCTCTCAAACAAAATGTTCACTTCCTAATATCTATTTCTTGTTCCAAATAAATGCAAGTTTATTTGGAAATAGAATCTTTAATGGTGTAATGAATTAAGTTAATATTCAGTCAATTGTTCTAAAATAGGGCATGTCCTAATTGCACGAGTGCTGTTTTATAAAAAATGAGAACAAAGAGAGTCAGCCCCAGCAAGGAAATCCTGTGGCCTGGGGTATAAGCCAGGAGACACCTGGAGCTACTAGAAGACAGGAGAAAGGCAGAGAACCATATGCTCTCCAGGCTTGCAAAGGAATCCACATGACCAACATCCTTACCTGGGACTTGCAGCCTCAGAACTGTGCGACAATATCTTTCTGCCATCAATGTAATTCAGATT
>NW_022105855.1:4434700-4435903 GCF_000313985.2 Echinops telfairi
ACAATTTTTTTGAGTGCTTAGAAAGAAGTGAGAAGAATTGTAATTTCTTTAATCATAGAGATCACATATATCCTCTGAATGTTGCTACAATACAAATGCTGCAGGCCCTTAGAAATAAACTGAAAAATGTGTCATTGGACAATTGAGAAATGGTGATACTATGAAATTCTGGAGATCACGACTAAATTATATTATTTGTAGAAAGTAGGACTTGAAAGTGATAAACTTTTATATATATGTTGAGTAGAATTTCCAAGTAAAATGTTAAAAGTATGACTTGGCTTCCCTTTGATTCTGGTAGTAAAACATGAAGTAAAGCTAAATTGAGAAAGAAACCATTACACTAAAAGGAACCATAACCTGTACATTTGGAACATTCTGTATTATCTTTAGTGAAAAATTGGGAAATGTTCATTTGAGAGAATCCCAAGCGTGTGGCATAACAAACTTCTTTGGAGAAATTAAATGTCTGCATTATAGATCCAATCAGTCACCTCAGTGATAACACTGCCAACCTGGTAGAGGGAACAAGGACAGAAAAATGAAGACTTCTGGCCTTCTGGGATTTTATCTAGAGGAATCAGGTGAACAGAGCAGGTTGGTTCTGTACAGGAGCTATCATTTGAGAAGAGATGATGCAGGTGCAGGCACACAAAGTGTAATCATGCTGATTCCAGTGCTAGAGCACACATGCTCAATTCCAGGGAAGGAAAATTTCTTTCTCTTTTTATTAGTTGGGATTTAAGACATAAATTAAATCTTTCCACATTTCAATCACATTGAGGAGATTGTACAATTGCTAACACAATCAGTCTCAAAACATTCATTATCCCCATGAACTCCTTGATATCGTCTCCCTTTTACCACCACCACAACCCACCGTACACTTACATCTAAGTCCCTTATTCCACTTTTTGTCCCTATAAGTCCATCAATCCAGGGTTTTATAAACCAAAAATCAGAAAAGTATATAATACACCCTCAGGAAGATTAACTCCATTGGCACAACACCTCTGAGATACACTCTACTATAAACAAATAAAAACTGAAGGAAACATTATAAAACAAAAATACAGAATGTAAAGGGCCCCAGGATCTCCATACATGTACTTACTACCTTAATGCCCACCTTGCAGTAGCATGGCAGGTTCTGATCCATTGAGCAGGGACCTGCATTTGGAAGAATTGATCCAGGTTGGACCC
>NW_022105855.1:4436003-4437150 GCF_000313985.2 Echinops telfairi
GTGTGTGTGTGTGTGTTCTGTTTGTTTGGTTCCTGGTTGACTTTTGGTTGCTATTGATGCAGTTGGACTTCCAGGGTTTTGTATCTGTCATAAAACGACTATCAAAGCAAACATGAGATGAGCAAACCCCATGAACAAGCATATGGAGTCTAGGCTCCTAAGTAATTCTAGCCCCAATTCAAGAATAGTTAGTTTGATAACCTAGCCCCAGTTTGATACTCACCTTCAAGAAATGGTCACTGCAGATAAGGGTGCTACAGCAAAGTGTGGTAAAGAAAAAAATGGTGCCCGGTTAACAATCAGAATAGTGTCTGGGGTCTTAAAGGCTTGTACTCTAAGAAGCAGTTATTTAAGTGATGAGTCAAGTAAGTCCACACAGAAGAATCAGTCATGCTTGTGAGATCCAAAGAAGGCAACTACACAATTTGAATATGGTGAATGGAAAAGTATCAGAGCTAAAATTATGAACACCCAATTTGTAGAAGTCTATGGAGGACAATGGGAGCCCAAAACCCATATGCAAAGTATCTAGTCAGATTAAGCAGCTGGTGGATTCACTTTAGCCATAGGCCAGAGTCTTACAATCACAGAAAGACCAAAGCAATCTTGAGTTACTGGATTGACTCAGTACTTAGCCAGTTCACCCTACCTGCATTTGTTTTGGCTGCAGGTTTCTCTTACTTATTCCATGACAGAAGTTTATCCCCTGGCTTTTTGAATGTTGATGGGGTTCTTTTCTTTCTTACTCATTATTTTTATTTTTGTCTTTATACTATTATTATTTTATCATTTCCACCTTACTTTGATTTTATTTTTTATTGTTTCTCTTGGGTTTCCCAGTATGAGAAGCAAGGGAAGAGAAGATGCTTTGTGATAATAACTGATACAAGGGATTTTAATCGGGGATGCTGGGGCGGCATGGGTGATAGGGAGGGAAAGAGGATTTGGGAGTAAATAATGAAAGCTAGAGGGATAAGGGTGTAACAGTACTGATTGTTATTGACCAACTCATTTTAAAGGCTATTTAACCATCTGTGGGAGGTGGGGATTCTAAAATTGATGTAGCAATATTTGTACAATTCTCCTTGATATGATTGAATGATTGAATATTGGATTTTATGACATGTAAATTAAGTGCTGGTAAAAC
>NW_022105855.1:4438176-4439450 GCF_000313985.2 Echinops telfairi
CCTAGAGCCTAATGAGTTATAGAAACATTATTATTTAATGGCAAGTGAAAAGCTCTTTTAATTGTGACCACAAATCTGTTATTTTCAAGGAGTTAGAAGAGAGATTATTAGTTTCCTGCTGATATGTATTAAAGAATTTATTAGGAAACCTTCCAGCAGAAGAAATAAAAAGTAAATGAAACTATTCACATTGAGGGTAGAGTTCATATATCTTTTGGTTAAGTATATTAAGAAAGGGAAATAATTCTATTCATAACAAAGCAAAACATAAGATGATATCATAGTAATTAATAATCATGATCTCTGTAACTTATCATGTTGATTTGCATGGTATTTGTAATCACCTTCTTTCAGTACCCAGTCAGAGTAATAGAATAGAATAGCAGCAATAGAATAGAATAGCAGCATCACTATCATGACAGTGTACGGCAGAACAGGGAGTTGGTTTCTTGGCCCATGGAGGCAGAGGACAAGGGATAGCATGTTTAAGATGTTAAGAACCAGAAAGAGAAAGAAACTTGACTGATGACTGAGGAGAGGCACAGCTGTGAACAAAAGGCTATAACCTTGACGTGGAACGATTCTGACTTGTGGTAACCTCTTAACTTTCCTAATAAACATCCATAATTGTGAGTTTTGTCTTTAAATTTTATGTAGCAAATGCAATGTATTATTGAACCTGGAAGAGAGGTTATGTGCAGTGGGGAAAACGATTTCGTACCAGAGGAGGGTAAAGAAAGAGGTGGGTGAAGTCACATCTGACCTCCGCAATAGGTCGTGGGCGGGTGAGGAGTTAGGTCTCCCTTCTTCCATATGTAGCTAGAGGAGGTCAGATATGGCCTCTGCCCCATAGCTGCACATTCCTTATTCACAGGAAATGGTAGTACTTAGGGTTCATTTTTTCTCAAGATACAGTCATCATAAGTTCATTATTTATTAACAGTCCAGTATCTCCTTGGCAATCAAAATCAAACTTACCTGGCAATATAATAACTATCTTCTACATCTGTTATGCAAAGAAACAAGAAACTGAAATGACAAGGTGTATTATTTATTTCTGGTTCAATAAAATTATTGTATTTCTTGGGGGGAAAAAAAAACCCTTCCTTTGGAACTAAGATATCTATGTCACTTGTGACTTGTGTAGTAAAAAATATATATATATGTATATCAGTAAGGCTAAGAACCTGTTGTTCCACTCCGACTTCTATCTCTTGATTTCAAGATCAAGGCTTTATGGCTCTGTCTATGGGAAAAGGGTCCTATTATTAGAA
>NW_022105855.1:4439550-4440993 GCF_000313985.2 Echinops telfairi
CAGACAGCAACCAGCAGGGCAGGTCACCAACAGTTAGTCAGATGACAGGGTTCAACAGTCCCCAGCTCAAGAGATGTATATGCCAGCAGCGTTGTGAAGCATGTCTTCAAGGAATCTCAAACTAGAGCCACACAGTCCATGGTTTAGGTCTTCCAAAAGTAGTGTAGCTTGCAGGTTGAGGCAGAGAACTAGCTAAGGTAGTCTCACCCCTGTCCAATCATCAGAGAGCAAAAGACAGAAAGGCAAAGCTTGCTGGGACATTTATCTCATTGTTCTTCAATTAAACTGCAACCTAATTAACCCCACATATTTTTATTGGCCAGGTTGGCACAATAATCCTACCTATCACACTGACAGTGCTTTGTTTTCCTTGCCAGTGCAGTGGTAAATCGCCCCTTTTTTTTCTTTCCTTCTTTTTTTGTGTCTCTTCTTTCCCCCACCTCTATCCCCAACCCCTTCCCCAACCCATCAGTGGATCACCAGCATAGGGAAGTGGCTAGGGCTGTTCATAATTCAGGGGGCATTCCATGGTCACCTTGCACTCACATCTGGTCACAGCAATGGATGCTAAAATGTTATTGGTGTATTCCATATTTTGTGTAACTCCATGAAACCTTACATGATTTATCCTTAATCGGAAACCATTTTCCAGGATTGAGGGAAACATTACATTAGATATAAAACAGCTAAAGAAGGAGATACTCATGACTTTTAAACATGGATTGAAAACATCCTCAGAACAGTAGTGATGGAAAGAGGGGAAAAATAAGAGCTGATCATGGGGGCTCAATAAAAAGTAAATGGCTAGAAAAGAATGTTGGCAACATATATACAAAAATGCTTGATACAATTGATGTATGGATTGTTATAAAAGTTGTAAGAGCCCCCAATAATATGATCTTCTAATTAAAAAAAACAAACTGAAGAAGGAAAGAAAACATTAAATGGTTTAGAGGGCTTGACCACGAGCCTGGATTCAAACTCAATGGCACAGACTTAGCTGTGGATCAACTGTCTTGCTTATAGTCACCATTTTGGTCTTTGGAACTGCGTGATAATTCTGCAGCAAGCTTCCATGTGTGGAGGAAAGGCCTAACTCTTATGTAACCCTTTCATTATACCAAAGGAGGAATTGTACTAAGCTGAGGGAATGAATGAGAATATAATGCATCTAGATCCTCTATGCCGGTCATAATTACAGATCTGGAAAACTGACTTCAGTGGAGGAAGACCCTCATTGTTATGAGATATAAATAAACCTTAATATGCATTCCTATGACTGAACATAGTCCTCCAGAAACCCCCATAAAGGAACTGTCATAGAGGAACTACCATAAAAGATGTTACAAGTTTTGTCAGGCTTATCCCTGTGTCTGGAGGTTATCTGTAGATAAGAGGAATCAGGTTCAATAGTCAAACTACCTTAAAAGTAGCAAACACTTG
>NW_022105855.1:4442776-4444426 GCF_000313985.2 Echinops telfairi
AATACATCATTACCAAGTAGTATTCATATGGTTCAACATTTGAAAAGTAATTAATGTAATCTACTACATGAACAAAAAGTATAACCATATATCATATCAATAGGTGCAGAAAAAGCATTTAATATCATGCAGTACCTATTCCTTATCAAGACTCTCAAGGACGTAGGACGAGAATGGAAAATCCTAGTATAATAAATGCTATATACAAAAAATACAATAGGTAATATTACACTCAGTGAAGAAGCTTAAACCATTTTCAGTGAACAAGGGGAGCCCAACAAGGATGGGCCTTATCACCACTTCAATTCAACCTGTGCTGTATGTCCTAGCCAATGGCATAAGACAACGGCAAGATATCAAGGGTGTATGATTGGCTAAAGAAAAATTCAAACATTCACTATTTTCAGACTACATGATCATACATATTGAGAGTCCTAAGGGGTCAACAATAAAATTGCTGGAAACAATAAAGGAGTTTAGTATTTAGAAGTATACAACATTAACAAGCAGAAATCAATTTGCTTTCTGCTTGAGCCCTTAGTATCAGCTCCTCATTGACGTCTTCCTTCACCTACTTTTCTGTTGTCTGTCCCCCAGGGAGCAGGTCATATGTAGATGCTTGTAATCGGTTCCATCTTTCTACCCCACCTTCTGGTCATATTTCTTTCAAGATAGATTTGTGTGTCCTTTTAGCAGGCCATGATACTTTCAATGTTCTTCACCAACACCATAATTCAAACCCACCAATTCTTCCTTAATCAGTGTTGAACTTTCACAGGCTTACGAGAAAATTGAAAATGCCATGGCTTGGATCTGGTGCATCTTAGCCCTCAAAGTAACCTCCCTGATTTCAACATTATAAAGATTAGTCTAATGTGATTTGCTTTCTGATCTATTGACTGCTTAGTCCATGAGCATTGATTGTAGATCCAAGCAAGACAAAATCTTTGACAATTTCAACCTTTTCTTTATTTATCATGATGTGATCCATTAGTCCAGTTGTTAAGGGTTGTCCTTCTTTAGATTGGTATGCATGCCGAAGCCTACAATCCTTCATCTTCATGAGAAAGTGCCTTGAGTCCCCCTTACATTCATCAAACAAGCTTGTGTCATCTACATAATCGGGTTATTAATAAGCCTTCCACCTATCCCGATACCACACTCTTCTTCATATCATCTAGCTTCTCTGAATATTTTCTCTGCATACAAATTGAATAACTATGGTGAGATGACACAACCCTGATTCACACCTCCTGATTATACACCATGCTATATTCTTATAGAATTCTTCAATAATACAACCTGAAACTTTAATTTTTCTTCAGTTCTTTCATTTTGAAAACTCTTGCGATTATTATTGTTTTGATTTCTAACCACGTTTTTCCACAGTTTTGTAACTCCACATTACATCATTATACCATAATACTTTAGGTTGTCTTCTTAAGTTGTCTGCTGTACAAAAATATCTCCTCAGTCCTTTGATTTCATTATTTCTTCTAGTTGGTTTATCTTCTCTAATAGAGTAAGTTCCAGCATCTCTTCTGATATACATTTTCAATCTTCTCTCTTTTTTCAGGTTTTTGATATGGTCTTTAAATTTGGGTGAAATATAGTCAAGGTTGTACTTTGGCATTTAAAGTTTCCCTTACA
>NW_022105855.1:4445868-4447185 GCF_000313985.2 Echinops telfairi
CTTGATCATGCCCTACCAGGTCTCCCACACCCACCTCCCAACCAATTTGGATCACGAAGATAAGAGGTTTTAACAAACCAAGGGAAAACGGAACGACAAGCGACACTGAACTTTCCTATCAGCTTTTCCCACAGACGTAGTCTATTTGATTCAGACACTCAAGATCACATGACAGAATTTTGCCAGACAAACTATTTATTCATTCTAATTACTTTTTTCTACCATGGGAATCTTGCCTGAGAAATAGACTAGAATTGTTTTCTCAGAGGTTTTATATGCTTCAAATCAATATCTAATAATAGGACCCTTTTCCCATAGCCAGAGCAATAAAGCCTTGATCTTGAAATCAAGAGAAAGAAGTCGGAGTGGTACAACAGATTCTTAGCCTTACTGATATACATATATATATATATATTTTTTTTTACTACACAAGTGACAAGTGACATAGATATCTTAGTTCCAAAGGAAGGGGGTTTTTTTCCCCAAGAAATACAATAATTTTTTTGAACCGGAAATAAATAATACACCTTGTCATTTCAGTTTCTTGTTTCTTTGCATAACAGATGTAGAAGATAGTTATTTTATTGCCAGGTAAGTTTGATTTTGATTGCCAAGGAGATATTGGACTGTTAATAAATAATGAACTTATGATGAATATATCTTGAGAAAAAAATGCACCCTAAGTCCTACCATTTCCTGTGAATAAGGAATGTGCAGCTATGGGGCAGAGGCCATATCTGACCTCCTCCAGCTACATAAGGAAGAAGGGAGACCTAACTCCTCACCCGCCCAAGGCCTATTGCAGAGGTCAGATGTGACTTCACCCTCCTCGTTCTTCACCCTCCTCTGGTACGAATCGTTTTCCCCACTGCACTTAACCTCTCTTCCAGGTTGAATAATCCATTGCATCGGTTACATAGAATTTAAAGACAAAACTCACAATTATGAATGTTTATTAGGAAAGTTAAGAGGTTACCACAAGTCAGAATCGTTATACGTCAAGGTTATAGCCTTTTGTACACAGCTGTGCCTCTCCTCAGTCATCAGTCAAGTTTCTTTCTCTTTCTGATTCTTAACATCTTAAACATGCAGTCCCTTGTCCTCTGCCTCCATGGGCCAAGAAACCAACTCCCTGTTCTGCCATACACTCTCATGTTAGTGATGCTGCTATTGTATTCTAGTGCTGCTTTTCTATTCTATTACTCTGACCGGGTACTGAAAGAAGGTGATTATAAATACCATGCAAATCAACATGATAATTTACAGAGATCATGATTATTAATTACTATGAGTTCATCTTATGTTTTGCTTTGTTAT
>NW_022105855.1:4453051-4455050 GCF_000313985.2 Echinops telfairi
CCATGTTCTTGACAGGTTTTGCTACAAATGTTACAAAGGGAAGCATTCCACTTTTTCTACTAACAATTGAGTGCAGGTTAAAGGTTTCATTTTTAAAATGTTATTACCCACTCCTCTGAGCTTGTTGATTGATTTTTGCAGAGAATTTTGTAATGGACTAACATACCAAATGACTATCTGTCCCCTGACTCTGAGAGCAGAACTCACTACTACTACCAACTGCTCTGACAGGATTTGAAATAGAAAGTCCTGGGTATAGTGCGGTGGGAGGATGGGGTGGGGGTGGGGGTGGAATTGTGGGGCTGTGGAATTCAAGATTATGAGAAGACCAGGCTGACTAGTAATAGAGAGACTGGTGAATCCCTGAGACGGTGGCCTTTAGTCACCCTTCAGGTCTGGAACTGAACATAACCTATGGGCTCAGCTTTCAGTCAAATAATAGTCAGGTCTATAAGAGGAATAATAACATTATTTGGGTTCTTACCTTGGAAAAATCAACCATGTGAGATGAAAAGGGCAGCATTTTCCAAGGATGAAGAACAGTTAATAAAGAAGGAGGAGTGGAAACAGCTCACACAAGGATGAGGTGGGATGCCTTGGGTTGTGTTGTGGGATTGTAATAAATGGGAAGGAGGAAAATATGAATGAGTAGTTGAAAAGAAAACTGATTTGCTCTCTAAACCTTCACCAAATTCACAACACAATTTTTAAAGTTATGTTTCTTAAAAATAAGTGTTATGTTAGTTTTCATGCAGTCTATTATGGCTTATGGTAAAGTCAGGGGTGCAACCTCGTGTGTAGCATTGCCTTACAGAGTTTTCAGTGTTGGGACTCTGTAAAAGCACACTGTGGGAGTGCAGCAGACCAGTGAATGTGTGAAGCCACGATGTCCTGCAGAATGCTCCCCATCTGAAACAGTTGTGGATTATTCACAAGGAGGCCACACTGTAGGCAATAGGCTTACCTGGGGGGAAGAGGGGGCAGCACTAGACTGCTCCATCCCTGACTGCTACAATAGTAATATGGTCTTAAAGGATGCCTTCCATGGGAACATGATTGTTGACAACTAAAAGGATGTGTTAGAAAATGTGGTGAGGGGGCCTGAGAGTGCCTGGCTATTGAGCAGTATAGTGTCTGGGGCCTCAGAGCCTAGAGCTCAAATCAGTGGTTATCCAATAAGAAATTGGCTGGGCCCAAGCAGAAGAAGTAGACCAGCATGTGAGATACCGGGGTGTCCACAGGAGGAAATACAAGTGGTCTGAAAACATGCAAACATCTGGAGGTGGAGGGGTAGAGGATGGGGGAGCCTGGGACCCAATTGCGGGGTGAATGGATGAGTGTTCCCAAAGGGATCATCTGGAACGGATGGTGAATACGGTGTGTGGTATTGTACTGATGCTCATTTTCATTACAAAATGGAAGTGTATCGCATAATATATTTTGGGAACTGTTCTTCTTGAAATTGAAATTTGAATTCTGTGTATTTTGTGTCAGGGTGTTGCATGAGTATTGTTGGAATTAATTATCCAATTGAAGTCTTTCACGAGACTCCAATAATCAGCTCAAACACAGGAGCACCTGTGAGGAAGGCTCAGGAACAGGCAGGGTTTTGTTCTGAGTCAGAACCTATTCAGGCAGCTAATAACACTGATGGAACGCTTTAATCTCAGGTTCCAGGGATCAAAGTTGTGAGAGAGTTTAAAATTCCACTCATAAAGGTGACTTCTTTAATTTCTACGTTCAATCTTTTACAGATATTATATACACATATATTACCTATTACAATCATTATTATATGCAAATTTTAAATAATATTATTAGTGATTTGGATAGTCAACCATTGTGAGACATGTCTTTTCATTTCCAGTATCACATTTCACCTTATAGCATGACAATCTTTTAACATTTTTCTACTAGTTTGCATTGCATGGTATTTTAAAAAATCATTGAACTTTAATTTTTCCTTCATGCATATGTAGGTCTTTTTCATTAAACTAAA
>NW_022105855.1:4455610-4456802 GCF_000313985.2 Echinops telfairi
CTTGAATGATTCCTTCATTGAGAATTGGTTGTAATTTCCTTGTTTTAATAAAGAATACTGAAAGTCATCATTTTATGTTTTATTACATTATATTCATAACAATATTTGAAAGATACATTTACTTGGAAATGAACTGAAATTTAGCCCTCTGTTGGTGGACACTTATTGCTGTCAATTCCCATCAAGTTAATCCCAATTCAAGGTGCCCTCGTGTCTTCTCTGTGGAGTTTTCAATGCTCTGGTCTTTCAGAAATAGGTCTTTATGTCTGTCTTCATAGGCAAATCTGGATGGGTTGAAACTACCAACCTTTTGCCTAAATAGTTTGATGATTAAGTCCTTACAATTCCTGGAAACTCATCTTTGGACATGGGGTTCTGCCATTTTCATATGTAGTCAAAGATATTTATACATAGTTAAATCATACGTAGCAAATTTAAAATGCCCCCAAATATTTTATTAAGTTTATCATAACATTAGAGCTTCTGAGTAAATATTTCATTAAGTGTAACTAGTAGAAGAACAAACCCATATTAGAGCATACATCAAAAGGAAGATCTATAACACTATTTAATAGAAGACTCCAAAGTGACTTTCAATAGGAATGGTAAACATAATGATTTCAATGCAAAGAGAAATAAAATTTTTAATATTTGCCATTGTTGTGGATTAACATTTCTTAATTGATATAATGTATATAATAAAAAGAGGACATGAGGAAGATTATTTCATTTAAAAAATAAATATAGCACACAGAAATAAAGTTAATTACTAATAGATATAAAACACACATGTACAAACATACATTTGATGGGGCTTCAGAAAGTTTGTAGAAAAATGGGAGGTCGTGATATTAGAATTTTCCCACGCATTTGAAAGCCACCTTTTATAAGGTTTTTATTTTAGTATCTGAAAATATGGTTGTCATTGGTTTCCATCACGCTCATCCGTACTCATGGTGACCCCTCATGTGCTCAGAGGGGAACTGCTCTCAGGATTCCAAGCCTACCACCATTCGGAAGCTATTTGCTGAGGCAGCTCCGGCGTAACAGGTAGGAAAGAAGAATGCAGTGCCACAGCTCTGTAATACGGGCTAAACATAGACCATATGCAAATATCTAAACTAGTGTCAACTTGCCTACATTTACTAGCTTACGGTGAGTTGGAAACAAGCAAACTGCATGTGTGGTCAAA
>NW_022105855.1:4457326-4458389 GCF_000313985.2 Echinops telfairi
AATTTAGAGTGAAATCCTCTATGTATCATGAAAATGAGTACTTGATTCTTGAGTTAAAAACTGGATCAAGGAGAGTCTTTAAATTATTCTTTAAATGTGATAAATTTCTCATGTACTTACACAGATTTTTAAACGATATATTGATGTACAGAAAATACTTATATAAAGTTAATAATAAACACCAAGGGGTTAGGAAATTTAACAAAGCATTTGGGGTAAATCACGCTAATATGAGAGTATGCTGCCTAATGGATTATATTACAATTTTTACATATTAGAGAGCAGGAGCAAGAATAAGAAACTATGGCAGGAATAAAAGTAATATAATCCAATGTTTATGTTATAATGTCTGGGTTGAGAGATCAGTAGTTACATGCATGCCATTTTATGCATTATTACTCTCATATTTTCATAAGGAAAGTATATTGCTAGACATTAAGTATCTTTTTAAAATTTGTAAATTGCAAGCTTCAGAGTCAGAATTATTCCGTTCTTGATCTTACTAACTCTAGAGTCCATGAGAAATTATTAAATTAACATGATTGGATTATAACAATTACTTCTACAACCAAAGTAACTCACACAGATGGTGAAAATATATTTCTGGAAGTTTAAAATGACATTATTCTTCCATAAATGGTATGCACTTCTATTTATCCATTTTGATCATGTATTTTAGAAATGAAATCACTTTCAATACTATTGCATTAGCAATATATTTTTCAAATAGTTTAAAAATGATGTTTCCAATGTTTTTAGGTTGTGGATAAATTTATTGCATCATGTACTTCCTCTGAAGCACGTTTCCTTAAATATGTAACAATGTCTCAGAATCATCCACCCATTAATTAGTAAGAAATAGACCATATAATAAGATTTCATATTCTTTTAATAAATAAGCAAGTCAATAAATCAGGGTAATTTAATGTTACAAATTATTGTGTGCCAATTTTCCAATGCTCACTTCATTAGAGCATTCAGTCTTTAGACATTATTTTATAACAAACAACAAATCCTTAGTTGATTAATCATTTCCATTCTAATATAGCATTTTAATTTTAGA
>NW_022105855.1:4460591-4461842 GCF_000313985.2 Echinops telfairi
TATACATCATATGAGGTCATTGTTATTCAAGTTTTAGAAGAAGATTTCTTTTAAAGTTGCTATATTCTTCTTTGGATTCGTTGGAGACTTTCTCCTGCTTCTATAAGGATGGCTGGCTAGGGCATCTCATGAGGAAGTGAAACTGTGTCAGGTGGGGCTGCTATGAGTTCAAAATCAGGTTTAAGCACCTCACAAAAAGCAACAATAGCTAGATATAAGATACATAAGTTCACTATTCTAGTAAAGTAGAATACCTCAGGGATTTTCAGGACAGGTACAGATAGCATAGATTATTTCCTTTTAGCAGTACATGAATAAGGGGCTGGGGTGGACACTTTTCTATGAATGTGTGTTTTGATTTGTTGTTATATGTAGTGTTATGAGATTACATATCTAGGCTATGTATTCATAGGCATATGCAACCATCTTGATTGATCTTTTAATGTAGATTGTTTCATGATATAAATTCATCATCTTTTTCAGAAAATCATTGTGATGGTTACATGGAGGATTGGTTTTCCTATTCCAACCATTGCTATTACATTAGTACTGAAAAGAAAAACTGGACCGAGAGCAAGATGGCCTGTGCTTCTAATAAATCTAGTCTACTTATTATAGAAAATGATGAAGAAATGGTAAGATTTCAAAGATTTTAATACTTTTACTAAAAGATAGAACATGCAAAAACAAATGCATATAAAATATATTTAAATATACAACATATGTTTATCCTGTTACTGACATGCTATAATATTACTGACATGCTATGTTTCCTGTGCATGTCAAAGAAGAGATTTGCCTACTTCGCAAACATACATAAATGGACTTCTATCCTGTGAACTACTTAGTGTCTCACTCACCTCAATTGACACAGTGTTTTCAGGATCCATCCATATAATTGTCCATTTCCCTTACTAATATTAGACTGAAAACTTTAGATGCATTCAATATGTGTTTAATAATAACAATAAAGAAAATGTATAATACCTAGCTAAATGCCATTAACTGATACAGTATCCGGGTTTACAAAGTGCCTGTCCACGGGTCTTGCATATTTGCCTCTGGCATTATCAGTCTTTTCCCTCCAATTAATTCTTGATATATTTTGAATATGAGCTCTCTGTTGATTTTGTAGATTCAAAAGTTTTCTTTGTCTCGGTGTCTCCCATGTTTCGTCATGTTGGAGTCCTTTAAAGGACAGAGTGCATCCATGGTAGCACAGATCACGTCATCAGGTATCTGACGGCGATT
>NW_022105855.1:4463900-4465647 GCF_000313985.2 Echinops telfairi
CTCGTGGTATAGCTACTCCCATTACTGTTCCTGAGGGGTTTATCTGTCCAGGATTCTGGGTGTCAAGAACTCTTATCTGTAACAGTGTTCATTCTTGGATTTGTAAGGTAGACTTAGGGTTGGGAGATGGGGTGGGGGAGGGACAGTTTTAAGAATGAGAGGAATATTGTGTTTCACCAGTGCTATACTTTTATTACTGAGTAGCAGCTGTATCCACTACTCCAATGTCAGTGTGTTGTGAAATGGTGGTTTAGATATTAGTATACTGCTTTAAACTGTGTCAATGGTATTTCAAATGCCACAGAGTCACCTATGGTAGAAAAATTTCAGCTACAAATTCAGGTTTAGACTCACTAGATGATAGGAATAATGGAATTCAAAGGGTACTTTGAGAGCACAAAGCATTGTAGTAAAAGATGTAGAGATTTGGGATTGTAAAACCTAGGGGGAAATAACACTCGGTAATTCTCAAGATGAAAAAAAAAGAAGAAGAATTCAAGTCAAGGTGAAATATTAAAGTCTCTAGAGAAGATGTGGCACAGGCAGGTAGCATCAAAGGACTCTGAAAGGAATACATAGAGTCACTGTACCAAAAATAATTGGTCAACATTCACACATTGCAGAACATATCATCTAATTAAGAACCAGTACTACTGAAGAAAGAAATCCAAGCTGCACTAAAAACAAAAGTTCAGGATTTGACAGAATAACAACTGAACTATTTCAACAACGGTTGTGCTCACTCATCATCGTCAAGACATTAGGAAGACAGTTACCTGGAAAATGGACTGCAGGAGATCCATATCTGTGCCCATTCCAAACAAAAGTGAACCAGCACTGTGCATCCATTTTGAACAATATCATTAATATCACATTCAAGTAAAATTCTTTTAGTTACTAAAAAAATGCATGCACTATAATGGACAGGAAACTCCATTAATATCAGTCAGATTTACACAAGAATATGGATTAAAAGCAAACATAACTAATATTACATAGATAATGGCCAAAAGCAGATACTTACAAATACCTCAATGATCTTTTTCTGTATTTCTGAAAGAGAAATATCTCAAAGATATTTATCTGTACATTATTTATTATTCAAAATCATTTGACTATGTTGATTATATCAAATTATTGATAACATTGGGAAGAATGGAATTTCAAGACCACTTAAATGTGTCATGTGGAGTCAATTCCTTAACCAAGAGACAATCATTCAAACAGAAGAAATGGACATGGAGTGGTTTAAAATCAAAGGGTTGCAACATGTTGTCATATGTATTCAAATCTCTATGCTCAAAGCAAATGATTCAAGAAGCTGGATTGTACAAAGAAGAAGGCGGCATCAGATTCGGAGGAAGGGACAATAAGAACTTGTGATATGCACATAACACTTGAAAATAATGCTGATGAAGATCAAAGCTGTCGCCTTCAGTAGAATTACACGTCAACATAAACAAAATAAAATCCTCAATATTGGACTAGGAGGAAACATCATTCATGCTAAGTGGACTAAAGACTGAAGTTTCAAAGATTTCATTTTAATTGGATCCACACTAAAAACTGCAGTTCAAATTTGGAAAAGTTTTGTGGTGTCGTCGTGGTATCCTTACAGTCAATCTTCATGATGAAAAGTTTATCTGAGAAACTGGCCTAGTGGGGGTGGAAATCAGCGGTGGGATGGAGAAAGACTTCTTAATAACCTGTGGCAGCCAGACGACATAGCACTGTTTGCTCAAAGTAA
>NW_022105855.1:4466755-4469093 GCF_000313985.2 Echinops telfairi
GCAATGAATGTACAAATGTGCTTTACACAATTGATGTATGTATGGATTGTGATAAGAGTTGTATGAGCCCCTAATTAAATGATTTTTAAAAAAAGAAGAAGAAGCTGTGAACCTAGCTATTCCCTTTGTTTCCTCAGGGCCATCTTTAAGACTACTTTATTAGAGGAATTGCTTTACTAAAGACTATTTCTTTTTGTTCTGTTTCATTTTAAAACAGTATTTTTGACATTTCATCCACATATCATACAATTCAATAGTTCAACTATATCAAGAAGAGTAGCGCAATCTTTACCACAATAATTTTTATAGCATTTTCCTTTTTCCGGTACTCAATGTTATTCATGTATTTTTTTCAATTTTGGCAAAAATATACACAATGAAAGAATCAACAATTCAACAACTTCTACATGTATAATTCAGTGCCATTCAATACACTCTGTGTGTTGTGCAACATTTATTTTTAGCCCTCTCCAAATTAGTTCACCTCCAGTAAAATGAACTCAATGCCCCCTAACCAAAGGAACCCTTCCTACTTCCTGTTTAGTAACCATAGGTCAAGTTGTGTTTCTTCTTCTTCTATATTTTAGTACGTTTTTTAATAGAATAATCAAATCATATACATTCATAGTTAAACCACTTATAAAAAGAATTTTATAGACATCATCACCATCAGTTCTAATATTCCCTGCCCCTCCCACATCAACTGATTATTCCCCTTTCCCCTTCGCCACTCATTCCCTTCCTCCCAATAAACCATAGAATCAGTTTGTCTCTATGCATCTACTTCTTCTGAGCTTCCTAAACTGGGAGACCTAACAGAAATTTTAAAAATCCAGAACAAACCAAGCGGAAAGAAGGAAACAATAACAATGAAAAATAGATTAAAATAAGTGAAGAAAAAATAAAATAATGTAAGAATTAGAAAACCACCAAAAATATTTTAAAAGCCAGAGAAGAAATTTCTTTATAGGAACAATATAGAAATATTTGGGGATAGAGCAAATTCCAGTTGATTCAAGAGAGATGTCAACTGGCCAGCTATCGTATTATACTATGATTTGATTCATCGTAATTAAGTTTACAATAATCTCTGACTGATTTTTGTGTAACAAACCATCCTTGATATTGCTAGGGGGGGAATAGTTAGCTAAAAGCCAAAAAACCACACCTCCATAAAATCCATTCATTAATGTATAGGAGCCATCCATGAGCAGTGCCAAGACTATGAGGTACCTTCCCTCATCTAGCCTGACAGTGTGGGACTGTGAGACAGAGCAATAGGTAGTTGGCTTCCTGGCCCACATGTACATGTCAAGAGACCATGTGGCTGAAACCCGAAGGACCATAAAGAGACCTGTTGGCTGAGAAGACATGCTGCTGAGGACCAAAAAGTGTGTCCTTACGGCCAACTTATTATTACCTTCTCTATGAAATGCCTTAATTGTGTATTCTGTTGAGTGCCGCATGGCCATTGCAAGAAATTATTGAAGCCAGCAAAGAAGGAGAATGCGGTAGGCAGAATTCTTGGGGTCAGAACAGGATAAAGA
Source organism: Echinops telfairi (assembly GCF_000313985.2). NCBI lineage: Eukaryota > Metazoa > Chordata > Mammalia > Afrosoricida > Tenrecidae > Echinops > Echinops telfairi. Next base: position 4,468,303 of record NW_022105855.1, read on the forward strand.
AAGAGTAGCAGTTAGAAAAAATGGCATTGGTGATAGACATTAGCCTGGAGATAGCATGATAAAACTTTACCAGAACAATGAATTCATTATAACAGACCCTTTTCAACATCACAAATGGCAACTACACATGTGAAGTTCTCTACCTAAAAACCACTGAAATAAAATTATTGGGGGAAATAAAAATGAAATAAAAATAATGGGGGGAGAAAAGAAGACAGCTGAATATCAGTAGCTAAAAGACCAGGGACGCACAGTGGAACAGAGCATCAATTGTTCATATGTAAGTCCAGGTTGATGTGGGCTGGGAGCAGAGAATATGAGAAAACATGTTGTCTGTGTGTTTTATTGAAAATGTCAAGGCATTCAACTCAGTGGGTCATAACAAACTATGGAGAGGCTCGAGAAGAACGAGCACACTTCACTGTGTTCAAGTGGAAAGTGCGTGGATCATCAGACAGATAAGTGAGCAAAACAAGGCATAAAATAGGATTTAAGATCAGGGATGTTTTGTGTCAAGATTGTATTCTCTAACCCCACTTATTCAATCTGTATGGTGACCAAAGAAACAAAAAAGCTGGACGAAATAACCATGAGCATGGCATGCGGATTAGGGGAAGACTTAATAATGCCTGAGATATGCAGAAGATGACAGGCTTGTTTGTTGAACGTGAGGAGGACTCGAAGCACTTGTTAATGAAGATGAACAATTGAAGCCTTAAATAAGAATTACAACTTAATGCAAAGAACAAACATCCTCACAAGAGACCATGGAAAGCAGAGAAAAGATTGAC
>NW_022105855.1:4470985-4477840 GCF_000313985.2 Echinops telfairi
GACATTGGGCCTCTATTGAGGTCCTCCCTCAACACAAGAACACTTTGTTCTAATGACCTGGCATTCTGTGATGCTCACCTTCCCGACACAATCACTGAAGACAAAAGGGTGTGTAAGCAAATTTGGTGAAGAAATAGGATGGTGCCTAGCTATTAGAATATATAGCATCTGGAGTTTTAAAGGCTTGAAGTTAAAGAAGGAGCCATCTAGCAGGGAAGTAACAAAGCCTACATGGAATAAGCCCACCAGCTTGTGATCACAGGGGTCAATGGTGTCAGGTATCAGGTTTGCCAAAGACCCCAAACAAACAATCATATCAATGTGCACAAGGAGCATCAGAGTGGAGACCCGAAGTCCATCTGTAGACAATTGGACATCTCCTCACAGAAGGGTTAAAAGGAAGGGACGTGCCAGGGTGCAGTATAGCACCAACAAAACACACAACATTCTTCTAGTGCTTTAGTACTTCCTACCCCCAATATCATGACCCCAGTTCTACCTGACAAATCTGACTAGACTGGAGCATGTTCACGGTTACAGGTGAGAGCTCTCGACACATGGAATCCAGCACAGATAACCACCTGAGTAACACTCATGGGAGTAGAGATACCATGAGAATCAGGGTAAGGTGGAAACAGACGAGGGGAAAAGGGGAAATTATCACGATTGATATATAACACACATACATCCCCGGGGGATGAACAACAGAAATCTGAGTGAAGGGAGATAGTGGACAGTGTAAGATATGAAAATAATAATAATTTATAATTTGTCAAGGGTTCATGAGGGTGGGGAAGGGAGGGGAAAAAGGAGAGCTGATACCATGGGCTCAAGCAGAAAGAAAATGTTTTGAAAATGATGATGGAAACATATGTACAAATGGGCTTGATACAATTTATGTATGTTTTGTTATAAGAGCTGTAAGTGCCCCCAATAAAATGAGGTTTTTTAAATAATAAAACTAGAAGAATGAAACTAGTACATATTAATATTTAAATAGTTACTATTGCACCAAAACTTAACAAATGTAGAAAAGTTTTTGACAATATGTAATGTGATTTTAAACTTACTAGAATTTAAAATATTAGAATCTAGGCTTTTAATATTGTTTGGAAAAATTGAAGATGAAGCAAAAGAAAGTATTGTCAATATTTAAAAGTAATAAAATTGCTCATAATGGTAATTAAACCAGAAATATTTGTTTGCAACAGGCATTATTGATGTCCATATCATCTTTTTCATGGATTGGTCTCACTCGAAAAAGTACAAGTCATGATTGGTTTTGGTTAAATGGCACACTTTTCAAAAATAAGTAAGCATTTCTGAATAATTCTTTTTAAAGTATAAAAACTGCAAAAAGGAAAACTTAGATAAGAAATATAGCTAAACTGAATTAGAAACCTGTAAAATAACATAGAAAGTAAAGGCCATTAAGTGATGACACAGTATATTTAAGAATAAAGCACTCAGTTTCTGTAAAAATAATTTGTTATCTTTAAGAACTATAATTAACCATGTGTATAACATTCTTCTCTTAATATTACATGTAAAATGGCTTTTTGGTGGAATGGTAACAGGGATATTCATTTTCATCCATTACAGCCTAAGCCACTTCCAAAACCCCAATCGTAACTGTGGTGTGATACACTCAGAAGGCTCTGAGGCAGAAGACTGTAAAGATTCATATATGTACATTTGTAAGCATAACATTTAGTGTTAAAGCACTTGATCTTCCCGCTCTTCAAGTATCCAAGAAATGGAAATAGTATGATGATTGCAAAACTCCTATAAACAAATACATTATTTGCTCGACTGGAAACTCCTTGTTAGGAACCCTGGTGGACAATATCTGATGTGCTTCTTCCTCAGCTTATATTCACCAGTACATTTTTCTGTAATAAAATATAACTGTGAGTATAACACCTCATAGTATGTTAAGTGAGAATTTCTTTTCTATATGTTTATCAGTATAATTTTGTAGCAAACCAAAATACAGTAATATCTGTTTTCTTATAAGAAAACTAAATATCTGGTTTTCTAAGTATTCAGATTTTCTATTATTTTCAAGAATTTTTTAATAGTATTAGCAACAGCTGAGCAATTTTCACAATGAAAACTTTACTTGTGGTTGAGGCTTCTGGACTGCTAAAGTGCAGACATATAAAGCCAAGGAAATACTGGCAAGAAATTTCCAACACTCCACAAATTAAAAAAAAGAAGACTGGAAACAATATGTGCTGGATTTTCTAAAGAAAAATTGCTGAGACTCAGAAAGAAAGATTGTAACGGTGGCATTTTACTTTCCCTGCACCAAATGCCTCTCTCCGTGCCCATGATAGCTGTGAAAACCAGCTGCTATACCGCTACTTGAAAGGCAGATTTAAAGCTCTTAAAAGTCCTGTAATTAGAAAATTGCTAGTATTTTACCTTTCTTTCAGCCCTCTTGAAAGCTGCATGCAGAAGTAGAAAGCCTCATCTTTGGCCCTCAGCGTGGCATGGAAATGTTGACCATTTGTTTAGCAGCCCAGGCATAACCTATGAGACCACCGGAACTCCTTGATTTGTGTTGTTGTTGTTTTTTGATGCCGTAGAGATGGTTCCAGATCATAGCAACCCTATCTGCAATGAAAGAAACACCACCTGATCTGCACCATCCTCACAAATATTCCTGTATTTGAGGCTAGTATTGTAGCCACTGAGCGAATCCATCTAGTCTAGAGCTGTGTTAGTCTGGGTACTTTAGAGAAACAAATCTACAGAAACTCATGTATAAAAGAGAGTTTTATATAAAGGTTAAGTTCACATCAAGAAAACATCCCAACTCAGCGCTGCCCACGCCCAAAAGTCCAACATTAACCCATATGTCCAACACCAATCCACAAAGTCCTCATCCATCTCACAAAACACATGCAATGATGCTGACTGCAGGAGGAAAGCCGAATCAGTGAATGTGTAAGAATCTCAGCACTGGCAGGGGTCTCCACATGGCTGCTCCAGCACTCAGGGCTGCATCGGGGTAGATCCATGTGGCTTCTCCTTGGGGATGTCTTGCAGGAAGTCAGCCTTGCCAGCTGAAGCCGGGAACTGGCTAAGGCAGCTGAACCCTGGTCCAAACATCACAAAGCAAGAGACACGAGAACCAGAAAGGGGAGGCTCACTGAGCCCTTTTATTAACCCCACATGTGTTTATAGGCCAGGTTGGCACAATAAACTAACTACCTCAAGAGCCTTCCTCTTTTTTGCTACCTGTCTACTTTGCATGTGGGATGCCCTGTTAGAAGTACTAGTCCCTCCTAATAGCCTGCCCTAAGTTCATGAGACTAAGTCTCTTCATTGTTGACTTAGGAGAATTCTGGAAGTCCTTCTTCTAATATGGATATATTTCCTTTTTGGTTGTCCCCCATACTTGCATTGTTCTTTGTCAGCATCATAATCAAAAGGCATCAGTTTTGCTTCGATCTTCCTTATTCAACGTCCAACTTTTACATGCATCTGAAGAGACTGAAAATGTCAATGTTTGGGTCAGGTGCACCTTAGTCCTTAAAGTAGAATTCTTGGTTTGCAACACTTTACAGAGATCTTGTGCAGCAGATTTAACCAATGCAACATGTCGTTTGATTTTTTTGACTGCTAACTCCATGAGCATTGGTTTGGATAAGCCAGATGAAATCTTGGACGATTTCATTCGCTTCTTCCTTTGGTCCTAATGGTCCAATTGTGTGGACTTGGATTTTCTTTAAAATGAGTTATAATCTATATTGAAGGATAACATCCTTTGATGTTAATCAGATAATCCTCAAGTCCTTCGCATTTCCAGTAAGCATGCTTCTTTCATCTGCCAATTTGAGGTTGTCAATACTCCTCCTCCAATCCTGAAAGATAGCTACTTGGCCAACTGACTTTAAGAGATCCATGTTTGTGCCCATTCCAAAGGTTCAAACTATAGAACAATATCATTGATATCGCATGCAAGTAAATTTTGCTAAGGATCATTCAAAATTGATTGCAGCAGTATACTGATAGGGAACTCCAGAAGTTTAGGCTGGAGTCAGAAGAGGATGGATCATGGATCAGAACAAGAATATTAGACAGGTGTTTATTTGTGTTTTATTAACTATGCAAAGGTCAGCTTCAACAGAGGACATGGAACAAATGATATCACTGCTGATGCCAGATAGATTTTGCTTGAGAGATGTTTATTTGCATTTTATTGACTATGCACAGGCATTCAACTCTGGGGATAATAACAAACTATGGATAGCCTTGAGAATAATAGGAATTTCAGAACACTTCTCTGTGCTCATTCAGAATTTGTAAATGGATCAAGAGGCAGTTGTGCAAATACAATAAGGGAACACTGCAAATAAAATCAGGAAATGTGTGTATCAGGGTTGTATCTCCTCACTAGACTTGTTTAATCTGTACCCTGAACAATTCATCAGAGAAGCTGGCTTATATGATGTAAACTATCCCATCAGGATTGGAGGAAGCCTTTTTTTAACAACCTGCAAAATGCAGAGGTTACAACCTTGCTTGCTGAAAACAAAAAAGACTTGACACACTTCCTGATAAATTTGAATGCTTACAGATTTCCATATGGTTTAAAAATCAATGTAAGGAAGACCAAAATCCTCACAGCTAGACCAATAGGAAACATGATGAAAAATGGAGAACTGTTGGAGGTTGTGATGAACTTTGTATGACTTGGATCCTTAATCAATTCTCATGGAAGCAGCAATCAATAGATGTACTACATTAGAAAAATCTGCTACAAAATATTTTAAGAGTATTGATCAGTAAGGATGTTAATTTGAGAACTAAGATGCACCTGCCCCAAACCGTGGTATTTTCAATTGCCACATACGCATGTGAGAGTTGGACAGTGAACAAGAAAGACCCAAGAAGAATTGATTCATATGAATTGCCATGCTGGACACGAATATTGAAATTACGATGGGCTGCTGGAAGAAGCATGGTCAGAGTGCTCTTGAGATCAAGGATGGCAAGATTCCATGCCACATACTTCGGATGTATTATCAGGAGAGGTTAGCCAATGGAAAAGGACATTATATTTGGTAAAGTGGGAGGGAACCGAAAAATAAGAAGTCTCTCCATGAGATAGATTGACATCAAGGCTGTAACACTGGGATCAGACTTAGGGAAAATTGTAAGGATGGAGCAAGAGCATACACTGTTTCCTTCTAGTGTGTGTTGAGTTAGAACCAAGTACTACCAACAACAAACCAATCTTGATGTCACATTTTTCCATATAAATCGTCTTCTCTGATTACTTTCTCAGGCTACATATTGAATATGAGTGGTGAGAGTATATAATCTTAAGGCACACCTTTCCTGATTATAAACCATTGTTGCTTTTGATCAAGTGTCCCTGGATCCTTGTACAGGTTTTGCAAGAGCATAATTAAGTGTCTTGAAACTTGCACATTTCTCAAGACTCTCGTTAGTTTATTATGATCCAGACAGTTGAATGACTTTGCATAGTCAATAATACCCAAGTAAGCATCTTTGAGACAAAAGTCATCTGGTATCAACAGGGATATTTTTTTGGTTCATGTCCTCTTCTGAATCTGGCCTGAATCTGTAGATGTTCCCTGTCAATAGACTGCGGCAGCTGGTATTGGACGATCTTCAACAAAAGTTTGCTCGTGTGTTAAATCTATAGTTTTGTTCTATAGTTTGCGCATTTTGTTAGTACAAAATCCCTGGAACAGACAAGTGATGCTTCCAGTGCTTCTGCACCTTGTTGAAACATTCCAGTCAGCGTGCCAGAATTTCCTGGTGCCTTGTTTGTGGCTAATGCTCAGTGCAGCTCGATTTTTTCCTTTGATACCATTGGTTCTTGATCATATGCTTCCTTTTAAAAGCTTGAATGGCAACCAGTGGTTTTTGATACAGTGACTCTGAGTATGATTTTCATTTTGCTTAGATGCTTCCCGCATCATTCAATATGGAGCACTGGTGGCTTAGTGGGGACACACTGGGCTACTACTCAGAAAATCAGCAGTACAAGACTGCCAGCTACCGTGAGGGAGAAAGGAAAGTTACTTTCTTAGAAGCTCACAGAGGCAGTTCTAATCTGCCTTAGGGTTGCTACAAGTCAGAATTGAATTAATGGCATTGAGCTTGGTTTTTAGCTCTGGAGCCTGGGGAGCGTAGTGCATACTTATTGGTCTGCTCACCAAAAAGTCAGCAATTCAAAATACAAGGTTTTCTACTCCCATTGAAAACCATAGTCTGGCTCGTATTAGAGGCCTTATATTTGTCCATATTTTTCATCCATGATTGTTATAGTGCTAAGGTTTATGTTTAGGTCTTTTATCCATCTTGAGTTCATCTTTGTAAATGGTATGTGATATAAGTGCTGTTTCATTGTTTTGTAATCACCAGAACCTCTGAGCTGATCACTTTGCTTTGAACTCAATTAGCCATTCAGATCTCTTTGGAAACCCCTATTTTGAGTAGAAATCCTTTGGAAGCACGATAAAGACTAAAACAACTTTAATTAATCTCATTATATGTTAAATTATTCATTTTCAAGTGCTGAAACATTCTTATGTTTTCATATAAATGACTCTTCAGTGTGGTATATAATCCTTTTAAAGTGTAGTTGAATTTGGTTTGCTACTATTCTGTGGAGAATTTTGTATATAGAATCTTGTATTTTTCTTTCTAGTATTTTATAGAATATTTTATATAGAGATTTATAAAATATAATGTATAAAACTTTTTCCTATGATGTCTTTATCTGTCCTTGGTACCAGTGTAATATTTGCCAGTGGAATAGTAAATGTTCACTCTTCTATTTTTTTGGAGAGCTTGAGAAGAATTGTGTGA
>NW_022105855.1:4477940-4509397 GCF_000313985.2 Echinops telfairi
AAAAAAAACATTTATTGGGGGCTAGTCCAACTCATCACAGTCCATACATCCATCCATTGTGTCAAACACATCTGTACATTTGTTGCCATGATCATTCTCAAAACATTTTTTTTTCTACTTGAGCCCTTGGTATCAGCTCCTCATCTTTTCCCTTCCCTCTCACACCCTCCCTCATGAACCCTTGATAATTTATAAATTATTATTATTTTTTCATGTCTTATACTGTCTGATGTCTCCCTTTACCCACATGTCTGTTGTCTGTTCCCCAGGGAGGGGTTATATGTAGATTATTGTGATCAGTTCCCTTTTTCTCCCCCACTTTCCCCTTCCCCTCCTGGTATTGATACTCTCATTATTGGTTGTGAGGGGTTCATCTGTCCTGGATTCCCTGTGTTTCCAGCTCTTATCTGTATCAGTGAACATCCTCTGGTCTAGCCAGATTTGTAAAGTTGAATTGGGGTCATGATAGTGGGGGCGGGGGAGAAAGCATTGAAGAACTACAGGAAAGTTGTGTTTCAGTGTTGCTACACTGCACCCTGACTGGTTCATCTCCTCCATACAACCGTTCTTTAAGGAGATGTAGACCTGGGTATTTCTTTGCTAAGATTTTTTTTTTCTTTTCTAACTGAACCAATTTCTTTATTTTCAAAGTATGTTGAGATTTTTAATATTCATCTGGAGTCAGTTTAGGTAAGTTTTGCTCTTGTAAAGATTTAAAGTCTCAGAAACACAAAGAGACAGTTCTACTCTGTCCTTTAGAAATGAACTCAATCACAGTGAGCATTGCCAGTGAATGCAGTAAACATGGCAGTGAGTTTGTTGTTTCCTGTATTCTCCTATAGCAACAAACAGAACTCGTTACTGTGAACTCCATTGGGACTCATCATGACCCTATATGACAGTGCAGAACTGCACAGGGTTTCTAAGACTGGAATCTTTATGGAATCAGACTGGCACATATAATTCTGTTGCTTGGTGGTTTAAACAATGACACTTTGGGCTAGCAGGGAAATGCTTGACTATGGTACCATTAGGGTTTCTTATTTCATTTCATTTTTTAAATATACAGGGGTAACCCTGATGCTTTCATTTTAATTATTTGCAACTTTTCCACTTTATAAAACACAAATTGTAATGTATTTTTATGTAAGTTCATATGAAATTATGTATGTTCCTTATTTTAACCCACACTTTGTTTGGAGATATATTACAGTGATCAACATAAGGATTAAAAAATTCTATTTCATTTCTGTTTTAGATAATAAGTAGTAATAGAGTTTGTTATGGAAGTTAAACTGTTTTATATATGAGGTTAAATGCAAATCGTGCTAGAGAAACTGATGTTTAAACTCTATATAATTAAAATATAAATGTGAATAGCCTATTACAAATGCCTCTATATTTAACTTGGGTAGCGGCCTCCAAATTGATAACATTGTCTGTATATATTTTTATTCTTGTAAATATGAGGACATGATGTAATTGGGGAAAGTTTTATGAGGACTTAAATATATGTGCATTCTATTGCATGTAGTACATATATGTATACACCAAAAACAAACAAACCCAAACTCATTGCCTTCAAGTTAATTCCATCTCATAGCAACTCTATAGCGCTCAGTAGAACTGTCCCCATGGAGTTCCCAGACTGCAACTCTTTATAGGAGTAGAAAGCCTCATCCAGCTCCCTCTGACCAGCTAGTTAATTTCAAACTGCCGATCTTGTGGTTTACAGCCATAGGTAACCCACAGGCCATGAGGGCTCCTTGTGTATGAATATATTGACTAATTATCGCATATAAACCATTCAATAGCTTTAATACTATATCTTACCGTTTAATGAGTCTTGAAAGAAGAGTGTTCAAATCTCCATTTCTAATTATGTATCTACCTTCTTTCATTACCTTGATGAACCTGTTATAAGAGACATGCAAATTTGAAACGATCATATTCTGAGTGACTTGGAAAATCTCTCGTTCATTATGAAACATGCACCATGAACAATACTGCTCCCTGCTCGACGATGTGCCATCAGTGCTTTAACAGTTGGATACTGAGTGTCTTGCATGTTAGGATGGTTCACTTTCTGTGTCCATTTGGGGAACTATGTTGCCCAACTGGTTGCTGAAACATATATTCAGTTGTTACTATGTCCTAATTACAGGTGATTGCATCACTTGGCTTTATGTAGAAGGTGACTCTTTCTGTAGGTTGAGGCCTTAGGAACAAAAAGGAATGCCCCGTCTCCAGAAGATAGACCTTCTGCTGCACCTTTGAATTTCCTCATGACCTCACCTATAAGTTTTTGACCTGCAAGCCTGTTGCCCGACTGATAAGTTTTTACTTCTCAGTCTCCCACAAATACGTGAGCTAATTCCTTGAAATAAATATTCATGTGTGAGGGCAGTGGTGTTGTGCGAATGAGTGTGGATTTCTGTTTGTTCAGAAAGTCAAGTGTTGGGCTGTTAACAGAAGATGCAGCAATTCAAACTCACCAAATGTTTCATCAGAGAAAGAGGAGTGAACCTCTTTTATAAACATTTACAGGCCGACGTAGGATCGCCCATGTGAACAGCTCGCTGTGGGATCTGCAGATTTGTGTGTAAGGTAGCCTTTTGGGGGTACTGGGACGTGAAGCCCAGTCTAGCAGTACCCCAGGCTTCCTTTAGTTAGCTGGCCTTCAAAGAGCACAGCTGCGCTGATAATGCATGTTCACACCGCAGACTCTGCTGGGCTTTCCTGTCCAGTGTGGCTGTAATGTGCTGCTTTTTTCTGTCTCTTGTCCCTGCCCACCTTGCCCAACCACCAACAGAGGCTCACCAGCATGGGAAGTGAGCAGGGCTGTTCATACCTCTGGGGCATCCCATGGTCACCCAGTGCTCAGATCTGGTCACAGCAATTGAGGCTGAAATGGTATTGGTTTATCCCATATTTTCTGTGACTCCTTATCCATATAATGAAACCTTACATGATTGATCCTTAATTAGAAACTGTTTGCAGACATTTAGGGAAAGATTTCATTAGATATAAAACAGCTAAAGAAAGAGATCACTGATGCTTTTAAAGAGGGGTGGAAAACATCCCCTAGCACAGATGCGATCAAACAATTGGCAGATGGTTTAGAAGACTTGATCCAGAAGCCTGAGTTCAAAGTCTATTGCCCAGTCTTAGCTCTGGATTAACTGTTTTGCTTACAAACATCATTTGGGTCTTTGTAACTGCTTGATATTTCTGCAGAAAGCTTTGGCTGTGGAAGAAAGTCAGACCCCTTATGTACCACTTTGAAATTAATTCATAATACAAATGGGAATTGTGGTAAACTGAGGGACTGAATGAGAATGTAATGCAGCTAAATCCTCTATGCTTATAATTACAGGTCTGGAAAGCCGACTATGGGTGGGGAAGATCCTCATGATTATGAGATATAAGTAAATCTTAATATACTTCCCTATGACTGAAAACAGTCCATCCAGTAACCCTCCATAAAGGAACTGTCATAAAGTGGCTACATAACAGATGCTGCAAGCGTGCTTCCAGCTTATCCCTGTGTCTGGAGGTTATCTGTAGATAAGAGCATTCAGGTTCTATAGTCAAACCACCTTAAAAGAAGCAGAGCCTTGGGGAGGGCTCAGGGAGTTCAAGGTCAACTAGCACAAAGTCAAGTTGATGACTCACCTCATTTCTTGTTCATCATGTTACCAGCTTGTGATATTAGCCATTGACTAGGTAATGTGATAGCTGTAAGACATGCATGCCTTATGAAAGATCTGTAAACCCCATTTTATATACCCATTGGAAAATACATTCAATCTCTGAGTCCTATCATGAGATGAGGAACCCCTATGCACCTATGCTGTCTTTTTATTTTCCACAATCACAAAATCGCTTTTGAGGACTGGTTCAAGGAATGTGGACATCCCACACCCCAACATTCAATGAAATAAAAAGATCAATTATGCAGTACTATGAAAGACTGTATTCCAACAAATTCAATAATTAAGAGGACATAGACAAATACCTGGAAAATCACTCTCTCCTCATATGAATGCACAGGGACAATAAGAGGTTGAACAGACCCATAGCAAAGAAGAAATAGACAAGGTCATCAAGAAGCTCCCAACCAATAAAACCCTCAGTCCACATGGCTTCACAGGAGAATAACAGCAAGCATTCAAAGATCTTATACCAGCCCTACACAAACTCTTCCAGAATGTAAAAAGGGATAGAAAACTCTCAAATTCATTCTATAAAGCGAGCATAACCCTGATACCAAAACCTGGCAAAGATCACACAAATATAGAGAATTATAGATCAATGTTTCTCCTGAACAGAGGTTGAAAAATCCTCAACAAAATCCTGGCCAATAGAATCTCACCAGTATATCCAAAAAATAATGCATCATGACCATGTAGCATTCATACCAATGATGCAGGGAGGGATGGTTCAACATTCAGAAAACAATCAATGTAATCCATCACATCAACAAGAAAAAGAAAAAGCACCATATAATTATAGCAGTTGATTTAGAAAAAGCATTTGATAACATCCAACCCCTTCCTAAAAAGGACTCTCAAGAAGATAGGACAAGAACGGAAAATTCTCAACACAATAAATGCCATGTAAAAAAAACCCCACAATAGCTAATATTGCAATCCGTTTAGAAAATTTGAAGCCATTTTCACGGAACCAGAGAACCCAACAAGGATGACCCTCATCCCAACTTATATTTAAAATTGTGCTGAATATCCTAGCCAATGCCATAAGAAAATGGCAATGTATCAAGGGTGTACAATTGGGTGAAGAAGAAATGAAACAATTGCTATTTGCAGCCTATACAATCATACATTTTGAGAATCTTAAGGGGTCAACAATAAGATTGATGGAAACAATAGAGGAGTTCAGTATTTAGCAGGATACAGCATTAACTAGCAGAAATCAATTAGATCCATATATAACAGTGATGGGAACAGAGAAAAAGATATCAAGAAATCAGTACCATTCACAATAGCCATGCAAAAGCTGAAATACCTAGGGATAAATCTAACCCCCCAAACAAAAGACATGTGTGAAGAAAACTACAGAACTTTACTACAAGAGACCAAAAGAGATCTACACAAATGGAATCAGATTTCATGTTCACGGATCAGATGATTGAATATAGTGAAAATTCAATACTTCTTAAAGCAATCTACAAATTCAATGCAATTCTTGCCCAAATTCCAGCAACGATCTTCAAAGAAATGGAAAAAAAAAACTGATTATGAACTTCATGTGGAGAGGGAACAAGCCCAGGATAGGCAAATGACTCCTCCAGCACAAACAAAGAGTTGTGACTTTGCACCACCAGACTTCAAAACCTACTACACAGCCACCGGTGCCAAACAGCTGTTCCTGGTGTAATGGCAGATACTTGAACCAATGGCTCAGACCAGAAACCCCAGAAATAAAAACATCCACACACAGATGATTGGTTTTTTACACTGACCCAACAGACATTAAACGGGAAGTAGATGACCACTTCAATAAACAGTGTTGCAAAATCTCAATATCCACACACAGAAGAATGAAACAAGACCCATATCCCACTCCATGCACTAAAACAAACTCAAGGTCGATTAAAGATCTTCATGGAAAACCAAAGCTCTCAAAATCATCAGTGAGAAAACTGGGAATACATGGGCTAGTGGACTTAACAAAACAAGCATACTCCACAGAAGGTAAGACAGATGGATGGAACCTATTGAAAATAAAATATTTGTGTACATCCAAATAAAAGAGTAAAAAGAAAGCCCACCGACTGGGAAAGACCTTTAGCAATGGCATAACTGACAAAGGACTAATTACTAAGAACTACAGAATTTTACAAGCTTACAACAACAGCAACAACAAAACTAATAACCATCTGAGAAGATGAGCAAAAAACCTGTACCGACAAATCACACAGGATGACATTCAAATGGCTAATGAACACATGAGGAAATGTTCCAGGTCATTGGTCAATTGGGAAATGCAAATCAAAACAACAATGTGATATCACCTAAAGCCCATTACTGTAGCCCAATTGAAAAATAGTAAGAGCAACCAATGTTGAACAGGGTGTGGTGGCATAGGAACACTTATCCACTATTAATGGACTTGTAAATATTTGCAGCCACTGTGTACAGCGATATGGCATACCTAAAACAGAAAGAAACTGACCTACCATAAGACCTAGCAATATACCATTACTGGGCATAAACCCAAAAGAAACCACAAACAGAGCACGAACAATTGTTTGCTCCCCCATTTTAATCACAGCACAGTTCACAATAACCAAAAGTTGGAAACAGCCTAAATGCCCATCAATAGAAGAGTGGAGGAAAATTATGCTGTTACATACACACCAGGAGATACTGTGCTTCCCTGAGAAAACAGTGATGAAACCATGAAACACCTCAACTCATGGGGGGGATCTGGAACACGTTATGGTGAGTGAAGTTAGTCAAGTGAAAAAAGGACAAATACTATCTGAGTCCACTGAGGGAGGAATAAGTGGCAGAATGGGCACAAACTCAAGATTATAGGGCATACAGTCTTCTGGCTAGGAACCAAACAGCCTGGTAAAGAACCAAACCAGTGCCATTGAACCAGATATCATCCCACTCCAGGAAAGTATAATATAGGTCACTCGGTCGGAGGGCACCTCACCACAGCTGGGATCAAAAGGTTGGAGGACATAGGGGGCATGCTGTCTGCTGAGAGGTAGCCATGTAATCCTGAGGTGGGGTCCCCTGGAGAGGTAAGTGGCCCTGTCAGTGGGATTAACCTTACTGATGGGACCGGAGGGAGAGGGTATTGTCAAGTTTAGGCGAACATAGGTGCATATCTGTTGGGGAGTGTGGGTAGGAGAGACTGAGGATGATCCTGGGATCATTAGGTAGGCAGGGTCTTAATGACGTGCAGTGGGAGAAAAGAACTGACTGACATAGGGCATCGGGAGGTGTGTGTGTGGGGGGGTAACCTTTGAACTCAGGCCAGGTGCCACAGAACACTAGGACACGGAGTCCTGACCTCCGGGTACACGTCCTGCTCCAGAGACTGCATCGGTGAGACCACAAATGGGAACTCCATTGGTAGAACTGGACTCTGCCCCAAATACATTTGCCACCTGAGGATTTAAGTCGGAAGCACACAGTGTGTGATATAGAATAAAACAGCTGTAACAAGAGCTGTGTACTGTTGGTTGGCGAACAAACAAGGTCTTGATACAACAATGCCAGATATGCCGTATTAAGACCTGTATAATCCCAGCAACCCTGTAAGGACCATCCTGTTAAAGTCTGTTTATGTTTGTTTACATTAGAGTGCGTCCCCATTGTGGCTCAATCTCTTGAAGCTGTGATATTTTTAAAAATTATTTCTCAGGAAACAAAACCCAGAGATGTAGAGCCTATAGGAAAAGGTGTGGTTGAAGGGAGTTATTGAGTGGAGGGAGAGAAGAGGTACAGGATGGCAAACATTCCAGTAAGGAAAAGTATGCTTTGGAAAACATGTGCAAGTGTTCAAGAAATTGTACAATTACATTTGATGTGGTTGAACTATTGAAAGATATGACATATATATTTACTCACAAATTACAGAAAATTAATTTTAGAATAAATTATCAATTAAATAAAGACTTAGGTCCAGGAATGGGTTTGGGGATGGCACTAAATCCTAACCATAATCAGTTCTTACATCATGGGCCTGCTACATACTCACCTTCATGAAATGATCGCTGAAGTGCTACAGCAAAGTGTGCTGAAGAAGGCAGAAGGTCCCAGCTATCAATCAGAATAGTGTCTGAAGTCTTAAAGGCTTGTACACAAACAAGCAGCCATCCAAGCGAGGAGTCAACTAAGTCCACACGGAAGAAACACACCAGTGTGTGTGATCCAAAGATGACAATTACAGACCACGAACATGGTGAGGGGAAAAGCATCAGAGCAAACAATATGATTATCCAATTTGCGGAAGGCTAATGGATAGTGTGAGGCCAATATCCATCTGCAGAGTATCTGGTCAGATGAGCCACTGGCAGGTCCCCTCTATATGTAGGCAAGTCTCAAACAGTCTTACTACCAGGCACAGACCATTGTAATCTTGATTATGCTCAATCGAACTCAGCACTTGGCCGGGTGACCACCTGTATTAGTCTGGGTACTTTAGAGAAACAAATCCACAGAAACTCATGTATAAGAGAGAGCTTTATATAAAGGTTAAGTGCACATCAAGAAAACATCCCAACCCAGTGCTGCCCAAGCCCACAAGTCAAACATTAACACATTAACCCATATGTCCAACACCAATCCACAAAATCCTCCTCCATCTCACAAAACACATGCAATGATGCGGACTGCAGGAGAAAAGCCGAATCATTGAATATGTAAACACGGGTGCTCCAGCACCCAGGACTGCATAGGGGTAGGTCCATGTGGCTTCTCCTCAGGGATGTTTGGCAGGAAGTGAGCCTTGCAAGCTAAAGCAGGGAACTGGTTAAAGCAGCTGCACCCTGGTACGACCATCACAAAGCAAGAGACCTAGGAACTAGAAAGGCGAGGCTCACTGAGCCATTCATCCCCCTGCCCTTCAATTAAACCCATATGTGTTTATCATCCAGGGTGGCACAATAAACTAACTACCTCAATCCACCCCTTTCCAATGGGGCACCTGTACATAATTTTTTAGCTTCATAATTGCAATTGAGTAATACCTACACCTTAATCCTGTAATCCTGTGAATATGTTCCCCCAACTTATGAACGTTTGTAAGCCAACCACTTCACGCCTTTATCCCCCCAATTTTGGGTATCCAATTTATATTCTGCCCACCTACATCAACCCAGTGCTCTGAGGAGACAATCGTATTTTTCAATATGAAAGTCTTCATTCCAGTTGAAACCTTGTGAAGACTGCATCCATAAGAAAAGTCAAATCTGGAGAGGCCATCCATAAAGTCAGCAATAATATGCACCAGTTCACAGGCACAAAAATCTCCTTCTGGTTGGGTTCTGGTCAACTCAATATGGGCTGCCTCACTCAGCCTCCACAGGGTGCCCATTGGTCACCTTGCCTTCTGACCATGGGCTTTCACTAATACTCAACAAGTCTAGCCCCCTTGTGCTAGGTCATGAACTTTAGACCAGTCAACCCACTCCCATCTTCTTCTCTTTTTTCTGTAAACAGGTG
This sequence comes from Echinops telfairi, assembly GCF_000313985.2. NCBI lineage: Eukaryota > Metazoa > Chordata > Mammalia > Afrosoricida > Tenrecidae > Echinops > Echinops telfairi. Next base: position 4,487,147 of record NW_022105855.1, read on the forward strand.
TTAGTGGCCAAACTCAACCAATCTCTTTATTGCTGTATTTCTCCCACTTCCACTTAGCAAGTAGATCAAGGTGGTCAGCTAGCAAGCATTTCAGCCTGTTTACAGGCTCCCTTTAACATTCAGTCCTAGAGGGGAGTTTTCTTCATGGTTCCAGATTTTTTCCAGCTTCTGACAAAAACCACTGGTTCCTGAGGACTCCAAAGCACTGGGTGAGGCATATCTTTTCAAATCTTCCTTTACAGGCATGTTCTAAGCCCATTTAAAGATCAAATTTTAATGGCTGAAAGCAAGTGGGCTTACAAACTTTCTATTTGATACTTCCCATATTTCCCCAGAAAACAACCAAGTGTAGTGTGGCTTTATCTGACCTCTGGCTGGACAAAGAAGAAAAATACCATGAGGGAGAGGTCAAACAAAAATCTAATCTCCATCTTATATTTTGTTTCTCCAGTACCCCACTACTAAGGTACCATAATGTGTTAGTCTGGGTAATTTAGAGAAACAAATCCACAGAAATTCATGTATAAGTGAGGGTTCTATATAAAGGTTAAGTGTGCATCAAGAAAACATCCCAACCCAGTGCTGCACAAGCCCACAAGTCCAATATTAACCCATAGCACAAAGACCACCAATCCACAAAGTCCTCCTCCATCTCACAAAACACATGCAATGATGCCAACTGCAGGAGGAAAGCTGAGTCAGTGAATGTGTAAACATCTCATTGCTGGCAGAGGTCTCCACACAGCTGCTCTAGCATGCAGGGCTGCATTGGAGTAGGTCCATGTGGCTTCTCCTCAGGGATGTGTTGCAGGAATTGAGCCTTGCAAGCTAAAGCAGGGAACTGGCTAAGGCAGCTGCACCCTGGTGTGACCATCACAAAGCAAGAGATCCAAGAACTAGAAGGGCGAGTCTCACTGAGCCATTTATCCCTCCACCTTTCAATTAACCCCACATGTGTTTATCAGCCAGGGTGGCACAATAAACTAACTACCTCACCACCTATAGATGCAACTTGAATTTTTTCTGGGTGCAAGTAGTTATTACCGGTTACAAGACTGAAAGTTTTTCCTGGCTTTTTAATTATTGTTGGTGGTCTTTTCCTTCTTATGTAATATCATATTTTTGTCTGTATACTATTAAATTTTTACCCTGACCATCATAGCACAATTTTGTTTTTTTAATAGTTTTCTCCTGGGTCTTCAAGCTGTGAAGCACAAGAAGAGTGAATGCATAGTAATGGATACAAGGGGATATATAGAGAGCAAAGTGTTGGGGTCAGTAGGGAGGGAAGGGGATTTCAGGAATAACTAATGTAGACAAGACGTTAGGCCGGAAGTGGCGTCATCGGGAGTAGTAGACTGGATTCTGACTGCATAAATCATCTTAAAGACTATTTAAATATGGGGGCTGGGGTGATGGTCAAAAATTGATGTGGGCTGATTATACAATTCTCCATTGATTGAATGATTGAGCTGCTGAGAAATATGATATATAAGTTACATGTCAATAAAACCATTGGAAAATAAAAAAGAAAATATTAAGGGAAAAATACAGAGTTAAAATCCAACAAGGCCATTCAACGCTTTTCTATATGATCATTATGAGTTAGAATAGTTTTATATAAACATATATCTATACAAATAACATTGTTATCTGATGATAACAACTCAGCTTTTACTAATTTAGTACAGACCAAATAGTCAATCATGAACCAATAACTTAGCAACCAGCCTGAGTCTTTTCAGACTCACAAAGTCAAAAGTTGGCCATGAACTGGAGAACACATTTGTCAAAAAAAAAAGCAGGCTTGAGTGTGACCTGAAGACACAAGTAAGTTACATATGCAAATGGCCCAAATTCCTCTGATACCTGCTTCTTCTTATTGCTCTTTCATAGCATGTATATATGGTGTCATAGGGAGTTTCTCACCAACAATTAACTAAGAAAAATGAAAAGCCTCAGACCTAGTTTGCAGATGCTTCTCTGCGTATATACAGACACCACATGAAAGCTGACAGTTACAGCACTAAGCCCATTGCTGAGACCTCTGAGGACTGTGGTGAAGAGAAAGTCTCGCAGCAGGCAGTTGTTTGATCAGTGCACCTGACTGTCCCCTGATTCAGTCGATTGTTTGGCTGGATGGTCAAGGACTTGCAAGAGACATGATTAGAAACGTGATGACAGAGTGGAATGGGGAAGAGGTCTGTGGATAGACATCCATTTTGAACACCCAAAACACATACTTGCTTCCTAATAAGCATTCACTGGTTTCACCTCAATAGAGAGTTTTAATAATTGTGGACAGGATAATAGTTTTTGTGAATACCAGCCTCAAATTCTCTTCACTGTCAGCAAGCAAGTTTGAATCTGAATATTACTGCATATGGTTGAGTCATCCTTCAATCCTTATGTTGCATTTTTTTTCATATATTAACTTCCTTGAATTGTTGTTGAGCATTCAGATTAAATAAGTACTGTGACAGGATGCAATGCAGATGCATCCTGATCTTAAATGATAGAGCATCATTTTGGCTGTTAAATAACTGTCTTTTGATTTATGTGCAGGTTCTGCATGAACAAAATTACATATTTGGAATTCCCATTCTTTGAAATATCATTCACGATTTGTTATGATACGCAGTCAAAGCCTTTGTATACTCAAAAGCACACAAGTAAATATCTTTGTGATATTTTCTGCTTTCAGCCAAAATCCATCTGATAACTAATTTTCTTGTGAAGTAGGCTTGAATTTCTGGTACTTCCCTATACTGCTATAACCATTTTTAAATTATCTTCAGCAAAATTTTAATTTTATTATGTGTGATTGTGGTGGTTAGATTTTGTACTAATCTCTACCTGGACTAAAGTGTAAAGGTAGAATCTAACCTATTTATCAGATCACAGGTTGATGATGACTCTTTGGGGATGTGGCCTTTTTAAAAAGAGCAACACTGGGAACCCCTCTCTGCCTCTCTTGCTTTTTGCTTTCTTGCTTGCTAAAATCTGTCTGCCTCTGTGGGTAGCCATATTTGGGTTGCTGACTCTGGGAGGTGTTGCTACTCTACTAAGACCCCCACTGACCTGGATTTCTGTAACCCTGCACCCACTGGCCTGAGATCCCTGGCCTTAGATCCCTGATTTCAACATTATAAAGATTAGCCTAAAGTAACTTGCTTGCTGATCTCTTGACTGCTTAGTCCGGGAGCATTGATTGTAGATCCAAGCAAGGCAAAATCTTTGACAATTTCAACCTTTTCTCTATTTATCATGATGTGATCCATTAGTCCAGTTGTGAAGGGTTGGTCTGCTCTAAATTGTTATGCATACTGAATCCTACAATACTTGATCTTCATAAGAAAGTGCTTCAAGTCCTCATTTCATTCAGCAAACAAGGTTGTGTCATCTACATCTCTCAGACTATGAAAAAGCCTTCCACCTATCTTGATACCACACTCTTCTTCATATTATCCAGCTTCTCTGATGATTTGTTCAGCATACAAATTGAATGAATATGGTGAGAGGATACAACACTGATCACACACTTCCTGATTTGAAACCATGCTATAATCCCATGGAATTCTCAATATTACAGCATGAAACTTTAAATTTTTCTTCAATTTTTTAAGTTTGAAAAATGTTGAGCATATTACTCATTTTTGGTTTTCTAACTTCACATTTGCCCACAGTTTTATAACCACATTATATCATTTTAACACTTTAGTTTGTCTTCTTACACTGCTATTTGAAAATATTTCCTCAATTCTTCATCATTTCTTCCAGTTGGTTTAGCTTTGCTAATAACAGAGTTAATTCCAGCATCTCTTCTGGAATATATTTTGTTTTCTTTCAGGTTCTTGATATGACCTTTAAATTCAGGTGAAATATATTCAAGGTTGTATTGTGGCATTTGAATTTTTTTATGAGATTCAACTTGAAATTAAAAATGAACACCTGATGATATAATCTGGGCCCTACCTTTTTCAGAGTGATGATATTCAGTTTTTCTATCAGTTTTTTTCCGCAGATGTAGTGTATTTGATTCATACACCGAGGCTCACATGATAGAGTTTTGCAAGGTGAACTATTTAATCATTACAATTATTTGTTTCCCCCCACATGAACTTTGCCTGAATAAATAGACAAGAAACCATTCAAATGCTTTTTGGTAGGTCTTATATGCTTCAAACCAATTTGCAATATATAACACTCTGTTTCCTATAGCAAGAATGCCTTGGTTTTGAAATCAACAGGTGGAAGTGGGAGTAGTACCACTCATTTTAAGCCTGGGTGATACACTTACAAATTGTTCCTACTACATGTGACAAAGACATCTTAATTCCAAAAGGAGGGAGATTTTTTCCATGAGACACAACAATAGTTTTATTGAAACCAGAAGTTGAGAATACACCTAGCCATTTTGACTCCTTGTTACTTTACATAAACAGATGTAGAAGATAGTCACTATATTGGCCAGTATGATTGATTTTAACACTCAATGGGAAATTGGACTGTTAATAAATAATGAACATAATGATGAATATATCTTAAACAAAATGATCCCTTATTACTACCACTTCCTGTCAATATGATGCCAAGACCATATCTGACCTCCTCGAGATACATAAAGAAGAAGGGAGGTCTAACTCCTCACCAGCCCACAGCCTATTGCAGAGGTCATACATGGCTTCTTTACCCTCCTATGATAGGAACCATTTTCCCCACAGCACATAATGCCTCTGCAAGGTTAAATAATCCATTGCATTGACAACACAGAATTCATAGACAACACTCACAATTTTGGATATGTGTTAGAGAACTTAAGAGGTCACCGCAAGTCAGAAGCATTATACATCAAGGATATAGCCTTATGTTCACAACAGTGCTTCTCTTCAGCCATAAGCCAAGTTTCTCTTTCTCGTCCTTAAGATCTCAAACATGTGGTCCCTTGCCCTATGCTTCCATGGGCCAAGAAACCAATGTACTGCTCTGCCTTACTGAGATAGTTAAAGCTTATTGTGCCAACCTCACCGATAAACATGTGTGGGGTAATTGAAGGGCAGAGAGAAAAATGGCTAGGGGAGCCTTGCCGTTCTAGTTCTCGAGTCTCTTGCTTTGTGATAGTTGGACCAGAGCGCAGCTGCCTTAGCCAGTTCCCTGCTTCAGCTGGCATGGCTCACTGCCTGCAAGACATCCCTGAGGAGAAACCACATAGACCTACCCTGATGCAGCCCTGGGTGCTAGAGCAGCTGTGTAGAGACCCCTGCCAGCACTGAGATGCTTACACATTCACTGATTCAGATTTCCTCCTGCAATAGGCATCACTGTGTGTATTTTGTGAGATAGAGGTGGACTTTATGGATTGGTGTCAGACATATATAAGCTAATGTTGGACTTGTGGACTTGGGCAGCACTGGTTGGGATGGGGTTTTGTTTTGATGTGCACTTACCCTTTATATAAAACTCTCTCTTATACATGAATTTCTGTGGATTTGTTTCCCTAATGTACCCAGACTGACATATTATGGTACTGAGAGTGGCATACTGGGGAAACAAATCATAAGATGGAGAGTAGATATTTGTTTGACTTCTCCCTCATGGTAGTTTTTCTTCTTTGTCTAGCCAGAAGTCAGATAAAGCCACACTGTTTACTCGGTTGCTTTCTGGGGAAATTAAGGGAAATATGAAATAGAAAGCTTGTAAGCCCACTTGATTTAAACCATTAAAATTTGGTCTTTAGATCGGTTTAGGCCATGCCTGTAAAGAAAGCTTTGAAAAGACATACCCCACCCAGTGCTTTGGAGTCCTCAGGAACCAATAGTCTTTGTCAGAAGCTGGAAAAAATCTGGAACCATGATGAAAACTCCTCTCTGGGACTGAATGTTAAAGGGAGCCTGTGGGCAGGCTGAAATGCTTGCTAGTGACCACCTGGATCTACTTGTTGAGTGAAAGTGGGAGAAATGCAGCAATAAGAGATTGGTTGAGTTTGGCCACTGACACCTGTGGACTTGGTTTACAGGGGGCGAAAATGGAGAAGACAAGAGTAGTTTGACTGGTCTAAAGTTCATGACCTAGCACAAGGGGGCTGGGCTTATTGAGTATTGGTGAGAGCCCATGGTCTAAAGGCAAGGCGACCAATAGGCACCCTGGGGAGGCTAAGTGAGGCAGCCACCATTGAGTTGACCAGAACCTGACCAGATGGAGACTTTTGAGCCGTGAACTGGTGCATATTGTTGCTGACTTTATGGGTGGCCTGTCCGGATTTGACTTTGCTTATGGATGCAGACTTCACAAGGTTCCAACTGGAATGAAGATTCTTCATGCTGAAAAATATTATTGCTTCCTTAGAGGACTAAGTTGATATAAGTGGGCAGAATATAAATTGGATACCCAAAATTGGGGGGATAAAGGCGTGAAGTGGTTGTCTTACAAACTTTCATAAGTGGGGGAACATATTACAGGATTATAGGATTAAGGTGTAGGTGTTACTTAATTGCAATTATGAAGCTAAAGAATTATGTACAGGTGCCAAGTTGGCAAGGGGGGGATTGAGTTAATTAAAGTTTATTGTGCCAACCTGGCCTATAAACATGTGTGGGGTTAATTGAAGGGCAGAGGGCTAAATGGCTCTATGAGCCTCATCTTTCTAGTTCTCAGTTCTCTTGCTTTGTGATGGTTAGACCAGGGTGCAGCTGCCTTAGCCAGTTCCCTGCTTCAGCTGGCAAGACTCACTTCCTGCAAGATATCCCTGAGGAGAAACCACATAGACCTACCCTGATGCAGCCCTTGGTGCTGGAGCAGCTGTGTGGAGACCCCTGCCAGTCCTGAGGTGCTTACACCTTCACTGACTCGGCTTTCCTCCTGCAGTTGGCATCACTGTGTGTGTTCTGTGAGATGGAGGAGGACTTTGTGGATTGATGGCAGACATATCGGTTAATGTTGGACTTGTGGGCTTGGATAGCACTGGGTTGGGATATTTTTTTTTTCTTTCTGTTTAAAATTATTATTTTTTTAAATCATTTTATTAGGGGCTCGTACAACTCTCATCACAATCCATACACCCATCCATTGTGTCAAGCACATTTGTACATTTGTTGCCATCATGATTCTCAAAACATTTGCGTTCTACTTGAGCCTTGGTACATGATCACTTTTTTTTTTTTTTAAACATTTTATTAGGGGCTCATACAACTGTTAGGGTTGGGATATTTTCTTGATCTATACTTACCCTTTATATAAAACTCTCTTATACATATGAGTTTCTGTGGATTTCTTTCTCTAATGCACACAGACTAACACACTTACACTCTCAAAATAGTGACGCTGCTGTTCTGTCCTATTACAAGACCTCCTTAACAGTCTCTGTTCTGGGCTGAGCCACTATGCTCTATCCCCTGGTCTCCATGCCATAGCCTCTGCTTTCTCTGGGACCCTGCCACACTGGACAGAGATCACTTCACTAGTGGTTATTCTTCCTTGAGGATCCTTGAATTTTCATCTCTGCTTCTGAGGCAGTTCTTATACACAGAATAATGGCTTTGATGGAGGTGTGTTTTTGTCTTTCAATAGACCGTGTCCCCAATGAACCAAAAAGTGGTGATTTGGTTCACCCCTTCTAATAAAGTTGAGCCTCTGAATACATGCCACCTTAATCCTATTCATTAGCATAGCAGAGAACACCCTCTAAAATGGAATGCTAACCACAGGCATAGAATCTAAAGTTTAAAATACATCATACAAAGGATTAAGGACAGAAAGCCTGTATTAATTGATTACATCTCAAATTGGAAAGCTACAATTAAAATTCAACGGGGCTGCTAATGTTCTAGATTTTCGGATATGAAAATTTTCACCACCTCTTCATGCAAAGTATCACAGCCCACTGTTATGCTTGATGAGGGCAAAGGACTTACAGAATGGGCAGCAAAAGAAAGTGATTATAAATAACAAGTAAATCAACATGATAAGTTACAGAAATCATGATTATTAGTTGTTATGAGTACATCTTATATTTTGCTTTGTTAAAAATGTTTGTAAATCTAGGCATATTACAAATGTCTTTATTTCTCTTTCTTATCCTATTATGATCATTAAGCATACGATACATGAACTCTAGACTCTCTGTGAATAATTTTGATTCACTTCTTATTTATTCTGCTGTCGGGTCTTCTAGTAAATTCTTCAGTTAGAATCAGTAGGAACCGAATCCTCTCCTCTTCTAACTCATTGAAAATAACAGATTTGGAAAAAAAAAAGAAAGAAAATAACAGATTTGATGTCACAATTAAAGGGGCTTTTCACTAGGCATTAAATAATTTTTTGTATACCTCATGAGACTCTAGGTGGTGGCGCTATGATAATTAGTCATAGTCAACATAATACATACACTCACATACTCAAACATATGTAAATATACACACTAAAGCAAATAAAAAAGATTACTACTAGGATTCTAATTCATGCATGAATTTATCACAAACAAAACATTTTTTAATATGTGTCTGAGATTAGTGTAAAATGCAGACTAGTTCTCTCCATCTAAATTGTCTTAATTTCATTAAGTTCCCTCAAAAATAGTGAGTCTGATAGAAATGGTGTCTTATGAGGGATCTGCAGGGTTAATGGTAATTAAAGTACAAGGCCCTAAGGGACAGTAAATGCTTTAGAAAATTCCAGAGGAGTAATATTTTTTCAGTTTCTCAAAAGACATAAAATGAACTGATTAGAAAGAAGTTTTATAAAATTGAAAATTACATTAGTGAAAAAAAATCCCAGAGATTGACACCAGTCAATCTTCATTTTTCAAGTCGTGAGATGGCACCTATCCTTCTTTGAGGGTAGCAGCAGCAGTCTTAGAAGAAACTTCCCATCTTGCCACATTAGACTTCTTTTAGTGTCCAGAACTAAAAAAAAAAAATTAAAAGAAATATTATTTGTCAAAAATGAAATGTCAAAACTCCTATCTCAATGTTGTGTAAACCAAGGAGCATATAAATCTCCAAGGAAGGCTTGTTAGAGAGAAGTTAACACTGTATTCAGAACTATGTAGGTTTAAGAGGAGGATATGTAGAGAAACAATGGGTTCATATTTGGTATTTTTATTTAATCACATTTCTATTGTTTTGCAGCAATACTTATTTTTCCCAACAGGTTTATTGGCAACTAACTTACATATTGTAGAATTCAATAGATCAATCATTCAATCATATCAAGGAGAATAGTACCACATCATTACCACATCAATTTTAGAATTTAAATCACATTTAAAATGAGTTGTACAATCACAATCACTTCTGCTGCTCCCTTCTCCCTTCATCCTTCATTATTTACTCCTGAAATCCCTTTTCCCTCCTTATCACTCACCCCCCAAAACCCTCACCCCATATTAACCCTGTTATCAGTTATAATCACTATGCATCTACTCCTCCGGTGCTTCTCAAACTGGGAAACTCCACAAAAATGAGATAAAACAAAATGGAAATAAGGTGATAAAGATAAAATAATAATAATATAAAGGCAAAAATAAAAATGATGCATAAAAAAGAAAAGACCCCGACAACATTAAAAAAGCTAGGGAATAAAATTCTGTCATGGAAACAGTAAGAGCTATTCCAGCCAAAACAAATTCAGGTCAGGTATATAGAGAGGTCAACTGGCCAAGTACTGAGCTTGCTGCAGCACAGACAACACTAAATTGGTCTTTGTGTGGTAGTTTGAAACACTTGCCTGTGCCTCAGTGGATTTGCCACAGGCTTAATCTGACGAGATGCTATGCAGATGGGTTTGGAGCTCCCCCTGTCCTCCACAGCCTTCTACAAATTGGGTGTTAACAATTTTAGCTCTGATTGTTTTCCCTTTGCCATATTTGAATTTTGTTATTGTCTTCTTTGGATAAAACAAGTTGGTGTACTTCATTAATGTGGACTTAGTTGACTCCTCATTTGATAGCCACTTGTTAGAATACAAGCCATTAAGACCTCAGACGCTATTCCGATTGATAGCTGGGCACCATCTGCTTTCTTCTCCGCACTCTCCTGTGGCACCCTTACCTTCATTTCATGAACGTGAGTATGTAGCAGGACCATGTTATCAAAACTAACCATTCTTGAATTAGGACTAGAGTTAGGTAGGAGTCCAGACTCCATCTGCTTGCCCATGAGACTTGAATATATCAGGTTTATTTTGTCAGTCATACTCTGACAAAGTCAAAACCCTATAAAACCAATTGCATCAATTGCAGCCATAAGCCAATCAGAAACAAAACAAAACACACACGCACACACAGAGTGAGTGAGTGAGAGAAAGAGAGAGAGAGAGAGAGATAATTACAAGCAGGAAAGCAAAAAAACTACATAAACAAAGAAGTACAGCATTGTCAATCACTCCACTGGGGTATAAGTCAATCGCACTATTATCATCATCAATTTTCCAATGATCCAGCACTCCAGACATTGTCTGTGTGGGGAGTCTATGAAAGTATAGTTCCACTGTGAAGCTTAACCCACAAGTTTTTGTCCTAAACAGTTGGATCTCACATTATATCCGGCTCTGTTGACTTTACTAAATATGGGGATTGATGCCAGGGGGAACTTCCTGGATCAATTTTTCCAAGTGCAGATCCCTGCTCAGTGGATGAGAATCTGTCGTACCACTGCAAGTGGGCATTGAGATAGTACATGCATGGAGATCCTGAGTACTTTTCCATTCTGTATTTTGGTAATGTTTTCTTCTGCCTTTTTTGTTGTTGTTTATTTAGAGTGTATCTCAGAGGTGTTATGTCAATGGAAGTCACCCTCATAAAGTTCTGTTCTATGCTTCCATTTTTCAGTATATGAACCCCAGGATTAATTAACCTATAGGGGCAGCAAGTAGGGGATGGGGGAACGGTCATGGTGAGGGATAAAAGATGATGATGTTCAGGAGTCCTTGTAGATAGAGAATGTTTAGAAACTGATTGTGGCAGCAATTGTACAATCTACTCAATACAATTGAAATGCGGAATGATATTATATATGTATTAAATCCCAACTAATAAAAAAAAGAAATAGGAAGGAAAAGGCATCCTAATTCTACTGCAGTCCTAATATAAAAGAGAAAGTGACATAACATGTCAAGGTTTGAGATAACCTTCTGTCTTGACGTTTTGTCATAACGGACCTTAGGTAAGAGCCTGGTTGTCCCCACACTCTCATGAAAGATTTATAGGGCTGACCTTATAGGGGACCCTCCTGATCCCAACCTCTGTGTCCTCCATAGGAGTCACACCCTCCCCGGTCATCACCTTTCACTTTTAAGGCTTTCAGGAGCAGTTTCTACCACTTCGCTCATGGCAGTGTCTCCACCCTCTGCGCTCCAGAGTTACAGCTTCCTCCGCTGAAATTTAGCATGTGTGGTCTAGCGATTGGAAGCAGCATGACCCTCCTTTGTGTGTCTGCACCATGGTATCTGATATGATATCTCATATTCAGAACCAAGAGGTTTTGTTAGCCAGATTCCTATATGTCCATATATGTCCTATATCCCAAAAGTCCATAAGCCTTTCCTCATGTTTCTAGTCATTGTTCCCTCTATCAAGTTGCCAGTGTTAGTACTGAGGTGACCGATTGAATCTACAATGCACACACTTAATTTCTACAATCAAAATTTCTTCAGCCACACCCTTGGGATTCTCCCAAATACACACTTCACAAGTTTTGTACTATAGTTACACTGAGAATTTCCAGATCTACAGGTTTTGGCTCCTGTTGTGCAATAGTTTGTTCCTCAGATTATCTTTTTCTAGTCATGATTTACTACTAGTATCAAAAGGAAGCCCAGTCACACTTTCAACATTTAGTTGGAAAATCTCCTCAATATATATTAAAGTTTATCTTTTCTAAGCTCTACTTTCTACAAATAACATAGTTAAGTCATGTTCTCTGCAACTTCATAGGAAGAATCACCCTTCCTCAGTTGTCCAATAACACTTTTCTCAGTGTAATTCTAAGGCCCTGCAGCCTTCATACTTATAGTAACATTCTCACATGATATATGTGATCTCTAACATTAAACAAGTTACAATTTGTCTCACTCCTATATGAGCCCTCACAAAAATTATCTCCCACATCTAGAACTCAACTAAGAAATAAACTACTTTCACTTTTTTGGATATTTTTTACTGTATGAGCCCTCTCCTCAGTACCAAAACGTGTATCTTTCAGATTTCCTAGACTAACAGGAAAAATAGAAGGCGTGGGGTGTGTTTGTGTATGTATGCATGTATCTTTAGATTAAAATCAGCTCAGTAAATAAAGGGACTGTTAAAAACTTGGGGAAAAGTTGATGTTGCAGTCTTGAGTCTGAAATCAGTAGGATCAGTCAACAGGTTGCCAACAGGGGCAGGTTTTGAAGGAAAGCATAGATAGATTTTGAAGCTCTGTTTCTCTTCTTTTATGAATGTTTTAAAAGATAACTGTTTATTGCCATCATTATAAAATTGTCTGATGGTTTTCATGTATACATATGCAACTTTCATTGAAGTAAAAGCATTAAAAGTGAAAAGAATCAAGCTATATTGTAGCAAATTTTCTGTATAACTAAGTTAACCTCCATCTAAACTGGGTTTTATAAAATTAAGTAATTAATTTCAATACTTGGGCAAGCACTAAATTTCTTTTTAATTTTAAAAGAACCAAATGGTGTCTTAGGAAATATATTTGTAACATAAAATGACAGTGGGAAGGAATAGGAAATATAAAATTAAACGTGAACTCCTAGAACAATATGCTAAACTGCATCAGTTTCCACACACTGAGTTCTTTATAAAGAAAACCTTGGTGGTGCAGTGTTAAAAGGTTCATCTGACAACTGAAAATTGGCTAGTTTTCACCCATCAGCTGCTAAAGATTTGGCAGATATTGAATTTGGCAGCTATTTGAGATTTTCTGTGAGATTTTATTTCATTAAAAGATCCTCCCCACCCTATCGTGATGCCAGTCTTACCTTACAAATCCAGCTAGACCAGAACATGTACACGGATACAAATAAGAGCTGGAAACACAGGGAATCCGGGACAGATAAACCCCTGGTATGACAGTAGTCATACCAGGAGGGGAAGGGGAAGGTGGAGGCAGAAAGGGCAACTGTTCACAATGATCTACATATAAGCCCCTCCCAGGAGGATGGACAACAGAAAATGGGTGAAAGGAAACATCAGTCAGTGTAAGACATGAAAAATAACAATAACTATGAATTATCAAGGGTTCATGTCCTCCCTGGGGGACGGACAACGGAGAAGTGGGGGAGGGGTGACGTCGGACGGTGTAAGATATGACAAAATAATAATAATTTATAAATTATCAAGGGTTCATGGGGGATGGGGACTGAGGAGGGAGGGGAGAAATGAGAATCTGATACCAAGGGCTCAAGTAGAAAGCAAATGTTTTGAGAATGATGAAGGAAATAAATGTACAAAAGTGCTTGACACAATGGATGGATGGATGAATTGTGATAAGGGATGTATAAGCCCCCAATAAAATGATTTTTTAAAAAGTGTTGCATGATCCCCTAATAAAATGATTAAAAATAAAAATAAATTATAAATACATAAATAAAGATCATGTTATTAGGGGCTCTTACAACTCTTATAGCAATCCGTGCAGTACATCAATTGTACCAGTCATATTTGTATGTATGTTACCATCATTATTTTCGATACATTTAATTTCTATTTGAACCCTTATGTCAGCTCCTCTTTTTTCCCTCCCTCCCCCCACCGTTTTTTTCAAACCTCACACCAACCGCTGTATCCTGTCCCCCATGGTTTCAGTTGTTCTCCACCTGGGGTGGGGATGGGGGGATACATGTTGATCATTGCAAATGGTTCCCCCTCCTCCCCTTTTCTCCCCAACTTTCCTCTGCCCTCCTGGTAGCACTACTGTCATTTCTGTTCCTGAAGTCTGTGTGTCATGAGCGCTTATGTCTTATTTGTACCTGTGAACATGGTCTAGTCTAACCAGAACTGAAAGGCTGGACAGGGTTCATGATAGTGGGGGATGAGGAAGCCTCAAAGAAACACAGGAATAATGTATGTTTCATTGGTCCTATACTGCACCCTGGTAGACTCATATTTCCTTGTGAGATTTCTGTGAAGGGATATCCCACTGTCTACCAGTAGGTTTGTGGTCTCTGCTTTGACCCCTTCGTTCTCAGCAATATGGGTTTTTATTTCTTTGTTTCTTCATTTTAGGTCTTCAGACACCTGTTACCTGATCCCATCAACACCTCATGATTGCACAGGCTGGTGTACTTCTTTCATGAGGGTTTGTTGATTCTCTGTTAGATGGCCGCTTATTTAACTTCAAGCCTTTAAGTTGCTGCATCTTTTGATAGCTGGGCGCCATCAGCTTTCTTCAACACATTTGCTTATGCGCCCATTTTGTCTTCTCCAATCATGCCAGGAGGGTGACCATCACAGAATGCTATGTTGTTAGAACAAAGTATTCTTGCATTGACAGAGTGCAGAGGCCCAATTGCTTATGCAGAGGCCCAAATCCTATCCATTACTTCAGTGTATTGTCATATAAATATATGCACAAAGTCCAATACCTCTATTTTTATTAATTTAAAAATGTTAATACCTCTATCCAGAGCTTTGCTTCCTAGGTCTTTCCTCCATTTCCTTTTACCTTTCTCCTGTCCCACTATCCTGTGTCCTTCTTCTGCCTCTTAGTAATTCCTCTCAGCTAGATTGCTGTTGCTCCAAACCCCTAGTAACTCTATGTCCTCCTAATTGTTGCTTTTACTTCCCTTGTTGTTCCCCTGTCTATGGCATTATTTCCTCACTGTTCCCTCCCCGCCCCACTCCTCTCCCCAAGACCCGCCAGAACCATTAATCCATTGCTTTCTGCTCAAGATTGCTTCCCATGACTATCTTATATAGGTAAACAAACCAACAATAAGAGAGACAAAGCAAAAAGAAAACAAAAGTTTCCAATATTTTGCAATTGTGAATAAAAAGAGGGGGGAAAAGATAATAATAACTGGCAAAAAAAAAAATCCAAAACAAATACTACATAATTCCAGGTCTGTCCACTGACCTTTATGACTATCCCCCCCACTGATTCTGTGGAAATTGCCTTTCCTAGCCTGGTCTATTTTGGCGCTGGGGGGGGGGGGAGTTGAGGGTTTTGTGTTTTTTCATTGCTCCCATTGCTGATCTGTTTTTCTCCCTTCTTGGTTTGCTCTGCTGTGGAGGGATCAGACAGGACTCACTTCCTGTACTGTGTCCCCAGTATTGTCATCTGCCGTGTTATGCTCCAGTGAGGGGTCATAATGGTTTGAGTTGTTGTCAACCCTACAGTCCTCTCTGTGCCTTAGCAGCTTAATGCAGGGATAGCATCCTCAGGGCATGGTGTGCCAATACGGAGTCTAAGCCCTCAATCTTTCTTTTTCCTTCTTGGTTTGCATCCATATCAGCCAGGCATGCCGACCCCTCTCCCAAACATGTAGGTTTAGTTTTGCACTTTGTAGCACATACTTCTAGGGAGGAGTCAGTTGGGTCTGCTTGGGGCCAGCCCAGTGACCCACTCTTTTCTTAAGTTGCTCCATGTGGTTATGTTGTCCTCAAGGTTCAGTGCGCTGGATAGGGTCTGCATGCACTCCCAATTCTGTGGAGATATAATCAATACTCTCCTTCTGGATGGGTCTGGACCCTGCTCCACCAATGCCATCGTCTCCCTTTTTACCATTTTGTTGGAATAACATGTATATCCTGAATTTGGTCTGTCCTCCAACTGACTGCTGGTATAGTGTGAGGTAAGTGGGTTTTCTTCTACACCTACTGTGCTGATTATGCTTACTTCAGGGGATTCATTTTGTACTTGTCCTTTTGTGATTGGCTAATATCACTTAGCATAATTTCTTCCAACTCTTTCCATGAAACGCTGTGCTTTATAAGATCATCAGTGCTATTTTAGTGATGCATAGTATTTCATTGTGTGCATGTGCCAGAGTTTACTGATCCACTCATCTATCGATGGAAATTTAGGTTGTTTCAAATACTTTGCAATTGTGAATTGAACCACAATAAACATTGGAGCACAGGTGATTGGTCAAGATCTATTTCTAACCCCTTCTGGGTATCTGCCCACTAGATGGATAGCTGGGTCATAATGCAGCTCAATTTCCATTTGCTTTATATATGACCAGATCACTTTCCACAAGGCTATACATATCTACACGACTACCAGCAGCGGAGGAGAATTCCTAACTCACCACATCCCCTCCAACAGCTGTTGTTCTCTGATTTTCTCATACAGGCTATCCTCAAAGGTGTTAGGTGGTATTTCATGGTTATTTTAATTTGAACTTGTCTTATGGCTAAAAATCAGGAGCATTTTCTCATGTTTAGAAGCCGTTCTGGTCTCCTCCCTTGTGAAACTTCTGTTCAGGTCTTTTTTCCCACTGCCTCAGGGGGTTAACTCTTTTTCTCTTTTTTCAGGTTAGGAGGGTGTTATATATTTTAGTAATAAAATCTGTTGGGTCATTGCTACAAATTCTCTTCCAGTCTGTGGGTTCTCTTGGTACTCTCAATGAAGTCTTTCAATGCACACAGGTTCTTATCCTTAGCATATCCCGCTGGTCGATTTCATATTCACCTGTGTGTGTACCTTTCCCTATTTCAGTTAGACTACGTATTCCCTGAGCCAAAATTCTCTGGTTTGTCCAGATTCCTTTGTTGATGGTCCTGATAGTTCGAGATTTTACTAATGGGTCTGTGATCCAGTTTGTTCTTCTGCATATGGTGAGATAAGCATCTTGTTTCATATTTTTACAGGTAGATATCCATTGTTTCCAACACCACTTGTTAAAAAGGTAATCTATCTCCCACTTGATGCTTTTTTGACCCTGTTGTAGAATAGTTTTCTATGCATCAGTGGTTTTATTTCTGGATTTTCTGTTCTTTTCCCTTGGCCTCAGTATCTGTCATTATTCCATTACCTCACTGTTTGGGCCACTGGCTATGTGGTAGGTGTTAAAGTCAGGTAAAGTGAGCCTTCCAACTTTGTCCTTCTTCTTGATGAGTTCCTTGCTAATTCTAGGCTTCTTTCCTCTGCAGATGAAATTGGTGGTCAGTTTTTCCAATTCTTGGAGAAGGTAGTTGGTATTTGAACTGGGATAGCATTAAACTTATATTGTGCCTTGGGCAATATTGACATCTTTACTATATTGAGTCTTCCAAATCACGAGCATGGGGTATTCTTCCACTTATGGAGGCTGTTTTTGGTTTCCTGTAGTAGGGTCCTGTAGCTTTCCTTGTATAAGACTTTTGTGTTTTTGGTTAAATATATTCCTAGATATTTCAATTTTTTTCTTGGCTATTGTGAAGGGTACTATCATCTTAATCTCCTCTTCCATGGTCTTCTCCACTGCAAAAAGCAAACCAGTAGACTTCTGTTTGTTGATCTTGTATCCTGCACTTTTTCATACTCCTTTATTGCTGTCAGTACTCCTGTTGTGGAGCTTTTGAGGTTTTTTGATGTAGAGAAACATGTTGTCTGCAAATGACAATAGTTTCATCTCCTCCTCTCCCAGTCAGATATCTTTAATGTCCTTCTGATGTCTTGTGTTGTTAGCCAGGATTCCAGTACATTGTTGAATAGAAAAGGGGACAAGGGCATAGTTGTCAGGTCCCCTTTTTTCAGTGGGATTGTTTTCATCTTTTCTCCATCAACTATGATGTTGGCTGTTAGCTTTTTGTAGATACCTTATATTACCTTGAGGAATTTTCTGTCCATTCCTATCTTCTTGAGTGTCTTAATAAGGAATGAGTGTTGGATGATGTCAAATGCTTTGTGTTCATCTATCGATATTTTCATGTGATTCTTATCCCTTTTTCTCATCAATGCAGTGAATAATGTTGATGGAATTTCGGGTGTTAAACCATCCTTGCATCCCTAGAATGAATCCCACCTGATCATTGTGCATGATATGTGTTATATACTTTTGTATTCTATTGACCAATATCTTGTTAGGATTTTTGCCTCCATGTTCATTAGAGATATTGTTCTGTAGTTCCCTATTCCTGCGGGATCCTTACCCTGTTTGTGTATCAAAGTAATACTGGCTTCGTAGAATGAATTTAGGAGTTAGCCACCTTTTTCTGTGCTCTGGAATAATTTGTGGAGGATCAGTGTCAGCTCTTCCCTGAATGCTTGGTAGAATTCTGTGAAACCATCTGGTCTGGGAACTTTTTTATTAATGGTTTCCTAACAAACATATACATTTCTCTTTATTTTGCTATGGGTCTGTTGAGGTTCTTGACCTCTATCTTTGACAATCTTAGAAGGGACTGTTGTTTCAAGTACTTGTCTGTGTCTTCTCTATTGTTGACTTCATTAGAATACAGACTTTCATAGTACTCTCTGTTTATCCTTTTACTCTCCTAGTGGTCCATTGTCATTTTCCTGGCTTCATTCCTCATCCTTTCTATTGATTTTTGTTCTTTCCTTTCCTTGCTTAGGCTTGCCAGCAGTCTTTAAATTCTGTTGATCCTTTCAATGAACCAGCAGCACAGTACAGCAGCCCCATGGGCAAGAGAACCCCTGAGGGGTCACAGGCAAAGACACTGAGCCGGGAGCCCATTGTATCCCCCAGGAAAAAGCCCCAGCTGCCTCCCCAACCTGCCCACCTCTCCTTCATCCATCCTCCCCAGAGGCTGCCCAAGCCCCCAGCTTTGTCTCCCAGATCCTCTCCGGAGGCTCCCCATCACCTAGAGCTCCCCAAGTTCAAAGCTCCTAACAGGGACCCCACCTTGCCTTGGCACAGCACGGGGCACCTAGGAGGGAGCTCCAATGAAGGTTCCCGGCTGGCAGCTCCTGAGAGCCAGGGGCTCTTGGGGGATGTGTCCCAGGGTAGAGAGGTTACCCCTCAAGTGCCTGCTGCCCCCTGAGGGCCTGAGGCCTCTGTGGAACAGGCCTTTGGGGAGCTGAGTCAGGTCAGCATGGATGTTGCCCACCTGAAGGAGGTGGGCAGGCTGCTGGACATTGAAGTGGCTGTGCACAAGACCCTCAGCTCTGTGTCCAGTCTTCAGCCTGAGCCTCATGCCCAGGGAACCCTGCTGGACCACAGCGCCCACCAGGTCCATGCAATGGCCAGCAGTAAAGCCAGGCCCAACTGGTCAGTTGAAGAGGCCCAGCATCAAGCCCAGGTAAGAAATCACGCAGAGGTGAGAGGCCAAGTAGCCGCCATGGCTTTTAGCTGCATTTATTTTTGCATTGTTCTCTTATATTACCACTCGTTCACCTCTAACCTATTTTTGTTATTTCTTTTCCTTTGCTATTTCAGGGGTTGTTCTGTTGACTCTCTTCTAGTTGCCGGAGTTTTTGTGATAGTTTATCAGAGATAAGTCTTCTTTCCTGTTTCATGTATGCATTTATTGCTATCAAGCTTCCTCTGATAACTGCTTTTGCTGAATCCCATAGGTTTGGATATGTTGTATTCTCTTTCTAATTAGTTTCTAGAAACTTCCTAATTTCCTCTCTAAGCAAGGCCAGTAACCAATTGTGTCACTCTCATCTCATACTTTTGTGATGGGTGTCTTCCTATCTCCCTTCATATCAGTGTTCTGTGTTTGTGTGCGGGTTTTCATTCTTGCCTCTTTTCCCTCTAAGCTCATGTTATCTGGTAATTGTTTTTGGCGTGACTTTTGGGTGGAGTTGTGCTATATAGTGGTCTCCTGCTTGTGCATTATAAATGTTGGTCTTATGATCACAGGGAGTGAGCAAGGATTTTGGCAGGGTTGGATGTCTTGTGATACATTTTTTTAGTTTTCCCTTGTTCTGGAAGGCTCTTACCTCGCAGTCTATCCTAATTGATAGTTTGGAATGTGGAAGATTCTTGGGTAAGTGCTTTTTCTTTCAGCTTTCAGAAGATGTTACTCCAATCTCTCCTTCTCTTCTTGGTATCTGAGGATTGGTCTGAGCATATTCTTACCTGAGCACCATTATATGTGACCCCCTTTTTTCTCTTCCTGTTCTTAAAATTTTCTTTTCCCTTGAAGCTGGATAATTTAACTATTATGTGGCTTCGTGAGTTCTTCCAGGAATTTAGTCTAATGGGTATCCTTTCATCTTCCTGTATAAGCGTCTGATTCATTAAGGTGGTGAAATTTGCTTCTAGCAATTCCTTCGCTAAGTTAACTATTGCATTATTCATTGTGTCTTGCTCTGGTATACTAATTATTCGATAGTGTTCCTATTCATAGCATTCGTCATTGATTGCAGGTTTTCTTGTGCCTCTTTGATTATCTTGTTTGACTTTCCCATTTGTTGAAGTCTTCCTGAATGTCCTCATTATTACTGGTACTATTCTCTGCCTCTTCTAGTCTGTTGGTGAGGACAGTGATCTTGTGTTTTGCCTCTGTTACTTCATCCATTAGTTGCTGTATTTCCCTTTGGTGCAGGCACTTCATCCTGTCTATCATGGACTATATCCACTCTATCGTGAACTTCATCTCCTCCATCATTGCATCCTTTTTCTGTGTTGCTTCTCTCATATTCTGTAGTACTCCAAACTTCATTCTGTAGATTTCATTTTGTGGCAGATCCACGTCTGATTCTTCTATGAGTGTCATTTTGTTTATGTCTTCCTCCACTGTTGCAACTTGTTTTGTTCTTTTATTCTTCTCCTGTTGAGGGTGTTGTGGTATGCTGATGTTTGTGAGTCATTTTGGAAGAAATGGGCACCATGTTTTGAGGAAATAAAGGGGCCCTGAGCTCTTTCTCTGTGTGATGGCTATGAGTGTTTCTGAGGAATATCTGTGGCCTGCTAGGGTGGTAGGTTGGACTGCTATGTAGGCAGTATGCTGCAGTGACAGTGGCCAGTGACGGTGGAAGACCTAAGAGTTTGGGCTGAAGCAGGTGACTGTAGGTATGCCACTGGCAAGTTGTGGCAGGGCTGCAGTGTGGGCCTGGTTCTGTTCTGGATTGTAAGGCCATCATTTTCAGCCTTCTTAAGACTCTCTGTAGAGCCCAAATGTGGTTGGGCCAGTTTTTGACTTGGGCTGTGGTTTCAGAGCCTGTTGGCTTTTCCTGTCTTGTTATGTTAAAATCCTTGGCTGTGCTCTAGAGATTAGATTTCTGGCTACCTTTGTATATTAATGCTATGCTAATGGGCAGGGATCTGGAGGCTTACATTTGAAGTTGCACAAAGCACCACAGCCTAGAATTGAGTGTTTGAGATTCCCCCCCCTTTTAATGGGCTTGGGGTGCCATGATATTGGGGCTGTACCACGCTGTCCCCCAGAGAAGGGGCCATATTAACAGAGTGGGTTTGGGGCAGACTGGATCTGAATTCACACCCAACTGCTCTCCTGTGTCACTCCTGACTCTATCCTGCCAGCACTGATGGTTGTGCTCTGGGGAACTGCATTCTGTCACAGGTAAATATCCCAACAGCTCTTCAATTACTGGAAATTATTGTCTAATTATCTGTAGTTACTCACACTGGCAGGCTTGAAGCTGAAGAGAAGCAGAAAGGGAATTGCCAATGTAGTCAGTCCATTCCTGACTGGGGAGGAGGGTTGCAAAGCCCTAGACTTCAGGTGCAGGTTGGATAGCAGAGAGAGGAACTCCCGTGTGAGGTCTTGTAACTAGTTGTCAGAGATTCTCTGTGTGCCTGGGATTACTACCCCTTTTAGACACCAGCCTGATGAAATTACTGCTTGCTGTCAGTCTAAGACGCTGGAAGGGTGGCAGACACCAATCTTCTTGAACTGGTGAGGAATTAGCAGAGGCTGTAGGCAGATGTAGTGAACTTAGAGAGTTTCAGCAGGTTCTCAAATCACTTAGTGGGTGAAAATCAAAGGGGGAGGTCTGAACTATACCCTAATAACTGAATCTATTTTTAGAAACAGACTCACTGTGTTTGTCTTCTTACCTAGTAATTTTTTGATCTAACAGCAGGAGTGCCAGGCAGGTGATTCTACCTGGATGCCATCTTTGAGGTATCTGTGTGAGATTATTTTAAAAAATAATTTTAAATAGCTTGATATCTTTTCAGAATACACTTTCCAATCAATAACATGGTACAGTGAACCCTCGCCACTTCGCGCTTCGACTTACACAGCTTCGCTCTATCGCGTTTTTTGCGTAACAACGCATGCTCTGTCATTACTGCCACTGATTGGCTCATACTGTACACGCTTGATGCCATAAATAATATAATAAATAATAAATGATCATTGTAACGTCCAAAATGTTTTACTGTATTTTC
>NW_022105855.1:4509497-4561977 GCF_000313985.2 Echinops telfairi
TATTTATTTTCCATTTTGGATCTTTATTACCAGTATTTTTTTTATTACTAGTATTTTATGATAGATAATATCTGTTCAATATATAATTAATGCTCAATTATATATAGCAACTAATTTCCCTTTTCCAACTCTTCTCTCCTTTTTTGTACATAATAAAATTCATATGGCATGTTTTATATTGAATAAGATGCTTAATGTTTCCTTTATTGAGAATTGGTTATAAATTCCTTGTTTTAATAAAAATTACTGAAAATGTCATAATTTTATTTCTTATTATATTTATAAATTAGAAAGACATATTTACTTGTAACTGAACTGCAATTTAACCATCTGTTGTTTGACACTTGTCCCTGTTAATTGTCATCAAGTTAATTCCAACTTAAGGTGACCTCCTGTGTTCTCTGTAGAGTTGTCAATGCGCTGGTCTTCCAGAAATTGGTTCCCGGGTCTGTCTTCATAGGAAAGTATGAGTAGATTGAAACTACTAACCTTATGTCTAATTAGATTAATGAGTAAGTCCATGCAATTCCTGGAAACTCTTCTTTGGACATGGGGTCCTGCCATTTTCATGTGTACTCACAGATATTTACACACAACTCTAACATACAGTGTAAATTTTAATGATTCCAAATATTTTAGTAAATTTATAAGAGATTTTGTTAAGTATAAATAATAGAAGAACCAACCCATATTAGTGCATATATCAAAATAAAAGATATATAATAGTATTTTATGGAATACTCCAAAATGGACTACCAATAGGAATAGTAAACATAATAATTTCAACTTATTCAAAAAATTGTATTGCGGTAGGGTCTAGAACTGATTAACCGCAAGAAATGAGGGTTCACTGTATTTCCCTTTGTTTGGTTACATTTTCTTCAATTTATTTTATAATATTATACATTGAACGTGCAGAAATACAGGTATTTCATAGCTTCAAAATTTTCAATGCCATCCTTACTTTAAAGTTTAGATTCATAATTTTGGGGACTGAAAATAGAAATATAGTATAAACGCAGACCTTGAAACTAATCAGATCTAGAATGAGTGTCGAGATGCAATGCAGTCGAGTTCAGAATAAATATTTCCCATGAGAAATAACAGAAAATGAATTAATCTGTTCTCAACCACCCAGTTTTTACCCTACCCTTGCCTTTTCATATAAAACATTACAACAGAATTTCAAAGTAAAAAATATAATTTAAATAAGAAACACTATATTTTAAAAGTTTTTTAACAACTACAGCATGACCTATACCTTGAGAATGATGAGGATCTGGGTCTGTGGACACGGATGTGGAGAGGAGGGATGGAGAGAGAGTCATTGTTTGGAAGGGGAAACTCCTTTCATCAAATCAACTGTTACCTGCTTTTCAGTTTTTGGATTCTTTGCCTTTTTTCACTAGGACATGGCTTACTTTCTCTAAAAAAAAATAAAAGCACCTGTGAAATGTGGTCTGCTGTTGGCATTTCCTTAACTGCTTTCTAAAAGGGTTTATTAAATTATCATCAACAATATTGATAACAGAATGAACCAGTTCCTTATCAATGATTCTTTTTAGAAACTCTTTCTTAGAAGCCATGTTTTTTTTATCTAAAAACGGTACAAAAAGCCAGAGACACTAAGAAAATTTTAGCAAATGCTTGGAACACAGCCACAAAAGGTTTACACCATGTGTACTTACAATGCCAACTAACTGCCGAGTGATGGAAACATAAACTGCTCTTCTTCACAAAAATAACATGTTGAGTCAGATTCCAATGTTTTGTTCAAGCTCTGATACAAAATGTTCTTGATATTTCACATGGAAATCTGATTATGTCTAGTACCGATGTCGAGAACCAGAGTGCTACTGTACAATTGACATTTGTATATTTAATTTACAATATGACTTTGCTCACATCACATATTATTTTTATTATTTGTTTATAGATTATATTAGCTTCTATATGTAAGCAGCTATTTCTAACTATAAATAATTGCAATTTATTTTTCTGATTTAAGTGACTTTATTGAATGATTTTTCGGTTATTATTTTGTTTTGAATATTGAGGAAAGGATGAAATAAAGTTTCCAGCTATGTAATGAATTATTGTAGAGGAAAAAATTTTAATTTTCACCTTAAATGTAAGTTATATTTTTCACCAAAACTTTCTCAGGTCAAAGCATTCTTTGCACTTTCACTTTTCTAAAAATTAAAAAATAATTCGATGTTGCATTTCTGTCATATCTTCTTGCATTGGAAAATATTACTATACAGATATTTTGTGTAATGGATATGAAGAGTATATTGTATAATATTTTGGGGGAACTCTCCTTCCTTAAATTGAAAATTGAATTCTGTGTGTAGTGTCTGAGTGCTTCCATAGACAACAATAATGGGCTCAGCATGATAACAACAGTGAGAGTGGCGCAGGAAAATATAAGGTCGCATTTTGTGTCAGGACAAATTTCAATGGCACCTAACAACAAGACTGATAACGTCTGTTTGATCTCAGGTTCCAGGATTCAAAGTAGTGAGAGTGTTTACAATGCTCTTGATAATGGTTCACATCATTAATTTTCTAGATCCAACCTTTTACAGATATTCTATACACATACATTACCTATTACAATTGTTAGTTATATACATATATTAAAATCATATTATTAGTGGTTTGGATAGTCTAACATTGTGAAACATGGCTTTTTATGCCCAGTAACACTTCTAACCTTATAACATGACAATCTTTGAACTATAGAATTTTTCCTCTACTTTGTATTTCATGGGAGTTTTAAAATCATTTAGCTTTCATCTTTCATTTATGCACATAAAGCTGTTTCTCTTTCCTTTATGCATGTAAAGCTGTTTCTCATTAAAGTAGCTAATGCTTATTTTCAATACAAACACTCTCAATGTTTGAACTGAAAAACTTTTATTAACATTTAATCTGATTATCATTGAATTTGATTTGATCTCTATCACTTGCTATTTTCTTTCACTTGCATTATAAACATGCATCATTTTTTGTTTTATTATATTTTAGAAATGAATACTTTTATTGGTCTTTTTCTATAAAAATATTATTGGTTCAATGTGTCTTAATTATTCTTATAGTGGTGCTCTACATTTTATAACTCACACGTTTTACCTCTTAAATCCGAAGACATTAGTATTTTCACATCTTCTCAAACAATGAAAATATTTTCTATATTTATTTAGGACTTTTTATGCTACATCTTCTCCCTGTACTCTAATATGAATATTTATTTTCCATTTTGGATCTTTATTACCAGTATTTTTTTTATTACTAGTATTTTATGATAGATAATATCTGTTCAATATATAATTAATGCTCAATTATATATAGCAACTAATTTCCCTTTTCCAACTCTTCTCTCCTTTTTTGTACATAATAAAATTCATATGGCATGTTTTATATTGAATAAGATGCTTAATGTTTCCTTTATTGAGAATTGGTTATAAATTCCTTGTTTTAATAAAAATTACTGAAAATGTCATAATTTTATTTCTTATTATATTTATAAATTAGAAAGACATATTTACTTGTAACTGAACTGCAATTTAACCATCTGTTGTTTGACACTTGTCCCTGTTAATTGTCATCAAGTTAATTCCAACTTAAGGTGACCTCCTGTGTTCTCTGTAGAGTTGTCAATGCGCTGGTCTTCCAGAAATTGGTTCCCGGGTCTGTCTTCATAGGAAAGTATGAGTAGATTGAAACTACTAACCTTATGTCTAATTAGATTAATGAGTAAGTCCATGCAATTCCTGGAAACTCTTCTTTGGACATGGGGTCCTGCCATTTTCATGTGTACTCACAGATATTTACACACAACTCTAACATACAGTGTAAATTTTAATGATTCCAAATATTTTAGTAAATTTATAAGAGATTTTGTTAAGTATAAATAATAGAAGAACCAACCCATATTAGTGCATATATCAAAATAAAAGATATATAATAGTATTTTATGGAATACTCCAAAATGGACTACCAATAGGAATAGTAAACATAATAATTTCAACTTATTCAAAAAATTGTATTGAATTTATTGAATAAATTCAATTTATTGAATAAATTCAATTTATTCAAAACTTCAAAGTGAATTTTTACTGTTTGCCATTGTTGTGGAATGATTTATTGCTTACATTATATAGTGTGCATAATAAAAAGAAGTGAGGAGGAAGGTTATTTAGGTTTTTTTAATATATTAGTCAATAGAAATAAAGTTAATTACTAATATATATAAAAATACACATGTACATACATATATTTTATGGGACTTCAAAACTTTGTGGTTAAATGGAATGATGGTATATACAAATTTTCCACACAATTTAAAGATGCCTTTAATACATTTTTAAATTTATTATCTGAAAATACAATTGTCACTGTTGGTTTCCTTCATGCTCTGTCCTACTCACGGTGATCCCATGTGTGCAGAGTGGCACTGCTCTAAGCGTTTTACAAGATTACAACCACTCAGAAGCTGTCTCTGGATGCAATGGCACAGGTTTACTGTAGAGTCTAAACATAGGATGAAAACATCGAAAATATTGTACAGTTTCCCTAAATGTAATACAGTATGATGTGATGAAAACAAGGAAACTACAGGAGTGGTCAAACCTTCTTTATGCAAACTCTTATAGAATATAAAAACAATTTATCAAAAGTACTTTATAAAGGATAAACTATACGTAAAGATCTACTTTGTCATTTTAATAAGAGGTCAACATCTATGTTCTGGGGGTGTGTGATGACATCAATTGACTTCAAAATGTGAGATTTGAAATGTGAGAATTTCCTGTTAAGACATTAAAAGCCATCTGCTTTTCACTGCTTGCCTCACTCTGAGCCCTCACAGGAGAGTCTGTGAAGAGCACATTCTTTTTGTTTTTTAACTATATTTATGTCCTTAGATTTTGTCTTTTATTACCCAACTATCTTGTTGAATTTCAGGATATTAATAAAATTTCCTGATTAACAAATCCAAGGCTTCAAAACTGACAGAAGGTATGTCCCTTTCCCTCTGGCTTCTAGTTTATCACGTTTAGTAAGAGATTACAAATGCTTTGCATGATGCAACTGAGGTACAAGTTATATACCATAAAATCACTACAGAATACATGAATTAGAGTAAAAATTAAACTTCAAATGCACAATATTTGGTGGGTTTTCTTACTTCATGTGGTGAATAAGTCATGTGTACCCACATTTTGGGGTTTGTTAATTAACATAATTTAAAGTAAAATCTATGTATCGTGAAAATGAATAATTGTTTCTTGAGTTTTAAAAATTGGATCAAGTAGTGTCTTTGTGTAATAATGCGTTATATTATTCTTTAAAATATGATAAAATGATACAAAGCTAAATACAATTTCTCATTTACTTATTTAGGTTAGGTACACAGTTTTATTTTAAGGATGTATTAGTTTACAGAAAATACTAATATAAAGTTAGTAATAAACATCAAGAGGCTAGTAAATTGATCAAAGCACGATACGTGTTCTCCCAACTGGATTAGATTACAATATTTACCTACCAGAAAGCAAAGGAATAACAAGAAACTTTTACAGAAATAAATTAGCTCAGCTCAGGGCTTATAATTTCCAGGCTGAGAGATAAGTAGTTACATGTATATTATAACTCTCATTTTAGATTATGAGATTATATTGTTAGCCATTAAATATCTTTTGCAAGGTCATACATTGTTAGCTTCAGAGTCAGAATTGAATTCTTGATCATGGTAATTCTAGAGTCAACAGAAAATCATTAAATTACATAACTGGATAATAACAATTACTTCTACGGCCAACGTCACAGACCGTGACTCTCTGGAACTTTGAAATTGACTTTGTTCTTCCATAAATGGCATGCACTTCTATATATCCATTTAGGATCATGCATGTTAGCAAACAAATCAATTGCAATATTATTGCATAAGAAATGAAATTTGCAAATAGTTTAAAATGGGGTTTCTGATGTTGTTGGGTTATGGATAAATTTATTTTATCATGTACTTTTTCTGAAGCATATTTCCATAAATACATAATGATGTCTCCGAAGCTTTCACCCATTAATTAGTAAGGGATAGATGATATAATAATACTTCATCTTCTTTTAATAAATAAACAAGTCAATAAATCAAGATAATTTGGTACAATTAATTACTATTTGTTCTAATTTTCAAATTCCCTTACAGCACTCAGTCTTTCTCCATTATTATATTACAAAATTATTGCATTACAAAATTTCCCTAAGTTTTCCTCCCAATACAGCATTTTAATTTTAAACTCAGGTATTATAACAGTTTAAAATATTTCTATGGAGTTGGACTAAGTAAGTACACTCTTATTTTTAAACATCTTTATTTTTCAGTAATTAATTGTTTCTATTATTCCAATCAATATCAATTAATCAAATGATGAAAATCATTTAAAAATAATTTATTCCACCAAGAAAGAAACATTTATGTACACCTCTTAATAACTTAGAACAAGAGCTTTAGATTCTGAGCTGCTAAGTGAGCAGCTTTGCCTCCCCACCTGCTTTGATCTGGTGATATATACAACGTTTGTTTCCTTCTGAGGCAGAGTGCACAGTAGAGCACAGACTTTGACACTGCTCAGCTACAGAGATGAATAATCAAACAATATTATACTCAGAACTGAATCTGACCAAGAGCTCAAAAAGGCAGCAAAAGAAACCTAAGGATGCTAATAGCTCCATGCCAATTGCTGAGCAGGAAATAACTTATGTGGAATTAAATCTTCAAGATACTTGCCAAGATCTTCCAAAGAATAAGAAGAATGCCCATTTCAAAGGTAAAATATTTAACCGTCTCATAAATGCATTAGGGCGTAGAGCTTTACTGCAAGCATGTTGGGAAAGAGTGAAGACTAGACATGGAGCAAGGCTATTCAAATTAAGGGAACAGGCTCAGTGGTTTTGTTTTTCAAGATCGAACCTGATGTATAGACATCACATTCTACTGTGAAATCTGAAGTTTAATTCTACAAGGCATTTTAAAACTTTGCTAAAAACTTTTCAGCTATCATTTTACTAATAACAAAATGGTTTATTCTGATATAAAATTATAATAAAGAATGTGGGTTCAATGTCCACTTTTTATGTCTATGATTCCCTGAGAAACTCAAGTCTCTCGTTCAAAACTTTCTAAACATTGGCACAATTGATTTCTTTATCATGTTTCCATTTCTCTTTCTGTATATTGCTCATCATCTCCAGAGAAGCTCACTGCTGGAATCTTGGGAATCATCTGCATTGTCTTGATGGCCAGTATACTAGCCCTGAAAACCAATAATCCTTGTAAGCTTCTGAAATATTATAACAGAATATTTCTTTTAAGTCTTTGAAGATGCCTCCATATGTTTCCTTATATTAGGGAACGGACCTCTCATTTAAAAGTATGCATTTGTGTTATATATTTGCCAGTCTCTAAAACTTATCAAATAAAGACTATCTCATCAGCATGAACTAAACATGGAAAAGCTATTCTAGAACTTCAAATAGTATAAGCAACAGAATGCTTGTAGAGAGTACTTGTTTTTAATTCTAAATGTTTGCATATATGTGTGTGCATGCACATATG
Organism: Echinops telfairi; assembly: GCF_000313985.2. Taxonomy (NCBI): domain Eukaryota; kingdom Metazoa; phylum Chordata; class Mammalia; order Afrosoricida; family Tenrecidae; genus Echinops; species Echinops telfairi. The sequence goes on from NW_022105855.1 coordinate 4,517,119, forward strand.
TGTTTATGTTTGTCACGCTTCAAAAACTTTCATTGAGAGACTGAAAACATTTACTGAGAATTAAAAATTAACTTTTAAAAGTAGTTAAACGCTTTATGAGATGGTAGCATTTGTCTGTTAGTCTCTCCAAATGTCTGTCCAAATAAGTTTATCACTTCATCTATTTTTATGGTAAAATAATTTTCACTTACATTATTTTATATCAAATTATAGAATTATTATAATTAAAAAATAATCACCTCTATGGGAATTACTTTCATCTTCTTAGCTGTTGGAACACTAGAGGAGAACAGTACTCAGAAAGGTAAGAAATAATTTTTAAAATTCTGATAGATTAAGATGATCTGATGGATCACTTGTCTGTTAGGAGGCTAAATAAATGCTCCCATATAACTTTAGTACTTTACTCATTTTCATTCGTAAGATAATTTTTAATGTTCTCAAGGATTAAACTTTGTCTATATTTAGGCCATGAATAAATAATAAGAAATGTAATAGCTACCCAAAAGATAACAAGACATTTTCATAAATAGAAACATATGAGATCATTCTTTTCAAAATTTAGAAGACATTCTTTTAAAATTACTATATTCTTTTGCTTTGATTGAGATTTTGAACTGCTTCTATAAAGACTACGGCCTAGAGAGTCTTATGAGGGAGTTAAACTGTGTCACGTGGGTTGCTATGACTTGAAAACGGCTTTATAGCAACTGAAAAAAGTAGCAACAGCCTGATTTAAGACAACTTTTACTATTCTAATAAAGTAGAATTGCTCAGTGATTTTTCAGGGCATGTATAGATAGCATCAACTGATGATTCATTTTTTGATGCTTCTTAAATAAGGGGGGCAGGAGGCTGACATTCTGTGTATTGGATTTCTTTTCATACATAGCTTTGTGAGATTACATGTCCAGGCTATGTATCCATATGCATATGAAAATATATCTTTTGATGTTTTAATTCAAATTGTTTCATGATATAAATTCATAATCTTTTTCAGGACCTCTTTATGATGGTTGCAGACAGGATTGGATTTCCTATTCCAACAACTACTATTACATTAGTACTGAAAAGAATAACTGGACTCAGAGCAAGATCGCCTGTGCTTCTAAAAATTCTAAGCTAATTATTATAGAAAATGATGAAGAAATGGTAAGATTTCAAAGATTTTAAGTATTTTACTAAAAGATATGCAAAAAGAAATGTATGTACAATATATTTAAAGCATAATAAGTATTTATCTTGTTATAGACATGCTATAATATTACTGACTTGCTATCTTTCCTATATACATTAAAAATCAGATTTCCCCAATTTGCAAACTTAGATAAATAGCGAATGAACTATTTCGTGTCTTACTCGTTTCAGTTGTGGTTTTGTTTCTTGAATCCATCCATGTTTTTGTCCATGTTTGTGTCGCTGGGTAGGCTCTGACCCATGCAACACCATAGAACAAAAGGCAATTTTGTTTGATAATGTGCCATCTTTTTAAAAAAGTTTTTTTATTGTTATTTGAGTGAAAGTCTACAGAGAAATAATTTTTCTTTCAACAACTCATATACATTTTGTTTTGTAACATTATTGTAGTGTCCTGAACTGTCTTTGTGATCATCAGTGTGTTTCAATCCACTGTTGACGACTCATCTCATTAAATGTGCCTCTCATTCTCACTGACCTCTATTTCACCAAAACGTCTTTTCTCAGGACTGGTCTGTACTGATAACATGTCTGAAGGAATCACATCAAAGTCTCACCCTCCTTGCTTCTCAGAGTCTTCAAAGGTTGTCTAGAGTTGTCTTTATTTATTGTTAAAGCTACTAGTACTCGATTCTTTGAATTGACCATGCTTATTTATATTTTATACATTAATGCACACTGATTTATTTCCAATTCTTCCTTTTTATGAAAAATAATACTTTTACACATTTTTGAAAATAAACTTTATTTAATTTTACCATATAGAAATAAAGCTAAATTTATCAAAACTATTCAGATTGTGCAAAATAGAGAACAGGCCAATGTAGGTCAAATCAGTTCAAGAAACCGAAAATGCTAGCTTCCATCACCTCTGTCCCTGTTTCTCCTTCCTCTTTCTAAACCACTGTCCTTACTTTCATTATTAAAGATGGGCTTTGTTTGATTGGACACTTTATATACATGCAAATATTCAGTATGCACACTTTAATTGATTTTTGGCTGTACTATGAAAGTAGCTCATCCCCCAAAAGAAGAGACACACATGAAAGGCAAACATGAGGTTTTCTGCTCCTTTAGAGATTTTTATCTCTTGGACTCCCTACATAAGGTTGCTGTGAGTCAAAGTTGGTTCAAGTGCAGTCAGTGGGGACCTCTCAGAAGCAGGTTGCCAGGAGTGGCTTTCAAGGAGCCACTGAGTGGAGTTGAGCCACCAACCTTTTAGTGAGTTGTCACTTGCTTAACCAAATGCATCACCAGACATGCCATTGCTATGTGAATAAGCATTCTAAAATTCATCTATGCTGGTTAGAAATTTTAGACTTATGAAAATATTTACCACTGTTTAACTATTGTAATGAATATTGTCATGATTCTGGAGCCCTGGTGGCTTAGTGGTTCTGCATTGGGCTGTGATTCTCAAGGTCAGCAGTTCAGACCACCAGCTGCTCTGTGGGAGAAGATGGTCTTTTACACCAGTAACAATTACCATCTCAGAACCTCAAACAGGGCAGACGCACCCACCGGGTCCTGTAGGGAAGCTGTGAGTCTGTATCGACTCGAGGGCCGTGAGTTGGGTTTGGATGTTTCTCTAAGATCTTTCTGAAAGTCTTTGGTCCACATCTTACCTATGTGCGTGGGGAAAGAGTAGGAGGGCATAGCGGATGTGTTCACCGATGTTTTAAAGTTATCCCCAAAGCATACTAATTCATAGGATACATAACCATTTATCTAAGTTTTGATCCTATTCCTTGATCCAGTCCTCCTCAAAACTTACAAATATAATAACTTTAATATTAGAAGTTATGATGAATATATAATAGTATCATTACTAGATTAATATAAAATGTTCTTATTCCTTTTAGATGGAACACTTAAAATGCACTTAACAAGAGTTTAATAATGACAATAAGGAAAATGTATGTTAAGTATTTCAGTGCTATTACCCACTATCCTATCCAGGTTCATGAAGTGCCTCTTCCTGTCTCTTGACTATGTTACCTCTGGGATTGTCACTCTTTTTCCTCCAATAGATTTTTAATACATTTTGAATATGAAATCTTTCTTGTGTTTGTAAGTTTCAAGCACACTTAATTTTCTCAGTGTCTCCTATTTTTATGGTCACATTGGGTCCTTTAGTGAATAGAATAAATCCATGTTAGCACCTTATCATTTATACTGATGGTGCCTTTATGGGAGAACCATTTCTCGGAAAACATCTAGAGACGTTCTATTGCTGTTGTTAGATACCACTAATTAATGCCAATATTAATTTCTAATTTTAGTCATTAGTTTTTGTTTTAAAAGCATTGGGCTTTGTACCATTTACCTTTTTATATGTTTAATCTACTGGAATTTAATTTTTGAGATGCTGATTGACCTACATGCTTTTTTACCTTATCTAACTGAGCGTAATTTATACTAGAAGGAGGCTTGGTGTCACAGTGGCTTAAGTGCTGGGCTTCTAATGGCAAGTTCAGTAGTTCCCCCAATCCACTCTGTGGCACCTTTGTTATAGTACAAGGATACTGTGTGTCTAGTAGTATGTTTCTGTTTACTATTATACTTAATTTTAAAATTTTTTATTTCTCCAGTCCAAAGCTATCATTCTTTAAGTTTATTTGCATAATTTCCCACACCTATTTATACACACATTTAAATAAATACATACTGTCACTTAATACTTATGTTATATTTAATCCATAGATTAATTGTTGGAGATTGACATCTTAATAATGTAATACCTTAACATGAGTTTGAGGACACTGGTGGGGTAGCAGTTACACACTGGGCTGTGATCTGTTCAGTTCAAATCACCATGTGCTACACAGGAGGAAGACAGGCTCTCTGCTCTGTAAATAGTTAAAGTCTCTGAAACTCACCGGGGCAGTTCTACCTTGTCCTATCCATCGCTATGAGTTGTCATCGACTCTATGGCAGGGAGATGTTTTTTGGTTAACATGAGTTTATCTTCTCAATACTTTAACTGTTTTGAATAGAAGTTGAATTTTTTTTGTTTCCAGTTATCTTTTATATTTCTTTTCTTGAGATTCTCATATATGACTATACAAATACAATGGACTCAATGAAAATATTCATTTCTTCAACATTTAGCATGTTATTTTTTGTTTCTGCTTTGCGGATTTTTGTTTTATTCCTAGTCAATTGTAATTTTACTGAAGACCTGTAATCATACTGAAGACTGTAGTCTTGGCCATCAGTTAAGTACCTTTACTCCTCTTTACATTAGGCTAGCAAGGTATGTCATCTGGGTGCCACAGGTTTTTAGAGTCTCTAATCCTCATGCTGAAATTTTTTCACTAAACGAGCTTCTATTTTTCATCATGAAGATTGAGTATAAAGATACTCCAATTCTGCCACAACACTTTTCCAAATTTGAACCCCACTAGTTTTTATTGTGGATCCAATTAAAATAAAATCCTTGACAACTTCCATCTTTTCTCCATTTAGCATGATGTTGTTTACTAATCCAGTGGTGAGGATTTTGTTTTCTTTAAGTTGAGGTGTAAGGCATACTGAAGGTTGAAGTGTTTGATCTTCACCAAGTGTTTCACGTATTTATTTGCATATCACAGGTTATTTGCATATTACAGATTGTTAATGTACCTTCTTCCAATTCAGATACTGCATTCCTCTTTATATAATCCAGCTTCTGGAATTATTTGCTTAGCATGGAGACTGAAAACATATGGGAACAGGATACAACCCCGGCACTCTCCTTTATTGATTTTATACTGTTCCATGTCCCCTTGTTCTGGTTCAATGATGGTCTCTTGGTTTATGAATTGATCCACATGAGTACCCTTAAATGGTCTGGAATTTCCACTTTTTATAATGTCATCAAAAATTTGTTATGATTAGTAAAGTCAAATGCCTGTGTATAATCAATAATATGAGTTATTTCTGCTCTCAGAAATACAGAAAAAAACCTTTGAGGTATTTCTAAATATCTTCTTTTAATCAATATCCATCTAACATCAGTTACGTGAGCCCTTGTTCCAACTTCCTTTTTGAAAATGACTTACATTTGTACAGTTTCCTGTCCACATAATAGCACATTCAATTTTTAATTCCATTAAACAAAATATTATTTGAATATAATATCAATGATATTGTTCAAAACCGATGCCTTCTGTTGGCTCACTTTTGTTTGTAATGGGCCCAATGTTGATCTTGTTCAATTAGTCAGATAACTCTTCCAAATGTCTTGACATTGAGGAGATGAGCGTCGTTAGCACTGCATTTGTTGAAACACTTCGGTTGTCATTCTGTCAATTCCTGAAGTCTTATTTTCTTACTGTCTTAAGAGCAGTTTGGATTTCTTTCTTTGGCACTGCCGGTTCCTTGCTAGATGCTCTCTTCTGAAATGTGTGAATGATGAACAATTATTTTGGGTACAGTGATTCCGTGTGTTCTTTCCAGGGTCCTTTGATGCTTCCTGCTTTATTTACTTCTCCATTTACTTTAATATTTCAGCTTGATTTATGTGTTTCTTTAGTGATTCCATCTGGAGAGTTGTTAAGTCTTCCTTTGAGTTGCCAAGGGTTGTTCCCTTTCGTTTTATAGTCCAAAATCTTTACATAGTTTAGCTTAATATTTTGTCATCTCAAACCACTGTTTGAGTTCCATATTTGTTTTCACTTAGTCAGTCTTAATTGAAAGTGCAGCTGAAATTTGTCTACCACGATGACTCTGTTGGTATTTGAAATGCCATTGGCAGAGTTTAAAGCATCATAGCAATACCCACACCCCCACACCATTTCACAGCAACGGACAATGGAGTAGTGGATCCAGCTGCTGCTCAGTCATTAAAAATAACTAATCTCTTGAAACACAGTAAATCCTGGAGGAATCCACAAATAATTATGTTAATGAAGAATTTTTAAAAGGATAAGCATTTCGTTTACTAAATAATTCTGGAAAATGCAACTAAACAATGATGATAGAAAGTGGTTGAGTATAAAGGACAATTGGACAAAGATTGGAATAAAGTGAGTTTTGAAAGTAACAGTTACTTTCATTATCCAAAAAGATAGTTTAAAAGATATCTAAACATACCAAAAAATGATGAAATCATATGATACACTTAAGTACAGTTTATTTTATGTTAAGTATACCTCAAAATTTGGCTCTAAGGGGAATAAGTAAATTTCCTTATTCTGATAGAATTATTTTCAAAAATACCAACAGCATATAAGTCCAAAGATAAAATCAGTACAGTTTTAAGCTCACAAAGGTAAAGAAGATACTATGGTGTATGTCCTATCTACTCAATTTTGAAATGGACAGTTTTCCAAGTTGAAAAAAGAGGAAATAATTTAGATTATATTATAATAGAACAAATAAAATCGCCACATTTATAGATGACTAAATTTTATGTGTATAAAATCAATTGTCATGAAAACAGCCGTCAATAAGTCACATGACACATTGCATTGGACAAATTCACTCCAAAACCCCCTTTAAGTTTTAAAAAGGGAGGATATCATTCTGATGACTAATGATGTAGGGATATGGTCTTTTCAATCGTTTTTTATCCATACAAAAGTGAGATGTAATGAATTGACATGGCCCCATTAGTCATTAGTCCTTACGAGATGTATCATAATTCTGGAATCTATGCTGGTGACTATGAGCCCAAATTGAAGGCTGGTACAGGATGAAGATGGGGTTACATTCTGCTTTTTTTAGAAGCTGTGAAACAAGTAATTCCCTGTTTCCTTAAGAGCATCTTTAAGACTTCTTTATTAGAGGCACTACTTTACTAAAGACTACTTCTTTCTGTTTCTTTTGCTTTTAATGGGCACTTTACCACATATTATGCAATTCAATAGTTCAACCTAAGAAAAGTGCTACAATCTTTACCAAAATTATTTTTATTACATTTAGAACATTTTCTTTTTCCCATACTCATTATTATTCACTTATTTTTTCAATTTTGCCAAAAATATACACAATGAAACATTCACCAATTCATTAACTTCTACATATGTAATAGAGTGCCTTTGCGTACACTCTGTGTTGTGCAACCATTATTATTCTCCTGGTCTTAATTGTTTCACCTCCATTAAAATGAACTCAATGGCCACTAAGCACGTTTCTCATTTGTCGTCGGTAACAGTAGGTCAAGTTTTGTTTGTTTGTTATTTTGTTTTTAATTTTCTTAATAGAGTATTCACACATCATACACTCCTATATTTAAACCGCTTTAAAAAATGTATATGCATCATCAAATCAGCTCTAATGTGTCCTCCCTCCCACCAACATCTACTGATTGCTCCCCACTTCCTCTTCACCCCTTTCTCTCTTTTTTCCAATAAACCATTGCTTCAGTTATTGTCTCAACATATCCACTATTTCTGTGCTTCCTAAACTGGGAGACCTAACAGAAACAATAATATACAAAAACAAAATGACACAGAAAGAAGAGAAAAAGAATGTTAAGATAAAGATAAATATAAGGAAAAAAGAAAGTAAGAAATAATAAACCACCAACCAAATTTAAAAGCCAGATAACAAATTCCTTTCTTGGAACAATCAAGAAATATTTGAGCCTAGAGCAAATTTACGGTGGTTCAAGAAAGAGGTCCACTGAACAAGCATCATATTATATCTTGATTCGATTCACCATAATGAAGTTTACAATTATCCCTATCTGATAGTACATTAAGACACCACCCTTCATATTCTGTGGGAGTACAGTTCACTAAAAGACAAAAGCAAGCCTCTATAAAAGCCATTTGTCACTGTGTAGCAGCCAGCTGGGAGCAGGGCCAAGACTATAAGACACCTTCCATCATCTGTCCTGAAAGCGTGGGACTGTGAGGCAGAGCAACAGCGAGGCTGACTTCCTGGCGCACAGAGGTTGAGGTAAAGAGACCATGTGGCTGAGAGTCTGAGGACCAGAAAGAGGCTCAACTATTGGCTGGGGAGAGGCCAATAATTGTATCCTTAGTGCTAACCTATTATTAACTTCTCTACTAAACCCTTTACTTGTGATTATTATCTGTGGAGTTCCACATGGCCATTGCAAGAAATCATTGAACCCAGCAAAGACGGAGAATACTGTAGGTGGAATTGTGGGTGTCAAAATAGGGTAATGAGAGAAGAGCTGATAGAAAATACGGTTTTGGTGATAAAAATGAACCTGGAGATAACATGAGAGAACTTTTCCAAACAATGACTTTTTCATCACAAAGACCTTTACAGCAACACAAAAAGCAATTCTACATGTGAACTTCTCTAGATATAAAACACTGAAATCAAACTGAGTACATTTATGGGAATGAATGATGGAGAAGCCAAATATCAGCAGCTCAAGGAAGACCATGGTCCTACAGACCATCAATTGCTCAGATGAAAGTTCATGTTAAAGGTGAAGAAAATTAAAACAAGATCACAAAACCAAATTATAATCTTGCATATAGTCCACCTATACTTTAAGAACATCTCAAAAACTGATCTGATGCAATGAACACTAATGAAAATAAGACCTGATGAGCTCTGATATGACATCAAATACATCATACACACAAAACCTGAAAGGTCATTTAAAAGGTAGGAAAACAATAAAAGATCAAGATGAATGTGAAAAGACACTTGGAGACTTGTTCTTAATCATAAAGTTGCTAAGGCAAATGGAAGAAATGATGAGGTCAAAGAGCTGAATAGAAAATGTCAAAAGGCTGTGCGAAGACCTAGACTTAGAAAACCGAAAAGGAAGAACTCTCTCAGCATAACTTACAGAAAACGCAAGCTTTGAGTTGCCATATCAGAATTTTCTATGGGCGATAAATTGACGCAGGCAGCATCAAACACGAAGGAAATGATATGCACAGTGGCTGTACCAAAAATAACCAGCCAACATTCAACCGTTTCAACAGGGAGTGTATGTTCAAGAACCAGTGATAGTGAAGGAAGAAGTCCAAGCCGCGCTGAAGGTATTGGCAGAAATCAAAGCTCCAGGAAGCTATGGAGTGCCAATCAAAATGTTTCAGGAAGCACTGGAAGTACTCACTTATCTATGCCAAGAAATTTGAAAGGTACATACTTTACAATTGGGAAGAAATCTATATTTGTATCCATTCCAAAAAAAGTGACACCCCCAAAACATGCAAATTATAGAATAATATCATTGATATCACATGCAAATAAAATTTTACTGAAGCTCATCCAACAATAGTTGCAGCAGTACACTCACGGAGTTGTTCTAGGTTCAGGGACGATGCTGACGAGGACTTGGAACCAGTGATCTCATTGCTGATGGCAGATGGATCTGCCTCAAAAAGGAAAATATAAGGAAGATGTTCACTGTGTTTCATTGTCTATACCAAGGCAATTGACTCTGTGGATCTTATCAAACGATGGATGGACTTGTGTTCATGAGGAACCTATATATGGATAAAAAAGCAGTTCTGGTACCAAAATAAGAAATACTTTATGGTTTCAAATCAAGAAAGGTTTGTGTCAAGGTTGTATTCTCTGCCCACACTTATTCAGTCTGTCTGATGAATAGATGGAGAAGCTGGACTAAATGAAGACGAGCGTGGCACCAGGGTTGGGGGAAGGCTTACTAACAACCCGAGAGATGCAGATGACAGCGTGTTTGCTGCAAGTGAGGAGGACGTGAAAGACTTGCTGATCAACATCAGGAATTGCAGCCTTCAATATTAATAACAACTTCATGTAAAGAAAACTATACTCCTCACAACTCGACCAATAGGAAACATGATGGTAAACAGAGAAAAGATTGACTCTATCAAAGATCTCTTCTTGCTTAGATTCAAAATCAAATTTTAAGAGATCAAAAGATGCATTGCCTTGGGTAAATCTACTGCCCAAGACCTCTTAAGGTGTTGAAAAGCAAGGATGTTACTTTTAGGACTAAGGTGTGCCTGACTCAAGCCATGCGATTTTCTTTTGAAGCAAAGATGAGGAGCCTTCCTCTCATGTACCCAGGACAAGTTTTCAGCAGGGACTAAACACTTGGAAAAAATATCATGTTGATAAAGTAAAAGGACAACAAAAAAAGGAAGACCCTTGTTGACATGGGATGACATGGTAGCTGCTTCAATGCGCTGAAACATAAGAACAATTGTGAGGATGGCGCAGGCAGGACCCTGTTTCATGCTTTGTACATAAGTTTGCCACGAGTGAAAAGAACCTAATAACAGCATTAGCACCTAGTAATAACATTAGCTGCTCTGAAGATCACTAAATTTTTGTTTTTAAATTGGGGGATGGGCATAATTATAAACTAACATACTTTTGTAAGAATAATAGTCTGTGTATTCCTCACCTAGATTCTACCAATAGTAATATTCTTCAGCAGAACAGTATATTATTAAAAACAGAGCTTAACGGTTGTGCTTTTATTTATCAAATTTATTTAGATAGCTTCTTCTAATTCTTGTTTCTCTTGTTATTTTAAAAGTGCACTCAGACAATTTCTATTTGTTTCTTAGATCTGGATAATTTGTGCATTTTTAGGACTTTATATCATATCTTTATAATGGTTTTTATACTCTTTCTTTGTATAGTCAGTGGTGGATATGCAAATGAGCTTACCAATTTCTACCAGTATTGGTTGTACATTTTCATTAAACTGTGGAAACTTCACTTCCATATAAGTCCTTGCACAGTGCTTAAGCTCTCAGCTACAAGATGAATCATTGGTAGTTCTCAAGGGGAAAATGATGTGGTCTTCAGCTTCCTCATCTTATGTCAATATCTTCAGTCTTGGAAATTCTATGGGGAAATCTACCACATTTAGGGTCACTGTGCATTAGAACAGCAAGAGTACCTTCTCTACGTTTAAAGATAGCTGATTGCATTTTCAGATCATATAATAATCTTTGTTTAATTTAATACATAGATTTAGAAAAATGAGGAGAATACCCCATTGTATTTATTCATATTTCTTTTTTTCTCTGATGCTTCATAATATGTATTTAATTCTACTTCCAGGAATTTCTTAATCAATCTTAATTAGTAGGATTGTTATTTACAAAATATTTTACTTTTGCGACCTCTAAAAATGTGTTGATTTTAATCTGAAAAAAAAACCCCACTATATTTTCTTCTGTTTGTGCCTGTGACTGTGTTTCAAAATTAAACCTACAAAGGTAATTCATTAAATTAAACAAAAATGTAGTGTAGTTCTCAGAAGAAAAAAAAGAATGGCCTCCATGCGGTAAACTTTCATTTCCTTTACAAGACTAGCATCTGAGGAGGGAGATAGAAACATGCAAGTTTCTGTAGAGAAGAATGGCAGACTCTCCAGAGACTAATTTAAGTTCTTACTATGCTCACTGTTTGGAGTCTTGGGAAGTTGACATTACAAGAACATTAAAAACTTAGCAGCACTAGAAGAATAAAACTAATAAGTATCTATTTGAATAGTTACTATTGAACCCAAAGTTAACAAATTTAGAAAATTTTTTACTGATTTTCAAGCTTATTGCATTTTAAATATTAGAATTCAGCTCTTTAATCTTGTTTGGAAATTAAAAATGAATTTTTAGAAAAAGCATTTTCAACATTTTAAAAGTAATAAAGTGTTCCTAATAGTTTTAAAACGGATATGTTTTGCTTCCCAACAGAACTTTATAAAGTCCATATCATCTCTTTCATGGATCGGTTTCAATCGAAACAGCACTAGTCATGACTGGTTTTGGATAAATGGTTCACTTTTCAAAACTAAGTAAGTTTTTCTGAATGATGTTATACAAAAGTATAAAAACTATAAAAAAGAAAAGCAGATAAAAAATATCATGAAACTGAATTAAAGACATGTTAAATAAATAGAAAATTAAGGCCATTCAATTCTGACATGCAATTATACATTATACTAAAGCACTCGGAGTTTGTAAAAATAATTAATGATATTTTTAAGAAATGTATTTATCTTTGTGTACAATAGTCTTCTATTATTATTGCATTTAAAATTCCTTTTTGTAGATTAATAACAGGTTTATTAATTTTTATTCATTACAGCACAATAATTTCAAAATTGCCTAATCAAAATTGTGGTATGCTGTACTCAAATGCCCTTCAGTCAGACAAGTGTGAAAATTTAAAAACATACATTTGTAAGTACAAGATTTCATGTTCAAGCACTTGATGTTGGAGTTGTTCAAGTATCTAGGCAATGAAAATAATGTGATGATTGCAAAACTCTTATGAATAATCACATTCTTTGTTGGACTGGAGATTCTACATTTGTATCACTCCTGGACTTTAGCTTCCTCCACTGGCTGATATTCACCAGTGTATTTTTCTGTAATAAAATATAATTGTGAGTACAACACTTATAATATGCTAAGTGAGAATTTATTTTGTTCTACATATTTATCAGCATATTTTTGTAAAAACCAAAATACATAAATTTCTGTAGTATTGTAAGATATCTGAATGTCTGGTTTTATCAGTACTCAGATTTTCTATTGAAAACTTTACTTGAGTTTGAGACTCAAGGTTGCTAAAGGGCATATCTTTGAAAATCTATAAAGCCATGGAAATACTGTCAATAAATTGTCAGGATAAATTTTTCAATAATCTGTAAAGTCAACAAAGACTGGAAATAATATGTGAAGGGTTTACTGGAAAAAAATGCTGAAATTCATTAAAAAAGATAGTAATTGTGGCATTTTAACTTGCCCTACAAACAATGCCTTCTCCCCACACTCACAATAGCCATGAAAACCAGCAGCTATACCACTACTTGAAGGGCAGAACATCTAAAGCTCGTAAAAGTCCCATAAATATAAAATCGCTACCGTTTTACCTTTGTTCCAGTCCTCTGGAAAACTGCAGATAGAAGTAGAAAGGCTCGTCTTGGCCCTCAGAGTGGCTAGTGGTATTGAAATGCTGACCCTTTGTTTAGCAGCCCCCAGCCTATGCCATGACACCACTAGAGCATTGTGGTTTGTATTGTTTGGTGCCATCCAGATGGTTCCAGCTCATAGCAACCCTTCCTACAACAGGAAGAAGCCCCACCTGGTCCCCATGGGCCGTCCCCAGGATTGTCCCACTTTGGCCACATCGGTGCAGTCACTGAGTCAGTCCATCTGGTCTAGAGCCTTCCTCTTTTTGCTGCCTCTCATGTCGTAAAGCGTGACACTCTTTCCCAATGGAACCTGCCCAAAGTACATGAGACAAAGTTCTTCAGTCTTACCTCTAAGGATCGTTCTGGAAGTAGTTGTTCTAAGATTGATATATTTGCCCTTTGGCAGTACATGTTGTTTTCAGTATTCTTTTTCAGCAACATATTTCAAAACGTGAATTTCCTTTAGTCGTCCTTATTCAATGTCCAACTCTTACATGCCTGTGAGGACATTGAAAACGCCATGGTTTGTGTAAGGCAGACCTTAGTGCTCAAAGTAATGTCCTTGCTTTGCAACACTTTGAAGAGGTCTTTTTTTCCCCCCAGCGTTCTAGCACTCAGGGCTTTATTAAACACCAACTAGGTTCCAACTAGGGCCACAGGCAGTTTTTCTCTTATACCTCATCAAAAGAGGCGCAGAAAGTACGTTTAAACACTGTCTCCTGGTGGATGGATATGCCAGTGAGTTCTGTTGTTTTTTTAAGTAACACCAGGGACAAAGGCCACCAAATAGACAGGAACAGCCTTGAAGGAAACCCTCAGGGCCTCTTCTTCTCAGAGGGGCACAAAGGTCAACAGAAATGTCTTTGAAGGAAGTGCATTCACCTGAGTTTACGGAGAGTGTCCCCTTCTGTTTGGCTCCCTTCTCTGCACTTCCTCTCCCACGGTTCTGGCCTGACTTCAAGCAGAGGCTAAGTCAACATGGGGTTCTAAGGTTCTAAGGTTCTAAGGCCCATAGAGGGACAACCCAGGAGATTGTGTCATCAGGAATGGCCCAGAACGGGTGTAGATCAAATATCCCTCATTATGACCTGATTCCCAGACTCTGGCTGAATTGTTAGTTCCCCCACCCTGTCCTCATCCCTCAGGGACCCTGCGTGAGGCCTATGGTGGATGTGTGGACTTCTGGTCCCCTAACACAGCTCCAGAACCTTAGAACCCCATGAAGAGGTTTTTTTGTAGCAGATTTAACCTAAGCAATGTGTCATTTGATTTTTTTTTTTTAATTTGTCAAGGATTTCATTTTACTCATAGAAGCAGCAGTCAAAAAAAAAACAAACAACAACACCTATAGTATTGCTTTCGGTAAACCACTGCAAAAACTTGTTTGGATAAGTGTTCAGTTAATATATTTTTTTAATCTGTACGTATCAACACTTCATATGTTTCAGTTTAAGAAACTACCCTATACATGAGTATTGTTGTTTTCTTTCCCCCGCCCCCAAACCATTTTATTAGGAGGTACTCCAGACATCATTCCTATACTGAAGGATTAAATTTAATATCTATTGAAGGATTGAATCCTTCATTTAATCAGCAAATGCTTCAAGTCTTCTTCACTTCTCGCAAGCCAGCTTGTGACGTCTGCATGTTTCATGTAATTAATACGCCTTCCTCCAATTCTGAAAGACAGCTACTTAGTTTACTGACTTGAAGAGCTCCATGTTGGTGCTCATTACAAAGGTTCAAGCTACAGAATAATATTATTGATATTACATGCAAGTAAATTTTTCCTAAAGATCCTTCAACAATGATTGTAGCAGTACATTAACAGAGAGCTTTGAAAATGGTAATGGCAACAAATGTACAAATGTGCTTGACACAATGGATGGATATATGGATTACAATAAGAGTTGTATGACGCCCCAATGAAATTATTTTTTTAAAAAGGAAAAAGAAAAACAGGGAGCTGTTATAACGTCAGGCTGGATTAAGAAGGGGACTTGGAACAAGAGATATCATTGCTGATTTAAGATTTTGCTCAAAGTAGAGAATACCAGAAAGATGTTTATTTGTGTTTTATTGACTATGCAAAAGACTAGCAGAGGTCATGGAACAAAGGACGCTAATGCCAGATAGATTTGGGCTGAAAGATGTTTATTGGGTTTTATTGACTAGGTAAAGGCATTTGACCGTGTGGATCATAGCAAATTATGGACAGCACTGAGAAGGGGAATTTCAGAACAGTTCATTGGGCTCTTTCAGAGCTTGCACATGGATCAAGAGGCAGTTGTGCACAAGGGAAGACAGAATATAAAATCGGGAAAGGTGTGTAGATCGGGGCTGTATCCTCTCATCATACTTGCTCAATCTGTATGCTGACCAAATTATCAGAGAAGCTGGTTTGCATGAAGAAGACTGTGGTCTCAGGATTGGAGGAAGGCTTATTCACAAAATGCAGATGATAAACCTATTATGATGAAAGTGAGGAGGAATTGAAACACTTGTGCATAAGGATGATGGATTGCAGATTTCTGAGTGGATTCCAACTCAAAGTCAGGAAGACCAAAATCCTCACAGCTTGACCAATAGGTAACATCATGATGATTGGAGAATAGTTTGAAGTTGTGAAGGAATTGGTCTTACTTGGATCCATGATCAATGCGCATGGGAGTATCATTTTCAAGATCAAAAAACGTGTTTGTTAGATAAATCTACCGCACAAAACCTTTTAAGAATATTGAAAAGCAATGAAGTTACTTTAAGGAGTAAGTGCATCTGACAAAATCCATGGTATTTTCTACTACCTCACATGCATGTGAAAGTTGGACAGTGAGCAATAAAGACCAAAGAAAAATTGATGTGATTGAATTGTGATGTTGGAGAAGAATATTGAAATTTTCATGCACTGCTAAAAAGACAAAAAAAGAAATCTTTCCTTGATGAATATGGTCAGAGTGCTCTGTAGAGACAAGGATGGCAAGATATTACATTACATACATTAGACATATTATCAAACATAGGAGAGGCCAGACCCTTAAAAAGGATGTCATGTTTGGTAAAGTGGAAGGTAACCAAAAAAGAAGGCTCTCAATGAGATTGACAGGATGGCTGTAATGATAAGAGCTGGCATCAGGACAGATGCAGACTGGCAGAGAACAATGGGGGGTGTCCTTATATTGTGCATAGGGTCTCTATGAGTTGGAACTAAATAGACAGCACTGCACAATGACAAAAAAATCTTGGTGCCACATTTTTTTATGTAATTCGTCTTCTCTAATTATTTTCTAAGTATACAGTTAGAATAAGTATTATGAGAGAATACAACCTTAAGGCACACCTTTCCTGATTGTAAACCATGTGGTATTCCTTGTCCTTTTTGAACAAGTGCTTGATGATCCACATACAGGTTTATTAAGTGTTTTGAAATTCCCATGCTTCTCAAGACAATCCATAATTTATTATGATCCACAGTGTTGAATGCCTTCGCATAGTCAATAAAACCCAAGTAAACGTCAGTCCCTCTGGCATCAGTATGATATCATTTGTTCCATGTCCCCTTCTGAATCTGACCTGGCCTCTGCAAGCTCTGTGTCAGCACCCTTGACATCATGGTATCAATGATAGTGTTTTAAACTTTGCACATTCTGTTGCACCTTTCTTTGGAATGCATACAAATAAAGATCTTTTCCCGTCAATTGGTCAAGGAGCAGTCTTCCAAATTTCCTGACATCGACAAGCAAATGCTTCCAGTGCCAATCAGTATGCTATTACTTTCTGGAAACTTCTTTCTGGGTAATGCTTTCAGTGCAGCTTGAATTTCTCTTGTCAATATCATTGATCCTTGATCCTATGCTATCTCTGTAAATGGTTGAATGTCAACTAGTTGTTTTTGGTAAAGTGACTCTGTGTATTATTTCCATTTTGTTTTGAAGCTTCCTGCATCATTCAATATGGAGCACTGGTGGCTTAGTGGGTACACATTTGGTTACTACTTATTAAGTCACCAGTACAAGACTACTAGCTACTGTGAGGGAAAAAGAAGAGTAACTGTCTTAGAAATTTATAGAGGCAGCTATTCTATGTCCTAAAGGTTGCTATGTGGCAGAATTGACTTAATGGCATTGAACTTGGTTTTTACCCTGGATTCCTGGTACCCTAATGATCAGTAATGGGAATATTAACCACAAGGTCAGCCATGCAAAAGACGAGGTTTTCTTCTTCCATTAAAAGCTGCAGTCTTGCTTGTATTAGAGGTCTTACGTTTATCTCTATTTTTTCATTCATGATTGTTATAGTTCTAAGGTTTATGTTTAGGTTTTTAATCCATCTTGAGTTCACTTTTGTGTAAGGTGTGAGATATAGGTCCTGTTTCATTCTTTTACAGTCACCCTAACCTTCTGAGCTGATCTATTTGCCTTGAATTTAATTAGCCCCACAGATCTTTTTCAAAACCACTATTTTGACTAGAACTCTTTTGGAAGCAATATAATGAGATTAAGGCAGGTTCAATTAATCATACTATGTGTTAAATTATTGATTTTCAAATGTTGAAACATCCTTACTTTTTATATAAATGCCTCTTGATTATAGTACATATCCTTTTAAATGCAGTTGAATTTGGTTCGCTAGTATTTTGCTGAGAATTTTGTAAAAAGATTCAGAAAAGACAATCTATAATTTTTCTTATAATATCCTTATCTGTTCTTGGTTTCAATGTATTCTTTGAGAATATAATAGCAAATGTTCACCTTTCTATTTTTTTTAAGAATCTGAGAATTGGTGTTAATATTTCCTTAAACAATGGGTATAATTCATTAGTGAAGTCATTTATTCCTGGATCATTCTTTGCTAATTTTTTACTTTTTTTCTCCTAAATCATCCAATTTCTTAATTTGCAAAATTCTGTTGAGATTGTTAATATACAACTTGAGTCAGTTGATACAAGGTTTGCTCTTGTAAATATTTAGTCTCAGAAACACAAAGAAGCAGCTCTACACTGTCCTTAAAAATGAGCTCAGTCACAGCGATCATTGCCATTGAATGCAACACAATGGCAGTGTGTTTGTTGTTTGATATACTCACCTGTAGCACCAAACACACTCGTGGCTGTGAAATCTGCTCTGACTTACCATGACGCAGTCGGACAGTGTAGAACTGCATCCCAGGCTTTCTAAGACTGGGATCTTTGTGGAATCTGATGCCCACAGATTCCACTGGTGGTTGGTGATTTGAACAGCTGACCTCTAGGGTTCAGAGTGAGATGCTTGACCACTGCACCATTAGGACTCCTTATCTCATTTCATTTTTGTAAAATAAGTGGGTAATACTGATGCTTTCATTTTAATTATGTGTATCTTCTTTCCATTTCTTCATAAAACACCAATTTTAATGTTCTATGTAAATTCATATGAAATTAAGTATGATCATTATTTTTACCCATGCTTTATTTGGAGATATATTACATTGATCAACATGAGGATGTTCACATTTTTAATTGATTTATGTTTTAGATAATATAGAGTAATAGAGTTTGTTGTGGATATTAAACTGTTTTATATATGAGGTTAAATACAAATCATATAAATACAAAAAGCTAATTACAAATGCCCATATGATTACCTTGGCTAGTGCCCTCCAAAGTGACAGCATTATCTGTATATTTTATTTTTTTTATTCTTGCAAATATGAGTACATGATATAATTGGGTAAAGTTTTGTGAGAACTTGAAATATATGTGTGGTCTATTGCATGTAGTATGTGTATGTATAGACTACAGCAACCCTCCAAAACCCATTAACACCAAGTTGATTCCATCTCATAGCAACCATACAGTACTGGGTAGAACAGCTCCCGTGGATTTCCAACACTGCAACTCTTCATAGGAGAAGAAAGCCTCATCTTTCTCCCTCAGAGCAACTAGTGAATTTCAAACTGCTGATCTTATGATTGACAGCCCAACTGGTAACCCATTATCCCATGAGGGCTTCTTATACACGTGTACATTGACTAATGGTCTCATATCTTTATATATGTAATTCTATGATTTTAATCATGTATCTGCCTATCTTAAGAGTTTGGAAAGAAGAGTATTTAAATCTCCACTTATAATTGTTTATCAGTTCACTTCTTTCAATACCTTGATGAATCTGTTATAAGGGACCTCAAAATTTGAAAAGATCATATTCTTAATGACTTGGAAAATATATCATAGGAAACATACATCATAATTACCAACATTGCTTCCTCTTTATAATATAACAGTACTTTTAACAGTTTCATCTTGTAGTGTGTTACAAGTTATGATGGTTCATTTTGTGTGTCTCTTTGGTTTGGCTTTAATGCCCAACTGGTTGGTGAAACATAAATTCAGTAATTATTATGATGTAATTACATGTCATTGAATTACTTGACTTTACATAAAGGAGATTGACTTGCATAATGTGACTCTATAGATGAGATGAGACCTAAAGAACAAAATAGAGATGTCCTGTCTTTGAAATACATACTTCTTCTGCACTTTTGAATTTCCTCATGTCCTCACCTATAACATTTTGACCTGCAAGCCTGGTGCCTGACTGACAAATTTTTACTTATCAGTCTCACAATTACATGAGCCAATACTTTGAAGTAAATGTGTGTGTGTGTGTGTGTGTGTATGTGTGTGCAGAAGGTAAAGTGTTGGGCTGCTAACAGAAAAGTCAGGAATGCAAATCCACCAGTGGCTTCATCAGAGAATGATGAGTGAACCTCTTCCATAAAGATGTATAGATTGTTATATGCTTGCCAGGGAAACAGCTCACTGTGGGATCTTCAGACTTACGTGCAAGGTAGTACTTTGGGCATGGGAGCTGAGACAGAGTCTCACAGCACCCAGGCTTCCCTTTAGTTGGTTAACCTACAGAGAGTATTACTGTGCTCATCAAATGTGTGCTCCCTGTTCAAAGAGCCCAATGAGTTTTTCTTCCTTTCCCAGTGCCACCCTTCTTTCTTCCTTTTGGTGTCTCCCTTTTCGCTCTCCCTAACCCACCATCAGTGGCTCACCAGCATGGGGAAGTGGTCCCATACCTCAGGGGCATCCCTCCATGAACGTCTGGCAATGGCACACTGGGATCTCGGATGTTCACAGAGGGAGGAAAACACCCACTGGTGATATTAGCTAACCGTGGCCCACCTCCCTCTGCAGATAATAGATCAGGCAGTTGTAGAAAGTCTCAGCATGGGGAAATGGGGGAGCACTTGGAATCCATGATGAGCATGTTCCAGGAGGTCCGTGGAAACACACAGAGCTTTTTACCCTGCCAGTAGAAATGGAACCTGGCATATCTGGGTTTCCTGGCCATTTTCTCACCACAGGCAGGGAGTTTTCAAAAATGGTGCCCAGACTCTAGCCTGATAACCTTCTGAAGGGAAGTCCCTCCTCCCTGGGACATCCACTATAAATAGCACATTTACACACTAGGACATGCATTAGGAGTTCATAGTTCTGAATTGTACAGAAACCCACCCTTACACACACAATAACAGAGAGAAAACACTCTGCCTACATAACATGCAGCATTGATGGGGGACTCTGGTAGATTCATTGTACCTCTCCCTTACCCAACCATGAGAACTTCCAGAACCTGTTCCCTCCACCTCAGCAACACAGCCTCCTATAACTTACCAAGTAAAATAGAATCTCCCATAGCCATCCTACCCAATTATTTAATATATACAATTAATATGGCTAAGGAAACATTTCCTATTATTAATACTACCACTTAAAACCCATTTAAGAGTACCTAAACTCTAATTTAAGAGTACCTAAACTCCTTCTCACCCAACCAACACTTCCTCCTCTTTGACATATAATATTTTTTCCAGCACCTATCTGATCCTATCCTAACTGAAAGAGACACCCCCGCCCTGCCTACACACCCCAGAAGATAATGCTCCATCATCATCAGCTCACCCAAGATTCCACACAGGTAACATCCAACAGCTGCAACTTCCATACAAATCTAGGGAGGAAAGGCAAAGACTGAAGATGACACAAACACAATTCTTTACAAAGCCCTCGAACTTCCAGTGAAAGAGAATATTGCTTAGTGCTGTTCATGAAATTAGGCTATCAAACCTGAAAACAAATGAAAAAAATAGAAATACTAGAATTCTCACACCAAATTATGTTCAGCAGCTAAAAAATAGCATAGCAGAAATAGATAAAAAGGTACAGGATATTGATAATAGCATGACAGAGATGGTGAACCGTACCACAGATCTCAAAGATAAGGGAAGCAAAAAAGTAAAAGCATCTGAAGAAAGTCTGAGGTAGATGTGAGACTCCATAAAATGAAACAATAGTTGAAGAATTGGCGTCCTAGAGCAGGAATTTAGAAATAAGCTTATAGTTAAAATAGTAAGGGGACACTTGGAAGAAGATTTCCCAACATCACAAGGGAGGAGACAATAATCATTCAGGAAACAGAGAGAACACTAATTAGATCAAATCCTGCTGCCCGCCCCCCAAAAGCACGCACACACACACAGCAAGGCAAGTCACCAACAGTCAGCCAGATGACAGGGTCCAACAATCCCCAGCTCAAGTGATATATACACAAGCAGTGTGGCAAAGGAGGTCTTAAAGGAACCTCAAACTATAGCTACATGGTCCACGTGTTGGGTGTCCCACAGGTAGTGTAGCTCGCAAGCTGAGGCAGAGAACCAGCTACGGCAGCTGCACACTGGTCCTATTTTCAAAGAGCAAGAGACCAGAAAGGCGAGACTCCCTGGACCATTTATCTCTTTGCCTTTTGATTAAACTGAAATCTTATTAACCACACATGTGTTTATTGGGCAGGTTGGCACAATAATCCTACCTATCACAATAGCCTTCTACAAATTGTGTGTTCACAATTTTAGCTCTGATTATTTTCCCTTCACCATATTCAAATTGTGTAATTACCTTCTTTGGATCAGAGTTGGTAGCTTTTTCAGTGTGGACTTAGTTGATTCCTCATTAGATGGCTGCATGTTTTAATACAAGTCATTATGATCTCAGACATTATTCTGATTGATAGCTGAGCATCATCTCCTTCCTTCTCCACACTTCACTGTAGCACCCTTACCTTCCGTGATAATTTTATGAAGCTGAGTATGTAGAAGGGCCATGTTACCAAAAATAACTGTTCTAGAATTGGTAATAGAGTAAAGTAGGAGTCCAGACACCATCTGCCTTCCTGTGGGATTTGTAGGTATCAGCTGGCTGTCATAATACGACAGTCAAAACCCTACACAACAATTCACAGCAATTGCATCCATAAGCCAACCAGAAATAAAACAAACCAAACACACACACACACACACACACACACACACACAAAGAAAACATGCAAGCTACAAGTAGGAAAGCAAAAAACAAAACAAAACACAATATAAGCAAAGAAGTACAGAATTATCAATCACTCCACTGGGGTATAAGTCAAGTGCACTATTATCATCATCAATTTTCCAATGATCCAGCACTCCAGACATTGTATGAGGAGTCTATAAAAGAATAGTTCAATCATGAGCTGTAACCCACACATTTTTGTCCTACCAGTACGATCTCACATTAGATTGGGCTCTGTTGATTCTACTAAGTATGAGGCTTGATGCCAGGGGGAACTTTCTAGATCAATTCTTCAAAGTGCAGATCCCTGCTCGGTGGATCAGAACCTGTTGAACCACTGCAAAGTGGGCATTGAGATAGTACATGCCTGATGATCCTGAGCCCCTTTCCATTCTGTACTTTTGGTTTGTAATGTTTTCTTCTCTCTTTCTTTGTTTATTTTAGAGGGTATCTCAGAGGTATATGTCAATGGAAGTCACGCTCTTGAAGTTGTGTTCTATGCTTTTCGGTTTTTTGGCATATGAGCCCTAGCATTGGTGAACCTATAGGGGCAGCAAGTAGAATAAGGGGTTCGAGGGGATGGGGGAATGGTCGTGGTGAGGAAGTGGGGGTAAAAGATGATGATGTCCAGGAGACCTTGTAGACAAAGAATGTTTAGAAACTGATTGTGGTAGCAATTGTACAATCTATTTGATGCAATTGAATTGTGGAATGATATTGTATATGTATTAAGTCCCAACTAATAATAAAAAAAGAAATAGGAAGGAAAGGCATCCTAGTTGTCCTGCAGTCCTAATATAAAAGAGAAAGTGACATAACATGTCAAGGTTTGAGATAACCTTCTGTCTTGACGTTTTGCCCTAACAGACCTTATGTAAGAGCCTGGTTGACCCCACACTCTCATAAAAGGTTTATAGGGATGACCTTATATGGGACCCTCCTGATCCCAACCTCTGGGTCCTCCTAGGTGTCACACCCTCTCAGTTCATCATTTTTCACTTTTGAGGCTTTTTCACTACCACTTTGCTCATGGCAGTGTCTCCACTCTCTGGATTCCAGAAGTTACAGCTTCCTCCGCTGGAATTTACCATGTGTGGTCTAGCGATTGGAAGCAGCATGACCATATTTTGTGTGTCTGCACCTTGGTCTCTTTTCAAATGATATCTCATATTCAGAACCAAGAGGTTTCATTAGCCTGATTCCTATATGTAGAATCCCAGAAGTCCATAAGCCTTTCCTCATGTTTCTAGTCAATTTTCCCTCTACCAAGTTGGCAGTGTTAGTACTGAGGTGACCGATTGAATCTACAATGCACACACTTAATTTCTCCAATCAAAATTTCTTTAGCCACACCCTTGGGATTCTCTCAAATACATACTTCACAATTTTTGCACTATAGATACACTGAGAATTTCCAGATTTACAGGTTTCGGCTCCTGTTGTGCAATAGTTTGTTCCTCAGATTATCTTTTTCTAGTCATGATTTACTACTAGTATCAAAAGGAAGCCCAGTCACACTTTCAACATTTAGTTGGAAAATCTCCTCAATATATATTAAAGCTTATCATTTCCAAGCTCTACTTTGTACAAATAACATAGTTTTGTCACGTTCTCTGCAACATCCTAGGAAATATCACCCGTCCTCAGTTGTCCAATAACACATTTCTCAGTGTAATACTAAGGTCCTGCAGCATTCATACTTATAGTAACATTTTCACATGATTTTTTGTGATCTCTAAGAATAGAGAAGTTACAATATCACAAAAATTGTCTCTCACATCTGGAACTCAGCCATGAAAAACCTACTTCCAATTTTTTGGATATTTTGTACTGCAGGATCCCTCTTCTCAGTACCAAAACATGTGTCTTTCAGATTTTGTAGATGAACAGGACAAATAGAAGATGTGGGTGTCTATGTGTGTATGCATGTACCTTTAAATTAAAATCAGCTCAGTAAATGTGGCCGCTGTTAAAAACTTTGGGAAAAGTTGATGTTGCAGTCTTGAGTCTGAAATCAGTAGGATCAGTCAACAGGTTGGGAACAGGGGCAGGTTTTGAAGGAGAACAGATAGAGTTCAAAGCTCGGTTTCTTCTCCCTTATGAATATTTTAAAAGACAACTGTTTATTGTGATTGTTGTAGAATTGTCTGATGGTATTCCTGTATACATATAGAATTTTCATTGAAGTGAAAACAAAAGAAGTGAAGGGAATCAAGTTACGTTGTAGCAAATTTTCTGTATAAGATTGTAACTAAGTTAACCTCCCTCTACACTAGGTTTTATACAATTAAGAAATTAATTTCAATACTTGGGCAAGCACTAAATTTATTTTTAATATAAAAAGATTTAAAAGAATTAAAATGGAGCCGCAGGACATATATTTTTAACATAAAATGACAGTGGGAAGAAATAGGAAATTTAAAATTAAACGTGAACTCCTAGAACAATATGCTAAACTGCATCACTTTCCACACGCGGAGTTCTTTACAAAGAAAACCTTGGTGGTGCAGTGACTAAAATGTTGAACTGACAACTGAAAATTGGCTAGTTTTCACCCATCAACTGCTAAAGGTCTGGCAGCTGGTAAGATTTGGCAGTCTCTTTTTCTGAAGACTGGAGCCTTGGACACCCTTCAGGGCACCTCTCCTCTGTCTTGCAGTGTAGCTATGATTCTGAATTAAATTGATGGCAGTGCTGGGATTGCCTTAAAAGAACAGAAATCTATTGTCCCACAGTTGTGGAGGCTGAAAGTCCTTCATAAACATGTGAACCATGTCCATTCCTTTGTAAGCTTTGAGAGCATATGGTTCCCTGCCTTTCTCCGGTCTTCAAGTAGCTCCAGGTGTCCCCTGGCTTATATCCCAGGGTCACAGGGTTCCCTTCCTGTTTCTAACTCTCTTTCTTTGTTCTCATTCTTTAAACTGCACTGATTTGGAATTAGGAATACCCTATTTGGGCACTATTGATTGCATATTAACTTAATTGATAACACCATTAAAGATTCTATTTCCAAATAAAGGTGCACTCACAAGTGCTAGAGGTTAGAAAGTGAACATTTTGTTTGGCAGAGACAAAATTCAATTCACAATAAAAGTGAAAGAAGCTAGTCACAAAAAAAATGCCTATTGCATTGTTGCATTTCCAGTTATAGGCAAATACAAACAGAAAGTAGATTAGTGTGCCAAGGATGAGGACAGGTGGAAATGAAGAGTGATATTAATGGCTACAGGATTTCTTCTTAGGGTGACAAAATTCCAAAAGTTAGACAGTGGTGATGACGACAAACTGGAAATAGACTAAAACTGACTGAATTATGCACTATAAGTGGTTAAATTCTATGCCATGTAGATTACTTCTTAAAAACCTGTTTAATAGTTCTGCTGAGATTTTGTGTGAGATTTTATTTCATTAAAAGATCCCACTCCCCCAACACCCTCGTGACCTCAATTCTACCTTACAAATCCAGCTAGAGCAGAGCATGTACACAGATAGAGATAAGAGCTGGAAACACAGGGAATCCAGGACTGATAAACCCCTCAGGACCAATATTGAGAATAGCAATACTAGGAGGGGAGGGGAAGGAGGGGGCAGAAAGGGGAAACTGTTCACTACGATCTACATATAACCCCCTCCCAGGGAGATGGACAGCAGAAAAGTGGGTGAAAGGAGACATCAGTCAAGGTAAGACATGAAAAATAATAATAATTATAAATGATCAAGGGTTCATGAGAAAGGGAGGGTGGGGGAGGGAAGGGAAGGGGGAAAAATGAGAAGCTGATACCAAGGGCTCAAATAGAAAGAGAATGTTTTGGAAATGATGATGGCAACAAATGTACAAATGTGCTTGACGCAATGGATGAATGTATAGATTGGGATAAGAGTTGGATGAGCCCCCAATAAAATGATTAAAAATTAAAATAATTAAAAATTAAAATAAATTTAAATAAATAAAGATCATCTTATTGGGGGATCTTAAAGCTCTTATAACAATCCATACATCAGTTGTATCAAGCATATTTGTACATATGTTACCATCATTATTTTCTAAACATTTACTTTATATTTGAGCCTTTGTATCAGCTCCTCTTTTTTCCCTTCCTCCTCCCACCATTATTTTCATACCTCACACCAACCACTGTCTCCTTTCCCCAATGGTTTCAGTTGTTCCTCCACCAGGGTGGGGGGTCCGGGGAGGTAAGTGTCTATGATTGCAAACGCTTACCCCTCCTCCCCTCTTCTTCCACCTTCCTCCTGCCCTCCTGGTAGCAATACTGCCATTTCTGTTCCTGAAGTCTGTGTGTCATGAGCTCTTATACCTTATCTGTACCTGTGTACATGCTCCAGTTTAACCAGAAAGGAAAGGCAGGATAGGGGTCATGATAATGGGGGATGAGGAAGAAAGAAGAATATTGTGTACTTCTTCGATGCTATACTGCGCCTTGGTTAACTCATACCTTCCTTGTGAGACTTATTTGAAGCAATGTCTCATTATCTACAGATAGGTTTGGGGTCTCTGCTTCATTTTTAGCAATATGGATTTTTGTTTCTTTGTTAGTTTTAGGTCTTCAGACACCTGTTATCTAATCCCGTCTACACCTCATGATCTCAAAGGCTGGTGTGCTTCCTCCATGTGGGCTTGTTTCTTCTCTGTTAGATGGCCACTTGTTTAACTTCAAGTCTTTAAGATGCTATATCTCTTGATAGATGGGCACCATCAACTTTCATCCACACATTTTCTTATGCACCCATTTTGTCTTCAGCAATCATGCTGGGAGGGTGATCATCACAGAATTCCATGTTGTTGGAACAAAGTGTTCTTGCATTGATGCAGGGTTTGTGGAAAGACCCAAATTCTATCTACTACCTCAGTGTATTGCTATATAAATACATGTACAAAGTCCAATACCTCTATTTTTATGAATTTACAAATATTAATACTTCTATCCATAGCTTTGCTTCCTAGATCTTGCCTCTGTTTCCTTGTACCTTGCTCCTACCCCACTATCCTGTGTCCTTCCTCTGCCTCTCAGCTAGATTGCTGTTGCTCCAACACCCCTAGTATCTCTCTTCCCTCCTCATTTTTTATTTCACTTCCCTTGCTGTTCCCCTGTCTATGGCATTCTTTGCTCACTGTTCCCCATCCCCCTACCTCCTCCCCCCATGTCCCTCCAGAACCATTGATCCATTGCTTTCTCCTTGAGCTTGCTTCCCATGCCTATCTTATATAGGTAAGCAAGCCAACAATAATGAAAACAAAATGAAAATAAAAGATTGAATAAAAAGAGGGGGAGGAGATAATAATAAATGAAAAAAATCAAATAATGCATAATTCCAGGTCTGTACACTGACCTTTATGACAATTCCCCCTCTGGTTCTGGGGCAATTTCGGGAATTGCCTCTTCTAGCCTAAAGTTTATTTTGGGTTTTTTTCAAGGGCTTTGTGTCTTTGCTTTGCTCCCATTGCTGATCTGTTATGGTCCCTTCTTGGTTCGCTCTGCTGCAGGGGGATCAGACAGGACTAACTTCCTGTACTGTGTCCCCAGTATTGCCCTCTGTTTTGGTATGCTCCAGTGAGAGGCCATCATGTCTCAAGCTGTTGTCAGCCCTACAGTCCTCTCTGTGCTTTAGTAACTCAATGCAGAGACAGCATCCTCTGGGCATGGTGTACCAATATGGGGTCTAGGCCCTCATTCTTTCTTTTTCCTTCTTGATTTGCTTCCATGTCAGCGTGGCATGCCGGCCCCATCTCCCCAACCTGTAGGTTTAGTGTTGTTTTCTGTAGCACATACTTCTAGGCAGAGCATCAGTTTGAGTCTGATTTGATCCGTCCAGTAACCCACTCTTTTTGGCAGTTGCTCTGTGTGGTTACATTGCCCTCAAGGTTTAGGACACTGTGGTGAAGTCAGCATACACATTCCTAATTCTGTGGAGGCATAACCAATATTCTCCCCCTGGGTGGGTTTGTGCCCTGCTCCACCAGTGCCATCCTCTCCTTTTGCCCTCCATTTTCCCTCTCCCCCACCCCCTTTCTCATTCTTTGTGTTGGAATAACATGTATATCCTGAATTTGGTCTGTTCCCTACCCAACTGCATGTACCAAAACCTGTATAGTGTGAGATAAGTCACTTTCTTCTACACCTACTGTGCTGATTATACTTACTTCAGGGGACGCATATTGTACTTGTCCTTTTGTGATTGGCTAACTTCGCTTAGCATAATTTCTTCCAACTCTTCCCATGAAATGTTGTTTCATGTGATCACCAGTGCTTTTTTAGTGATGCATAGTACTCCATTGTGTGCATGTGTCAGAATTTTCTAATGCACTCATCTATCGATGGAAATTTAGGTTGTTTCCAATACTTTGCAATCGTGAATTACATTGCAATAAACATTGGAGCGCAGATGACTGGTTGTGGTTTATTTCTAACCTCTTCTGGGGATATGCCCACTAAAGGGACAGCTGGGTCATAACATAGCTCAATTTCCATTTGATTTAAATATCACCAGATCACTTTCCACAGAGGCTGTACATATCTACACCACCACCAGCAGTGGAGGAGAGTTCCTATCTCGCCATATCCCCTCCAACAGTTGTTGCTCTCTGATTTTCTGCTTTGGGCTATCCTCAAAGGTGCTAGGTGGTATCTCCTGGTTTTTTAATTTGCATTCCTCTGATGGCTAAAAATCGGGAGCGTTTTCTCATATGTTTATTCAGTTGAGGTCTTTTGCCCACTTCCTCATGTGTTAACTGTTTTCCTCTTTTTCAGGCTAAGAATGTATTGTAGATTTTAGTAATAAGTTCTTTGTTGTGTCATTGCTAAAAATCCTCTCTCAGTCTGTGGGTTCTCTTGTCATTCTTGGTGAAGTCTTTCGAATCACACAGGTTTGTATCCTTAGTATTTCTCACTTGTCAATTTCTGATTCACCTGTGTTTGTGCCTTTCCCTATTGCAGTTAGGCCATGTATTCCCTGAGCAAGGTTCTTAGGTTTGCCCGGACTCCTTTGTTGATGGTCCTGATAGTTTGGGTTTTACTTCTAGGTCTGTGATCCACCTTGAGTTTGCTATTGTGCATGTAATGAGGTAAACATCTTGTTTTATTTTTCTACAGGTAGATATCCATTGTTTCCATCATCCATTGTTAAAGAGGGCATCTATCTCCACTTGATGCTTTTGGGGGCCTTGTTGAAGATTAGTTGTCTATATACTGATGGTTTTATTTCTAAATATTCTGTTCTTTCCCCTTGGTCTCAGTATCTGTCATTATTCCATTACCACGCTGTTTTGGCCACTGGCTGTATAGTAGGTGTTAAAGTCAGGTAAAGCGAGCCCTCCAACTTTGCCCTTCTTCTTAAGGAATTCTCTGCTAATTTTGGGCTTCTTCCCTCTCCAAGTGAAATTTGTGATCAGGTTTTCCAATTCTTGGAGATGGTTGTTGGTATTTGAATTGGGTTAGCATTAAAATTATATTGTGCCTTGGGTATGATTGACATCTTTACTATATTGAGTCTTCTGATTCACGAGTGTGGGTATTCTTCCATTTGTGGAGGTCATTTTGGATTTCCTGTAGTAGGGTCTTGTAGTTTTCCTTGTATAAATATTTTGTGGATTTGGTTAAATATATCCGTAGATATTTCCATTTGTTCTTGGCTATTGTGAATGGTACTGCCTTCTTAATCTCCTCTTCCATGCTTTTCTCTGCTGTATACAGCAAATCAGTAGACTTCTGTTTGTTGATCTTTTATCCTGCACTCTTCCATATTCCTTTATCACTGTCAGTACTCCTGTTGTGGAGTTTTTCATATTTTCAATGTAGAGAATCATGTTGTCTGCAAATAACAATAGTTTCATCTCCTTCTCTCCCAATCGGATATCTTTAATGTCTTTCCACTGTTTTGTGTAGTTTGTCAGAACTTTAAGTACAATGTTGAATAGAAAAGGGGACAAGGGGCATCCTTGTCTAGTCCTCCTTTTTCAGTGGGATTGTTTACATCCTTTCTCCATTGACTATGATGGTGCTTGCTGGCTTTTTGTAGATAGCTTTATATTAACTTGAGGAACTTTCCACACCCATTCCTATCTTCTTTAGTGTCTTAATAAGAAATGAGTGTTGTATAATGTCAAATGCTTTTTCTGCATCTATCAATATTTTCATGTGAGTCTTATCCTTTTTCTCATCAATGTAGTTAATAATGTTGATGGATTTTTTTGGGTCTTAAACCATACATACATCCATACACACCTGATCATGGTAGATGATATTTTTTATATACTTTTGTATTCTATTGGCCAATATCTTGTTAAGGATTTTTGCCTCTATGTTCATTTGAGATATTGGTCTGTAGTTCCCTATTACTGTGGGATCCTTGCTATGTTTGGGCATCAAAGTAATATTGGCTTCATAGAATGAGTTTGGGAGTTTGCCACCTTTTTCTATGCTCTTGAATACTTTTTGGAGGATCAGTGTCAGCTCTTCCCTAAATGGTTGGTAGAATTATGTGAAACCATGTGGTCTCATAGCTTTTTTTGTTAATAGTTTCTTGATAGCCATATATATTTCTTTATTTTGCTATGGGGCTGTTGAGATTCTTGACCTCTATCTGAGATAATCTAGGGAGGGATTTTTGTTTCAAGTATTTGTCCATGTCTTTCACATTGTTGAATTCATTAGAATACAGACTTTCATAGTACTTTGTGTTTATCCTATTAATTTCCTTGTGATCCCCCGTGATTTTTCTGGTTTCATCCCTCATTCTTTCTATTGTTTTATTTCTTACTTTCCTTGGTTAGGTTTTGGCAGTCTGCCGATTCTCTTGATCCTTTCAAAGAACCGGCTTTTTGCTGCATTTATTTTTTGCATTGCTCTCTAATATTACAACTCATTTAACTCTGACCTGATTTTTATTTATTATTTTCCTTTTGCTATTTGGTGGGTTGTTCTGTTGACTCCGTTCTAGTTCCTGGAGGTTTTGTGATAGTGTATGAGGGATAAGTCTCTCTTCCTGTTTCATGTATGCATTTATTGCTATCAAGCATCCTCTGATAACAGCTTTTGCTGAATCCCATAGGTTTTGGTATGTTGTATTCTCATTTTAATTAGTTCTAGAAACTTCCTAATTTCTTCTCTAATCTGGGTCAGTACTCATTTGTGTCCTGTCATCTCCTCCCTTTTTTGCTGGGTGTCTTCCTATCTCCCTTCATATCAGTGTTCTGTGTTTGTGTGGGGGCTTCATGCTTGCCTTTTCCCTCTGAGGTCATGTTATCTTGGTAATTGTTTTTGGCATGACTTTTGAGTGGAGGTGTGCTATATGGTGGTCTCCTGCTTGTGCTTTGTAGATGTTGGTCTTCTAAGCATAGTGAGTTGGCAAGAATTTTTTGTAGGATTAGGTGTCTTGCGGTGTATTATTTGAATTTTCCCTTGTTCTGGAAGGCTCTTACCTCACTGTCTATCTTAATAGATAGGTTGGAAGGTAGAGGATTTTCAGGTAAGCGTTTTTTTTCTTTCAGCTTTTGGAAGATGTTACTCCAATCTTTCCTCCTCTTCTTGGTATCTGCTGATAGGTCTGAGCATATTCTTATCTGAGCACCATTGTTTGTGAACCCTCTTTTTTTTCTTGCTGCTCTTAAAATGTTCTGTTTTTCCTGAAGTTGTATATTTTAACTATTATATGGCTTGGGGAGTTCTTCCTGGAATTTATTCTAATTGGTGTCATCTCTGCTTCCTGTATAAGTGTCTGATTCTCATTCATTAGGGTGGGGACATTTGCTTCCAGAAATTCCCTCACTAAGTTAGCTATTGACTTATTTGTTGCATCTTGCTCTGGTAGACCAATTATTTGACTATTGACCTCTTCATAGCATCTGTCATTGATCTCAGGTTTTCTTTGGCCTCTTTGATTATCTTTTTTGACTTTCCCATTTGTTGAAGTCTGCCTGAATGTCCTCAAGATCACTGGTATAATTCTCTGCTTCTTCTCTCTGTTGGTGAGGACCATGAGCTTATGTTTTGCTTCTGTTACCTCATCCATTAGCTCTGCTATTTCTCTTTGGTGCAGAGACTTCATCCCATTGCTCATGGACTACATCTGTTCTATTGTGGACTTTATCTCCTCCATCATTGTGTCCTTATTCTGTGTTGCTTCTCTCATATTCTATAGTACTCCAAGCAGCATTCTGAAGATTTCTTTTTGTGGTAGATACACGTCTGATTCTTCTATGAGTGTCATTAAGTTTATGACTTCATCCGCTGTTGTGTTTTGTTCTTTTCTTGTTGAGGGTGTTGTGGTATGCTGCTGTTTGTGAGTCATTTTGGAAGAACTGGACACTATGTTTCTGGGAAAAGAAGGGACCTTCAGCTTTTTCTCTGTGTGATGGGTATGAGTGTTTTTGAGGTATACCCATGGCTTACTATGGTGGTAGGTTGGGCTGCTATGTAAGCAGTGTACTTCAGTGACTCAGTGGCCAGTGATGGTGGTGATCTCAGAGTCTAGGCTGAGGCAGGCAACTATAGGTATCCCACTGGCTGGTTGGGATGGGGCTGCAGGGTGGGGATGGTCTTGGTCTGCACTGCCAGGCCACAATTTTCAACCGTCTTAAAACTCTCTGCAGAATCCAAATGCAGTAGGGCCAATTTTTGCCTTGAGCTGTGGTTATCAGAACCTGTTGGCTTTCCCAGTTCTGGCATGTTAAAATCCTAGGCTATCATCTGCAGATTTTAGTTCTGGCTACCTTTGTATGTTAATGTTATGCTAATGGACCAAGTTCTGGAGGCTTACATTCAAAGTTACACAAAGGATCACAGCCTAGAATTGAAAACTCTTAAATTTTTTCCCCTTGTTTTATAATGCGCTTGAGGGTGCTTTGATATTTGGGCTGTGCCACACTGTTCCTCAGGGAAGGGGCCAGGTTAGTGGATATTTGGGCTGTGCCACACTGTTCCTCAGGGAAGGGGCCAGGTTAGTGGAGTGGGTTTGCGGCAGACTGGATCTGAATTTGCACCCAACTGCTCTCCTGAGCCACTCCTGGTTCTATCCTGCCAGAACTGCTGGTTGTGCTCTAGGGAACTGCGTTCTGTTACAGGTAAATATCCCAGCACCTCTTCAATTGCTGCAAATTATTGCCTAAGTAGCTATCATTACTCACAGTGGCAGAGATGGAACTGAGGAGAAGCAGACAGGGGATGGCCAATGTAGTCACTCCATTCCTGGCTGGGGAGGGGAGTTTCAAAGCTCTAGACTGTAGGCACAGGTTGGATAGCTCAGAGGGGAACTCACGTGTGAAGTCTAGTGGCTAGTTCTCAGAGATTCTCTGTGTGCCTGGGATTACTACCACTTTTATACAACAGTCTGAGGAAATTAGAGCTCGCTGTCAGTCTAGGATGCTGGAAGGGTGGCAGACACTGTTCTGCTTCACCTGTCAATGGATTAGCTGAGCCCACTGGCAGATGCAGTGAACGTAGAGCATTCTCAAATCACTTGGTGGGTGAAAATCAAAGGGGGAGGTCTGAACTATACCTTAATAACTGAATCTATTTTTAGCAACCAGCCTCACTGTGTTTGTCTCCTTACCTCGTAATTTTCTGGTCTAACAGCAGGAGCGCCAGGCAGGTGATTCTACCTGGATGCCATCTTTGAGGTATCTGTGTGAGATTATCTTAAAAAATAATTTGAAATAGCTTGACATCTTTTCAGAATACACTTTTCAATCAATACCATGGTATTTTGCTTCCTTTGTTTACATTTTCTTCAATTTATTTTATAATTTTATGCATCAAACATGCAGAAATACAGGTATTTCGTAATTTCAAGATTTTCAATGGCATCCTTCTTTAAAATTTAGATTCATAATTTTTGACTGAAAATAGAAATTCAGTATAACCCTAGATTTCGATACTACTCCGTTCTAGACGGACCGCTGAGATGGGATGTAGTCGATTTCCAAAACAATTTTTCCCATAAGAAATAACTAAAAATGAATTTTTCCATTCTCAACCACCAAGTTTTTACCCTAACCTTGCCTTTTTATATAAAACATCACACAGAAATTTCAAAGTAAATAAACACAGAGTTAAATAATATAATTTACATAAGAAACACGGCATTTAAAAAGTTTTAAACAACTACAGTATAGTCCATACCTTGAAAATGATGAGGATATGGATCTGTGGACACCAATGTGGATAGGAGGTATGGAGAGAGAGTCTTTGTTTGAAAGGAGAATCTCCTTTTCTAAAAGGGTGTACTAAATTGTGATCAACAATATTGATAACAGAAATAACCAATTCCTTTTCATGATGATTCTTTTCAAAAACTCTTAGGACTAGTGTTTTTGCCTAAAAACAGTACAAAAAGTAAAAAAATTAAGAAAATTTTAGCAAAATGCTCAGAACACAGCTGCAAAAGGTTTACACGAGTACTAACAATACCAACAAATATGAAGTGACCGAAACATGAACTGCTTGTTAACAAAAATCAGGTGTGTTGGGTCATATTCCAATGTTTTGTTCAAGCTCTGATGCAAAATTTTCTTGACATTTCACATTGAATTCTGATCATGTCTAGTACTGATGCGGTCGAGAATCGAGGTTCTACTGGACAATTGACATTTGTGTATTTAATTAACAGTCTGACTTTGCTGACATCCATATTATTTCTATTATTTTATTTACATATTATTCTGGCTTCTATATGTAAACAGCGATTTTTAACTACAAATAATCACTTTATTTTTCAGATTTAAATGACTATTTTATTGAATGATTTTCAGTTATTATTTTGTTTTCAATGTTGAAGAAAGGATGAAATAAAGTTTCCAGATATATAATGAATTATTGTAGAGGAAAACTTCAACATTTCACATTAAATGTAAATTATATTTTCAACAAAACTTTTTCGGGTCAAAGCATTCTTTGCACTTTCGCTTTTCTAAAAATTAAAAAATAATTCGATGTTGCATTTCTGTCATATTTTCTTCCATTGGAAAATATTATTATATAGATATTTTGTGTAATGGATATGAAGAGCATATTGTATAATATATTTGGGGACTCTCCTTACTTAAATTGAAGATTGAATTCTATGTGTATTGTGTCTGGGTGCTTTTATAGACGACAGTAAAGGGCTCAGCCTGGTAACAACAGTGAGGGGATCGCAGGAATATATAGGGTTTCCTTCTGTGTCGAGTGAACTTCAATGGCACCTAACAACAAGACTGACACGTCCGTTTGATCTCAGATTCCAGGAATCAAAGTAGTGAAAGTATTTACAATTTCCTTTTTCTTTTTATTAATATTTTTAATAATTTTTATTGATAATGGTTCACACCTTTAATTTCTAGGTTCAACCTTTACAGATATTCTATAATTACATTACCTATTACAATCATTAGTTATATACATATTTTAAAATAATATTATTAGTGGTTTGGATTGTCTAACATTGTGAAACATGTCTTTTTATGTCCAATAACACGTATAACCTTATAACATGACAACCTTTTAACTATAGCATTTTTCTTCTACTTTGTATAGTGTGGTATTTTTTAAATCATTTAACTTTCATCTTTCCTTTAAACTAGTTAATGTTTATTTTCAATACAATCAAATACTCTCAATGTTTGAAATGAAAAATGGTTATTAATATTTAATCTATTATCATTGACTTTGATTTTATCTCTATCACTTGCTATTTTGTTTCATTTGCATTGCAAGCATGAATTTTTTTGCTTTATTATATTTTGTAAGTGAATATGTTTATTGTTCTCTTCTATAAAATTCTTATAAATTCAATGGTTTTAATTATTCTTATAGTGGTGCTCTACATTTTATAACACTCACATTTTACCTCTTAAATCCTAAAACATTATTATTTTTGCATATTCTCAAACAATGAAAATATTTTCCACCTTTGTTTAGGACTTCTTATGCTCCAACTGCTCGCTGTACTACAATGTGAATATGTATTTTCAAGTTGGGATCTATCTTACTAGTATTTTATGATAGATAATATCCATTCAATATATAATAAATGCTCAGTTATGTGTAGCAACTAATTTTCCTTTTTCAACTCTTCAACTCTTTCAATATATTCTGTGCATAATATATTTTATATGGCATAAGTTTTTATATTGAATAAAATGCTTAATGTTTCCTTTATTGAGAATTGGTTATAAATTCCTTGTTTTAATAAAAAATCACTGAAAATGTCATAATTTTATTTCTTATTACATTTATAAATTAGAAAGACATATTTACTTGTAAGTGAACTGCAATTTAGCCATCTATTGTTGACACTTGTCCCCGTTAACTGCCATCAAGTTCATTCCAACTTAAGGTGACCTCCTGTGTTCTCTGTAGAGTTGTCAATGCTCTGGTCATTCAGAAATAGGTTCCCAGGTCTGTCTTCATAGGAAAGTATGAGTAGATTGAAACTACTAACCTTACGTCTAATTAGATTAATGAATAAGTCCATGCAATTCCTGGAAACTCTTCTTTGGACACAGGGTTCTGCCATTTTCATATGTACTCACAGATTCTTACACACAGCTATATCATACAAAGGGAATTTTAATGATTCCAAATATTTTAGTAACTTTATGATAAGAGATTTTGTTAAGTGTAAATAGTATAAAGACCAATCCTTATTAGTGCACAGATAAAATCAAGTGATATATAATAGTGTTGAATGGAATACTCCAAAATAGACCACCAATAGGAATAGTAAGCACAATAATTTCAGTTTTAAAAGAAGTAAATATTTACTATTTGCCATTGTTGTGGAATAATTTATTGCTTACATTATGTAATGTGTATAATAAGAGGAAAGGAGGAAGGTTATTTAGTTTAAAAAATATAATACAGTCAATAGAAATAAAGTTGATTACTAATAAATATAAAAATACACATGTACATACATACATTTGATGGGACTTCAGAAAAATTGTGGAAAAATGGAATAATGGTATATAGGAATTTTTTCCCCCATATTTTAAAGATGACTTTAATACAATTTTTAATTTATTATCTGAAAATATAATTGTCACTGTTGGTTTCCTTCATGCTCTGTCCAGCTCACGGTGATCCCATGTGTGCAGAGTAGCACTGCTCTAAGGGTTTTACAAGATTACAACCACTCAGGAACTGTCTCTGGATGCAATGGCACAGGTCTACTGTAGAGTCTAAACATAGGATGAAAGCATCTAAAATATTGTAAAGTTGCCCTAAATGTAATACTGGATGGTGTGATGAAAACAAGGAAACTGCAGGAGTGATCAAACCTTCTTTATGCAATATCTTATAGAATATGAAAACAATTTATCAAAAGTTCATTATAAAGGATAATCTATATTAAAAGGTTTAAAGATCTACTTTGTATTTTTAATAGGTCAACATCTATGTTCTGAGGGTGTGTGATGACATAAACTCATTTCAAATGGTCAAATGTGAGAATTTCCTGTTCAGAGATTAAGAGCCATCTGCTTTTGACTGCTTGCCTCACTCTGAGCCCTCACAGAAGAGTCTGTGAAGAGCACATTCTTTTTTGTTTTTTAACTATATTTATGTCTTTAGATTTTGCCTTTTATTACCCTGTTACATAGTTGATATTGTAGGAAATTAATAAGATTTCCTGATTAATGAATCCAAGGCTTTCCAACTGACAGAAGGTATGTACCTTTCCCACTGGCTTCTAGTTTGTCGCGTTTAGTGAGGGATTGCAAATGCTGTGCAGGATGTGACTGAAGTATTATGAATATGCCATAAAATCACTACAAGCATTTGAATTAGGGTGAAAAGTTTTCTTCAAATGTAAAATAGTTGGGAGGATTTCTTAATTCATATAGTGGATAAATCAAGTGTACACACACATTTTGGGATTTGTTAGTTAACATAATTTAAAGTAAAATCTATGTTTCATGAATGTGAATAATTGTTTCTTGAGTTTTAAAAACTGGATCAAGGAGTATCTTTGTGTAATTATGTATTATATTATTCTTTTTAAAATGATAAAATGATTCAAAGCTAAAATCAATTTCTCATTTATTTATTTAGATTAGGTAGACAGTTTTATTTTAAGGATGTATTAGTTTACAGAATTTACTAATATAAAGTTAGTAATAAACACCAAGAGGCTAGCATATTTATCAAATCACTGTGAAGGAAACACATTAATATAAGGGAGCTGCCTACTGGATTATATGACAATATTTACCTACTAGAAAGGAAAGGAATCATAAGAAACTTTGGCAGAAATAAAATTAACACAGTTCAGGGCTTATAATTTCCAGGTTGAAAGAAAAGTTGTTACATGTATTTGATTTTATATATTATAACTCTCATTTTAGATTATGAGATCATATGGCTAGTCATTAAATATTTTTTTATTTAGAATTAACTTCTTGATCATGGTAATTCTAGAGTCAATGAGAAAATTATTAAATTACAGTACTGGACTATAAACAATTACTTCTACAACCAAAGTCACAGACCGTGACTCTCTGGAAGTTTGAGTTGACACTGTTCTTCCATAAATGATATGCACTTCTATATATCCATTTAGGATCATGTATTTTAGCAAGCAAATCAATTGCAATATTATTGCATAAGAAATATAATTTTCAAATAATTTAAAATGGGGTTCCAATGTTGTAGGGCTGTTGATAAATTTATTGTATCATGTACTTTTTTTTGAAGCATATTTCCTGAAATATATAATGATGTCTCAGAATCCTCCACCCATTAATTGTTAAGGAATTGACCATATAATAAGACCTCATCTTCTTTTAATAAATAAACAAGTAAATAAATCAAGAAAAGTTGGTGCAATAAATTATTATGTGCTCGAATTTTCCAATGTCCACATCCGTAAAGCATTCCATCTTTAGCCATTATTATATTACAAAATTTACCTAAATTGATTAATCATTTTCCTCACAATACAGCATTTTAATTTTAAACCCATGTATTAGAAAAGTTTAAAATATTTCTATGCAGTTGGACTAAGTAAGTTTATTCTAATTTTTGAACATGTTTATTTTTCAGTAATTAATTGCTTTTATTATTCCAACCAATATCACTTGATCAAATGCAGGAAATTTTTTAAAAATAATTTATTCCACCAAGAAAGAAACATTTATGTACACCTCTTAATAACTTAGAAAAAGAGCTTTAGATTCTGAACTGCTAAGTGAACACTGATACTTACCCTGCCTCCCCACCTGCTTTGATCTGGTGATATATATACAACGTTTATTTCCTTCTGAGGCAGAGTGCACAGTAGAGCACAGACTTTGACACTGCTCAGCTACAGAGATGAATAATCAAACAATATTATACTCAGAACTGAATCTGACCAAGAGCTCAAAAAGGCAGCAAAAGAAACCTAAGGATGCTAATAGCTCCATGCCAATTGCTGAGCAGGAAATTACTTATGTGGAATTAAATCTTCAAAATACTTGTCAAGATCTTCCAAAGAATAAGAAGAATGTCCATTTCAAAGGTAAAATATTTAACCGTCTCATAAATGCATTAGGGCATAGAGTTTTACTGCAAGCATGTTGGGAAAGAGTGAAGACTAGACATGGAGCAAGGCTATTCAAATTAAGGGAACAGGCTCAGTGGTTTTGTTTTTCAAGATCGAACCTGATGTATAGACATCACATTCTACTGTGAAATCTGAAGCTTAATTCTATCAGGCATTTTAAAACTTTCCTAAAAGCTCTTCAGCTATCATTTTACCAATACCAAAATGGTTTATTCTGATATAAAAATTATAATGAAGAATGTGAGTTCAATGTCCACTTTTTATGTCT
Organism: Echinops telfairi; assembly: GCF_000313985.2. Lineage (NCBI taxonomy): Eukaryota > Metazoa > Chordata > Mammalia > Afrosoricida > Tenrecidae > Echinops > Echinops telfairi. The sequence continues at coordinate 4,557,334 of NW_022105855.1, forward strand.
ATGATTCCAAGAAACTCAAGTCTCTTGTTCAACACTTTCTAAACATTGGCACCATTGATCCTTTCCCATGTTTCCATTTCTCTTTCCAAATATCGCTCATCGCCTCCAGAGAAGCTCACTGCTGGAATCTTGGGAATCATCTGCATTGTCTTAATGGCTGGCGTAATCGCCCTGATAACCAATACTCCATGTAAGCTTCTGTAATATCATAGTACAATATTTCTTTAAATCTTTGAAGATGCCTCCATATGTTTCCTTATATTAGGGAATGGAACTCATTTAAAAGTATGCATTTGTGTCATATACATACCAAGTCTTTAAAACTTGTCAAATAACAAATATCTAATCAACATAGGTTAAACATGGAAAAGTTATTCTAAATCTTCAAATAGTATAAGCAACAGAATGGTTGTAGGGAGTACTTGTTTTTAATTCTAAATGTTTGCATTATATGCGTGTGCATGCACATATGTGTTTATGTTGGTCACACTTCAAAAACTTTCATTGAGAGAATGAAAACATTTACTGAGAATTAAAAATTAACTTTTAAAAGAAGTTAAATACTTTAAGAGATTGTAACATTTGTCTTTTAGGCTCTCCAAATGTTTTTCCAAATAAGTTTATCACTTAATCTATTTTTACGGTAAAATAATTTTCACTTACATTATTTTAATATCAAATTATAGAATAGGATATAGAATTATTATAATTTATTACAAAATAATAACCTCTATGGGAATTACTTTCACCTTCTTAGCTGTTGGAACACCAGAGAAAAACAATACTCAGAAAGGTAAGAAATAATTTTTAAAATTCTGATAGATTAAGATTATATGATGGATCACTTGTCTATTAAGAGGCTAAAAATGTTCCCATATAATTTTAGTACTTTACTCATTTTTATTGGTAAAATCGTTTTCAAAGTTCTAAAGGATTAAGCTTTGTCTATATTTTAGGCCATGAACAAGTACTAAGAAATTTAATAAGGAATCAAAATATAACAAGATATTTTCATAAATATAAACATATGAGATCATTCTTATTCAAAATTTAGGAGACGTTCTTTTAAAATTATTATATTCTTTTGAGTTGATTCATATTTTCTACTGCTTCTATAAAGACTACAGCCCAGAGAGTCTTATGAGGGAGTTAAACTGTGTCACGTGGGTTGCTATGAGTTGAAAACCAGCTTCATAGCAACTGAATAAAAGCAACAACAGCCTGATGTAAGACAGATAATTTTACTATTCTATGAAGTAGAATTGCTCAGTCATTTTTCAGGGCATGTATAGGTAGCATAGACTGATGATTTACTTTTTATTGCTACTTAAATAAGGGGCGGGAGGCTGACACTGTGTATTTGATTTGTTCTCATATATAGTTTTATGAGATCACATATCTATGCTATATGTCCATATGTATATGAAAATATATAGATTGATATTTTAATTCAAATTGCTTCGTGATATAAATTCATAATCTTTTTCAGCACATAATTATGACAGTTGCAGGCAGGATTGGATTTGCCATTCCAACAATTACTATTACATTAGTACTGAAAAGAAAAACTGGGCTGAGAGCAAGATCGCCTGTGCTTCTAAAAAATCTATTCTACTTATTACAGAAAATGATGAAGAAATGGTAAGATTTCAAAGATCTTAAGTATTTTACTAAAAGATATACAAAAATAAATGCATGTACAATATATTTAAGTGCATAATAAGTATTTATCTTGTTATTGGCATGCTATAATATTACTGACTTGCTGCGTTTCCTATACGCGTTAAGAATCAGATTTGCCTACTTTGCAAACTTAGATAAATAGAATATGAACTGTTTAGTGTCTTACTCATTTCAGTTGCTGTTTTGTTCCTTGAATCCATCTATATTTTTATCCATGTTTGTGGCCCTGGGTAGGCTCTGACCTATGCAACCCCATAGAACAAAATGCAATCATGTGCATTAATTTTTTTAAGGTTCTTTTGTTATTTGAGTGAAAGTCTACAGAGGAATAATTTTTCTTTCAACAACTCATATACATTTTGTTTTGTAACATTATTGTAGTGTCCTGAACTGTCTTTGTGATCATCAGTGTGTTTCAATCCACTGTTGACGACTCATCTCATTAAATGTGCCTCTCATTCTCACTGACCTCTATTTCACCAAAACATCTTTTCTCAGGACTGGTCTGTACTGATAACATGTCTGAAGGAATCACATCAAAGTCTCACCCTCCTTGCTTCTCAGAGTCTTCAAAGGTTGTCTAGAGTTGCTTTTTATTTATTGTTAAAGCTACTAGTACTCGATTCTTTGAATTGACCATGCTTATTTATATTTAATGCACACTGGTTTGTTTCCAATTCTTCCTTTTTATGAAAAATAGTACTTTTACACACTTTTGAAAATAAACTTTATTTAATTTTACCATATAGAAATAAAGCTATTCAGATTGTGCAAAATAGAGAACAGGCCAATGTAGGTCAAATCAGTTCAAGAAACCGAAAATGCTAGCTTCCATCAGCTCTGCCCCTGTTTCTCCTTCCTCTTTCTAAACCACTGTCCTTACTTTCATTATTAAAGATAGGCTTTGTTTGATTGGACACTTGATATAAATGCAAATATTCAGTATGCACACTTTAATTGATTTTTGGCTGTACTATGAAAGTAGCTCATCCCCCAAAAGAAGAGACACACATGAAAGGCAAACATGAGGTTTTCTGCTCCTCTAGAGATTTTTATCTCTTGGACTCCCTACATAAGGTTGCTCTGAGTCAAAGTTGGTTCAAGTGCAGTCAGTGGGGACTTCTGTGAAGCAGGTTGCCAGGAGTGGCTTTCAAGGTGCCACTAAGTGGATTGGAGCCACCAACATTTTAGTGAGTTGTCACACACTTAACCATATGCATCACCAGACATGAGCATTCTAAAATTCATCTATGCTGGTTAGAAATTTAGGACTTATGAAAATATTTATCCACTATTTAACAATTGTAATGAATATTGTCATGATTGTGGAGCCCTGGTGGCTTACTGGTTCTGCATTTGGCTGTGATTCTCAACGTCAGCAGTTCAGACCACCAGCTGCTCTGTGGGAGAAGATGGTCTTTTACACCAGTAACAATTACCGTCTCAGAACCTCAAACAGGGCAGACGCACCGGGTCCTATAGGGAAGCTGTGAGTCTGTATCGACTCGAGGGCCGTGAGTTGGGTTTGGATGTTTCTCTAAGATCTTTCAGAAAGTCTCTGGTCCACATCTTACCTACTTGAATGGGGAAATAGTAGGAGGGCATAGTGGATGTGTTCATCGATGTCTCAAAGTTATCCCCCAGTGAAGGGAGACGTAGGACAGGGCAAGATATGACAAAATAACAATTTATAAACTATCAAGGACTCATGAGGGAGAGGGGAGCAGGGAGGGAGGGGAAAAATGAGGACCTAATGCCGGGGGTTTAAGTGGAGAGAAAATGTTTTGAGAATGATGAGGGCAATGAATGTACAAATGCGCTTTACACAATTGATGTGTGTATGGATTGTGATAAGAGTTGTATGAGCCCCATAAAATGATTAAAAGAAAGAAAAATCTGAATTAAAAATTAAATACCATCAATAAATTGTACACCTGTAAAAAAAAAGTTATCCCCCAAACATACTAATTCATGAGATACATAGCCATTTACCTAAGTTTTGATCCTGTTCCTTGATCCAGTCCTCCTCAAAACTTACAAACATAATAATTTTAATATTAGAAATTATGATGAATATATAATAGTAGCATTACTAGATTAATATGAAATGTTCTTATTCCTATTAGATGGAACACTTAAAATGCACTTAACAGGAGTTTAATAATGACAATAAGGAAAATGTATGTTAAGTATTTCAGTGCTATTACCCACTATCCTATCCAGGTTCATGAAGTGCCTCTTCCTGTCTCTTGACTATGTTATCTCTGGGATTGTCACTCTTTTTCCTCCAATAGATTTTTAATACATTTTGAATATGAAATCTTTCTTGTGTTTGTAAGTTTCAAGCACACTTAATTTTCTCAGTGTCTCCTATTTTTATGGTCACATTGGGTCCTTTCGTGAATAGAATAAATCCATGTTAACACAGGTCACTTTATCATTTATACTGATGGTGCCTTTATGGGAGAACCATTTCTCTGAAAACATCTAGAGACTTTCTGTTGCTGTTGTTAGGTGCCATTAATTAATGCCACTATTAGTGACTAATTTTAGTCAATAGTGTTTATTTTTGAAACTTTGGAATGTGTACCATTTAATTTGGGGGATGCTGATTGACATACATACTTTTGTCATGTGTACCAGAACTTAATTTTTGGGATGCTGATTGACATACATACATTTTTACCTCATCTAATTGAGCATAATTTATATGAGAAAGAGAATTGGTGTCACAGTGGCTTAAGTGCTGGGCTTCTAATGGCAAGGTCAGCAGTTCCCTATTCCACTCTGTGGCACCTTTGTCATAACCCAAGAATATTCCGTTTCTAGTAGTATATTTCACTTTTCCAGTTCACAGTTGCTATTCTTTATGATTTATTTACATCTTTGTCCACATCTATTTATACACACATTTTTTCAAAAAACATACAGTCACTTCATTCTTTTTTTTTTTTTTAATCA